>NW_027362769.1:285701175-286296175 GCF_046119375.1 Phyllobates terribilis | reverse complement strand
TGGCACACAACACCCCACAGTGCAGGTACTGGTGTGGCACACACAACACCCCACAGTGCAGGTACTGGTGTGACACACACAACACCCCACAGTGCAGGTACTGGCGTGGCACACAACACCCCACAGTGCAGGTACTGGTGTGGCACACACAACACCCCACAGTGCAGGTGCTGGCGTGGCACACACAACACCCCACAGTGCTGGCGTGGCGCACACAACACCCCACAGTGCAGGTACTGGTGTGGCGCACACAACACCCCACAGTGCAGGCACTGGCGTGGCACACACAACACCCCACAGTGCTGCTACTGGCATGGCACACACAACACCCCACAGTGCAGGTACTGGCGTGGCACACACTACACCCCACAGTGCAGGTACTGGCGTGGGACACACAACACCCCACAGTGCAGGTACTGGCGTGGGACACACAACACCCCACAGTGCAGGTACTGGCGTGGCACATACTACACCCCACAGTGCAGATACTGGCGTGGCACACAACACCCCACAGTGCAGGTACTGGCGTGGCACACAACACCCCACAGTGCGGGTACTAGCGTGGCACACACAACACCCCACAGTGCAGACACTGGCGTGGCACACACAACACCCCACAGTGCAGGTACTGACGTGGCACACACAACACCCCACAGTGCTGGTACTGGCCTGGCACACACAACACCCCACAGTGCAGGTACTGAGTTGGCATACACAACACTCCACAGTGCAGGTACTGACGTGGCACACACAACACCCCACAGTGCAGGTACTGGCGTGGCACACACAACACCCCACAGTGCAGGTACTGGCGTGGCACACACAACACCCCACAGTGCAGGTACTGGCGTGGCACACACAATACCCCACAGTGCAGGTACTGGCGTGGCACACAACACCCCACAGTGCAGGTACTGGCGTGGCACACAACACCCCACAGTGCAGTTACTGGCGTGGCACACACAACACCCCAGAGTGCAGCTACTGGCGTGGCACCCACAACACCCCACAGTGCAGGTACTGACTTGGCACACACAACACCCCACAGTGCAGGCACTGGCGTGGCACACACAACACCCCACAGTGCAGGTACTGGCGTGGCACACAACACCCCACAGTGCGGGTACTAGCGTGGCACACACAACACCCCACAGTGCAGACACTGGCGTGGCACACACAACACCCCACAGTACAGGTACTGACGTGGCACAAACAACACCCCACAGTGCTGGTACTGGCCTGGCACACACAACACCCCACAGTGCAGGTACTGACTTGGCACACACAACACTCCACAGTGCAGGTACTGACGTGGCACACACAACACCCCACAGTGCAGGTACTGGCGTGGCACACACAACATCCCACAGTGCAGGTACTGGCGTGGCTCACACAACACCCCACAGTGAAGGTACTGGCGTGGCACACACAACACCCCACAGTGCAGGTACTGGCCTGGCACACACAACACCAAACAGTGCAGGTACTGGCTAGGCACACACTACACCCCACACTGCAGGTACTGGCGTGGCACACACAACACCCCACAGTGCAGGTACTGGCGTGGCACACAACACCCCACAGTGCAGGTACTGGCGTGGCACACACAACACCCCACAGTGAAGGTACTGACATGGCACCCACAATACCCCACAGTGCTGGTACTTGCGTGGCACACACAACACCCCCCAGCTCAGATACTGCCATGGCACACACAACACCCCACAGTGCGGTCACTGGTGTGGCACACACAAGAACCCACAGTGCAGGTACTGGTGTGGCACACAAAACACCCCACAGTGCAGGTACTGGCGTGGCACACACAACACCCCACAGTCCGGGTACTGGCATGGCACACGCAACACCCCACAGTGCTGGTACTGGTGTGGCACCCACAACACCCCACAGTGCAGGTACTGGTGTGGCACCCACAACACCCCACAGTGCGGTCACTGGTGTGGCACACACAACTCCCCACAATGCAGATACAGGCGTGGCACACACAACACCCCACAGTGCAAGTACTGGCATGGCACACACAACACCCCACAGTGCCTTCACTCGCGTGGCATACGCAACACCCCACAGTGCAGGTACTGGCGTGGCACACACAACACCCCACAGTGCAGATACTGGCGTGGCACACAACACCCCACAGTGCAGATACTGGCGTGGCACACACAGCACCCCACATGCAGGTACTGGCGTGGCACACACAACACTCTACATTGCAGGTCCTCTCGTGGCACACCCAACACCCCACAATGCAGGTACTGGCTAGGCACACACAACACCGCACAACACAGTGACTGGTATGGCACACACAACACCCCACAGTGCAGGTACTGGCGTGGCACACAACACCCCACAGTGCAGGTACTGGAGTGGCTCACACAACATCCCACAGTGCAGGTACTGGCGTGGCACACACAACACCCCACAATACAGGAACTGGCTGAGCACACAACACCCCACAGTGCAGGTACTGGCGTGGCACACAACACCCCACAGTGCTGGTACTGCCGTGGCTCACACAACACCCCACAGTGAAGGTACTGGCGTGGCACCCACAACACCCCACTGTGCGGTCACTGGTGTGGCACACACAACACCCCACAATGCAGGTACAGGCATGGCACACAACACCCCACAGTGCAAGTACTGGCATGGCACACACAACACGCCACATGCAGGTACTGGCGTGGCACACACAACACCCCAGAGTGCAGACACTGGCCTGTCAAACACAACACCCCACAGTGCGGTCACTCGCGTGGCATACACAACACCCCACAGTGCAGGTACTGGCGTGGCACACACAACATCCCACAGTGCAGATACTGGCGTGGCACACAACACCCCACAGTGCAGATACTGGCGTGGCACACACAACACCCCACAGTGCAGTCACTGGCATGGCACACACAACACCCCACATGCATGTACTGGCGTGGCACACACAACACCCCACAATACAGGTACTGGCTGAGCACACAAAACACCCCACAGTACAGGTACTGGTGTGGCACACACAACACTCCACAGTGCAGGTACTGCCATGGCACACACAACACCCCACAGTGCAGGTACTGGTGTGGCACACACAACACCCCACAGTGCAGGTACTGGCGTGGCCCACACAACACCCCACAGTGCGGTCACTGGCGTGGCACACACAACACCCCACATTGCAGGTACTGGTGTGGCACACACAACACCCCACAGTGCAGTGACTGGCATGGCACACACAACACCCCACAGTGCAGGTACTGGCGTGGCACACACAACATTCCACAGTGCAGGTTCTGGCATGGCACGCACAGCACCCCACAGCGCAGGTACTGGCGTGGCACACACAACATTCCACAGTGCAGGTTCTGGCATGGCACGCACAGCACCCCACAGTGCAGGTACTGGCGTGGCACACACAATACCCCACACTGCGCATACTGGCCTGGCACACACAACACCCCACAGTGCGGTGACTGACGTGGCACACACAACTCCCCTCATTGTGGGCACTGGCGTGGCACACACAACACCCGACAGTGCAAATACTGGCCTGGCACACACAACACCCCACAGTGCGGTGACTGACGTGGCACACACAACTCCCCTCATTGTGGGCACTGGCGTGGCACACACAACACCCGACAGTGCAAATACTGGCATGGCGCACAAAAGACACCACAGTTCAGATACTGGCGCGGCACACACAACACCCCACAGTGCGGTCACTGGCGTGGCACACTCAACACCCCACAGTTCAGATACTGGCGTGGCACACACAACACCCCACATGCAGGTACTGGCATGGCACACACAACACCCCACAGTGCAGGTACTGGCATAGCACACACAACACCCCACAATGCAGGTACTGGCGTGGCAAACACAACACCCCACATTGCAGGTCCTCTCGTGGCACACACAACACCCCACATTGCAGGTCCTCTCGTGGCACACAAAACACCCCACATTGCAGGTCCTGGCGTGGCACACACAACACCCCACAGTGCAGGTCCTCTCGTGGCACACACAACACCCCACATTGCAGGTATTGGCGTGGCACACACAACACCCCACCGTGCAGGTAATGGCATGGCACACACCACACCCCACAGTGCAGGTACTGGCATGGCGCACACAACACCCGACAGGGCAGGTACTGGCGTGGCACACACAACACCCCACTGTGCAAGTATTGGCGTGGCACACACAACACCCCACAGTGCAGGTACTGGCATGGCACACACAACACCCCACAATACAGGTACTGGCGTGGCGCAAACAACAGTGCAGGTCCTCGTGTGGTACACACAACACCCCACAGTGCAGGTACTGGCGTGGCACACACAACACCCCCCAGTTCAGGTACTGGCGTGGCACACACAACACCCCACAGTGCAGGTACTGGTGTGGCACCCACAACACCACACAGTGTGGTCACTGGTGTGGCACACACAACACCCCACAATGCAGGTACAGGCATGGCACACACAACACCCCACAGTGCAAGTACTGGCATGGCACACACAACACCCCACAGTGCCTTCACTCGCATGGCATACGCAACACCCCACAGTGCAGGTACTGGCGTGGCACACAACACCCCACAGTGCAGATACTGGCGTGGCACACACAACACCCCACAGTGCAGTCACTGGCGTGGCACACACAACACCCCACATGCAGGTACTGGCGTGGCACACACAACATTCCACATTGCAGGTCCTCTCGTGGCACACCCAACACCCCACAATGCAGGTGCTGGTTAGGCACACACAACACCGCACAACGCAGTGACTGGCATGGCACACACAACACCCTACAGTGCAGGTACTGGTGTGGCACACACACCACCCCAAAGTGCGGTCATTGACGTGGCACACACAACACCCCACAGTGCAGGTACTGGCGTGGTACACACAACACCCCACAGTGCAGATACTGGCATGGCACACACAACACCCCGCAGTGCAGGTACTGGCGTGGCACACACAGCACCCCACAGTGCAGGTACTGGCTGGGCACACACAACACCCCACAGTGCATATACTGGCGTGGCGCACCCAACACCCCAAGCGCAGGTACTGGCGTGGAACACACAACACCCCACAGTGCAGGTACTGGCGTGGCACACACAACACCCCACAGTGAAGGTACTGGCATGGCACACACAACACCCCACAGTGCAGGTACTGGCATGGCACACACAACACCCCACAATACAGATACTGGTGTGGCACACACAACAGTGCAGGTCCTCGTGTGGTACACACAACACCCCAGAGTGCAGGTACTTGCGTGGCACACACAACACCCCACAGTGCTGGTACTGGCGTGGCACACACAATACCCCACAGTGCAGGTACTGGTGTGGCACCCACAACACCCCACAGTGTGGTCACTGGTGTGGCACACACAACACCCCACAATGCAGGTACAGGCGTGACACACACAACACCCCACAGTGCAAGTACTGGCATGGCACACACAACACCCCACAGTGCTTTCACTCGCGTGGCATACGCAACACCCCACAGTGCAGGTACTGGCGTGGCACACACAACACCCCACAGTGCAGATACTGGCATGGCACACAAAACCCCACAGTGCAGATACTGGCGTGGCACACAACACCCCACAGTGCAGTCACTGGCGTGGCACACCCCACATGCAGGTACTGGCGTGGCACACACAACATTCCACATTGCAGGTCCTCTCGTGGCACACCCAACACCCCACAATGCAGGTACTGGCTAGGCACACACAACACCGCACAACGCAGTGACTGGCATGGCACACACAACACCCCACAGTGCAGGTACTGGTGTGGCACACACAACACCCCACAGTGCGGTCATTGGCGTGGCACACACAACACCCCATAGTGCAGGTACTGGCGTGGTACACACAACACCCCACAGTGCAGATACTGGCATGGCACACACAACACCCCGCAGTGCAGGTACTGGCGTGGCACACACAACACCCCACAGTGCAGGTACTGGCTGGGCATACACAACACCCCACAGTGCATATACTGGCGTGGCGCACCCCACACCCCAAGCGCAGGTACTGGCATGGAACACACAACACCCCACAGTGCAGGTACTGGCGTGGCTCACACAACACCCCACAGTGAAGGTGCTGGCGTGGCTCCCACAACACCCCACAATTCAGATACTGGCACGGCACACACAACACCCCACACTTCAGATACTGGCGGGGCACACACTACACCCCACACTGCAGGTACTGGCATGGCGCACACAACACCCGACAGTGCATAAACTGGCATGGCACACACAACACCCCACATTGCAGGTCCTCTCGTGGCACACACAACACCCCACATTGCAGGTACTGGTGTGGCACACACAACACCCCACAGTGCAGTGACTGGCATGGCACACACAACACCCCACAGTGCAGGTACTGGCGTGGCACACACAACACCCCACAGTGTTGTTACTGGCGTGGCACGCACAGCTCCCTACAGTGCAGGTACTGGCGTGGCACACACAACATGCCACACTGCGAGTACCGGCGTGGCACACACAACTCCGCACAGTGCGGGTACTGACGTGGCACACACAACACCCCACAGTGCGCTCACTGGCGTGGCACACACAACACCCCACAGTTTAGATACTGGCGTGGCACACACAACACCCCACAGTGCAGATACTGGCGTGGCATACATAACACCCCACAGTGCAGATACTGGCGTGGCACACACAACACCCCACAGTGCAGGTACTGGTGTGGCACACACAACACCCCACAGTGCGCTCATTGGCGTGGCACACACAACACCCCATAGTGCAGGTACTGGTGTGGTACACACAACAACCCACAGTGCAGATACTGGCATGGCACACACAACACCCCACATGCAGGTACTGGCGTGGCACACACAACACTCCACATTGCAGGTCCTCTCGTGGCACACCCAATACCCCACAATGCAGGTACTGGCTAGGCACACACAACACCGCACAACGCTGTGACTGGCATGGCATGCACAACACCCCACAGTGCAGGTACTGGCATGGCACACACAACACCCCACAATACAGCAACTGGCTGAGCACACACAACACCCCACAGTGCAGGTACTGGCATGGGACACACAACACCCCACAGTGCAGGTACTGCCGTGGCTCATACAACACCCCACAGTGAAGGTACTGGCGTGGCACCCACAACACCCCACAGTACAGATACTGTTGTGGCACACAAACACCCCACAGTGCAGTCACTGGCGTGGCACACACAACACCCCACATGCAGGTACTGGTGTGGCACACAAAACACTCCACAGTGCAGGTACTGCCATGGCACACAGAACACCCCACAGTGCAAGTACTAGTGTGGCACACACAACACCCCACAGTGCAGGTACTGGCGTGGCACACACAACACCCCACAGTGCGGTCACTGGCGTGGCACACACAACATCCCACAGTGCATAAACTGGCATGGCACACACAACACCCCACAATGCAGGTACTGGCGTGGCACACAGAACACCCCACATTGCAGGTCCTCTCGTGGCACACACAACACCCCACATTGCAGGTACTGGCGTGGCACACACAACACCCCACCGTGCAGGTAATGGCATGGCACACACGACACCCCACAGTGCAGGTACTGGCCTGGCACACACAACACCACACAGTGCAGGTACTGGCTAGGCACACACTACTCCCCACATTGCAGGTACTGGCAGGGCGCACACAACACCCGACAGGGCGGATACTGGCGTGGCACACACAACACCCCACTGTGCAAGTATTGGCGTGGCACACACAACACCCCACAGTGCAGGTACTGGCATGGCACACACAACACCCCACAATACAGGAACTGGCTGAGCACACAACACCCCACAGTGCAGGTACTGGCATGGGACACACAACACCCCACAGTGCAGGTACTGCCGTGGCTCACACAACACCCCACAGTGAAGGTACTGGTGTGGCACCCACAACACCCCACAGTTCAGATACTGATGTGGCACACACAACACCCGACAGTGCAGTCACTGGCGTGGCACACACAACACCCCACATGCAGGTACTGGCGTGGCACACAACACTCCACAGTGGAGGTACTGCCGTGGCACACACAACACCCCACAGTGCAGGTACTAGTGTGGAACACACAACACCCCACAGTGCAGGTACTGGCGTGGCACACACAACACCCCACAGTGCGGTCACTGGCGTGGCACACACAACACCCCACAGTGCATAAACTGGCATGGCACACACAACACCCCACAATGCAGGTACTGGCATGGCACACACAACACCCCACAATGCAGGTACTGGCGTGGCACACACAACACCCCACATTGCAGGTCCTCTCGTGGCACACACAACACCCCACATTGCAGGTACTGGTGTGGCACACACAACACCCCACAGTGCAGGTACTGTCATGGCACACACAACACCCCACAGTGCAGGTACTGGTGTGGCACACACAATACCCCACAGTGCAGGTACTGGCGTGGCACGCACAGCCCCCCACAGTGCAGGTACTGGCGTGGCAGACACAACACGCCACACTGCGAGTACCGGCGTGGCACACACAACTCCGCACAGTGTGGGTACTGACGTGGCACACACAACACCCCATAGTGCCGTCACTGGCGTGGCACACACAACACCCCACATGCAGGTACTGGCGTGGCACACACAACACTTCACAGTGCAGGTACTGCAATGGCACACACAACACCCCACAGTGCAGGTACTAGTGTGGCACACACAACATCCCACAGTGCAGGTACTGGCGTGGCATACATAACACCCCACAGTGCAGATACTGGCGTGGCACACACAACACCGCACAGTGCAGGTACTGGTGTGGCACACACAACACCCCACAGTGCAGATACTGGCATGGCACACACAACACCCCGCAGTGCATGTACTGGCGTGGCGCACCCAACACCCCAAGCGCAGGTACTGGCGTGGAACACACAACACCCCACAGTGCAGGTACTGGTGTGGCTCTCACAACACCCCACAGTGAAGGTACTGGCGTGGCTCCCTCAACACCCCACAATTCAGATACTGGCACGGCACACACAACACCCCACACTTCAGATACTGGCGTGGCACACACTACACCCCACACTGCAGGTACTGGCATGGCGCACAAAACACCCCACTGTGCAAGTATTGGCGTGGCACACACAACACCCCTCAGTGCAGGTACTGGCATGGCACACACAACACCCCACAATACAGGTACTGGCGTGGCGCAAACAGTGCAGGTCCTCGTGTGGTACACACAACACCCCACAGTGCAGGTACTGGCGTGGCACACACAACACCCCACAGTGCAGGTACTGGCGTGGCACACACAACACCCCACAGTGCTGGTACTGGCGTGGCACACACAACACCCCACAGTGCAGGTACTGGTGCGGCACCCACAACACCCCACAGTGCGATCACTGGTGTGGCACACACAACACCCCACAATGCAGGTACAGGCGTGGCACACACAACACCCCACAGTGCAAGTACTGGCATGGCACACACAACACCCCACAGTGCAAATATTGGTGTGACACACACAACACCCCACAGTGCCGGTACTGCCGTGGCACACACAACACCCCACAGTGCCTTCACTCGCGTGGCATACGCAACACCCCACAGTGCAGATACTGGCGTGGCACACAACACCCAACAGTGCAGATACTGGCGTGGCACACACAACACCCCACAGTGCAGTCACTGGCGTGGCACACACAACAACCCACAGTGCAGATACTGGCATGGCACACACAACTCCCCACATGCAGGTACTGGCGTGGCACACACAACACTCCACATTGCAGGTCCTCTCGTGGCACACACAACACCCCACAATGCAGGTACTGGCTAGGCACACACAACACCGCACAACACAGTGACTGGCATGGCACACACAACACCCCACAGTGCAGGTACTGGTGTGGCACACACAACACCCCACAATGCAGGTACAGGCGTGGCACACACAACACCCCACAGTGCAAGTACTGGCATGGCACACACAACACCCCACAGTGCAAATATTGGTGTGACACACACAACACCCCATAGTGCCGGTACTGCCGTGGCACACACAGCACCCCACAGTGCCTTCACTCGCGTGGCATACGCAACACCCCACAGTGCAGATACTGGCGTGGCACACAACACCCAACAGTGCAGATACTGGTGTGGCACACACAACACCCCACAGTGCAGTCACTGGCGTGGCACACACAACACCCCACAGTGCAGATACTGGCATGGCACACACAACTCCCCACATGCAGGTACTGGCGTGGCACACACAACACTCCACATTGCAGGTCCTCTCGTGGCACACACAACACCCCACAATGCAGGTACTGGCTAGGCACACACAACACCGCACAACACAGTGACTGGCATGGCACACACAACACCCCACAGTGCAGGTACTGGTGTGGCACACACAACACACCACAGTGCAGGTACTGGCGTGGCACGCACAGCCCCCCACAGTGCAGGTACTGGCGTGGCAGACACAACACGCCACACTGCGAGTACTGGCGTGGCACACACAACTCCGCACAGTGTGGGTACTGACGTGGCACACACAACACCCCATAGTGCCGTCACTGGCGTGGCACACACAACACCCCACATGCAGGTACTGGCGTGGCACACACAACACTTCACAGTGCAGGTACTGCAATGGCACACACAACACCCCACAGTGCAGGTACTAGTGTGGCACACACAACACCCCACAGTGCAGGTACTGGCGTGGCATACATAACACCCCACAGTGCAGATACTGGCATCGCACACACAACACCACACAGTGCAGGTACTGGCGTGGCACACAACACCGCACAGTGCAGGTACTATCGTGGCACACACAACACCCCACAGTGCAGATACTGGCATGGCACACACAACACCCCGCAGTGCATGTACTGGCGTGGCGCACCCAACACCCCAAGCGCAGGTACTGGCGTGGAACACACAACACCCCACAGTGCAGGTACTGGCGTGGCTCTCACAACACCCCACAGTGAAGGTACTGGCGTGGCTCCCTCATCACCCCACAATTCAGATACTGGCACGGCACACACAACACCCCACACTTCAGATACTGGCGTGGCACACACTACACCCCACACTGCAGGTACTGGCATGGCGCACACAACACCCCACTGTGCAAGTATTGGCGTGGCACACACAACACCCCTCAGTGCAGGTACTGGCATGGCACACACAACACCCCACAGTGCAAATATTGGTGTGACACACACAACACCCCACAGTGCCGATACTGCCGTGGCACACACAACACCCCACAGTGCCTTCACTCGCGTGGCATACGCAACACCCCACAGTGCAGATACTGGCGTGGCACACAACACCCAACAGTGCAGATACTGGCGTGGCACACACAACACCCCACAGTGCAGTCACTGGCGTGGCACACACAACACCCCACAGTGCAGATACTGGCATGGCACACACAACTCCCCACATGCAGGTACTGGCGTGGCACACACAACACTCCACATTGCAGGTCCTCTCGTGGCACACACAACACCCCACAATGCAGGTACTGGCTAGGCACACACAACACCGCACAACACAGTGACTGGCATGGCACACACAACACCCCACAGTGCAGGTACTGGCGTGGCACACACAACACCCCACAATACAGGAACTGGCTGAGCACACAACACCCCACAGTGCAGGTACTGGCATGGGACACACAACACCCCACAGTGCAGATACTGGCATGGCACACACAACTCCCCACATGCAGGTACTGGCGTGGCACACACAACACTCCACATTGCCGGTCCTCTCGTGGCACACACAACACCCCACAATGCAGGTACTGGCTAGGCACACACAACACCGCACAACACAGTGACTGGCATGGCACACACAACACCCCACAGTGCAGGTACTGGTGTGGCACACACAACACCCCACAGTGCAGGTACTGGCGTGGCACGCACAGCCCCCCACAGTGCAGGTACTGGCGTGGCAGACACAACACGCCACACTGCGAGTACCGGCGTGGCACACACAACTCCGCACAGTGTGGGTACTGACGTGGCACACACAACACCCCATAGTGCCGTCACTGGCGTGGCACACACAACACCCCACATGCAGGTACTGGCGTGGCACACACAACACTTCACAGTGCAGGTACTGCAATGGCACACACAACACCCCACAGTGCAGGTACTAGTGTGGCACACACAACACCCCACAGTGCAGGTACTGGCGTGGCATACATAACACCCCACAGTGCAGATACTGGCGTGGCTCACACAACACCGCACAGTGCAGGTACTGCCGTGGCACACACAACACCGCACAGTGCAGGTACTGGCGTGGCACACACAACACCCCACAGTGCAGATACTGGCATGGCACACACAACACCCCGCAGTGCATGTACTGGCGTGGCGCACCCAACACCCCAAGCGCAGGTACTGGCGTGGAACACACAACACCCCACAGTGCAGGTACTGGCGTGGCTCTCACAACACCCCACAGTGAAGGTACTGGCGTGGCTCCCTCATCACCCCACAATTCAGATACTGGCACGGCACACACAACACCCCACACTTCAGATACTGGCGTGGCACACACTACACCCCACACTGCAGGTACTGGCATGGCGCACACAACACCCCACTGTGCAAGTATTGGCGTGGCACACACAACACCCCTCAGTGCAGGTACTGGCATGGCACACACAACACCCCACAATACAGGTACTGGCGTGGCGCAAACAACAGTGCAGGTCCTCGTGTGGTACACACAACACCCCACAGTGCAGGTACTGGCGTGGCACACACAACACCCCACAGTGCAGGTACTGGCGTGGCACACACAACACCCCACAGTGCTGGTACTGGCGTGGCACACACAACACCCCACAGTGCAGGTACTGGTGCGGCACCCACAACACCCCACAGTGCGATCACTGGTGTGGCACACACAACACCCCACAATGCAGGTACAGGCGTGGCACACACAACACCCCACAGTGCAAGTACTGGCATGGCACACACAACACCCCACAGTGCAAATATTGGTGTGACACACACAACACCCCACAGTGCCGGTACTGCCGTGGCACACACAACACCCCACAGTGCCTTCACTCGCGTGGCATACGCAACACCCCACAGTGCAGATACTGGCGTGGCACACAACACCCAACAGTGCAGATACTGGCGTGGCACACACAACACCCCACAGTGCAGTCACTGGCGTGGCACACACAACACCCCACAGTGCAGATACTGGCATGGCACACACAACTCCCCACATGCAGGTACTGGCGTGGCACACACAACACTCCACATTGCAGGTCCTCTCGTGGCACACACAACACCCCACAATGCAGGTACTGGCTAGGCACACACAACACCGCACAACACAGTGACTGGCATGGCACACACAACACCCCACAGTGCAGGTACTGGCGTGGCACACACAACACCCCACAATACAGGAACTGGCTGAGCACACAACACCCCACAGTGCAGGTACTGGCATGGGACACACAACACCCCACAGTGCAGATACTGGCATGGCACACACAACTCCCCACATGCAGGTACTGGCGTGGCACACACAACACTCCACATTGCAGGTCCTCTCGTGGCACACACAACACCCCACAATGCAGGTACTGGCTAGGCACACACAACACCGCACAACACAGTGACTGGCATGGCACACACAACACCCCACAGTGCAGGTACTGGCGTGGCACACAAAACACCCCACAATACAGGAACTGGCTGAGCACACAACACCCCACAGTGCAGGTACTGGCATGGGACACACAACACCCCACAGTGCAGGTACTGCCGTGGCTCACACAACACCCCACAGTGAAGGTACTGGCGTGGCACCCACAACACCCCACAGTTCAGATACTGATGTGGCACACACAACACCCCACAGTGCAGTCACTGGCGTGGCACACACAACACCCCACATGCAGGTACTGGCGTGGCACACACAACACTCCACAGTGCAGGTACTGCCATGGCACACACAACACCCCACAGTGCAAGTACTAGTGTGGCACACACAACACCCCACAGTGCAGGTACTAGCGTGGCACACACAACACCCCACAGTGCGGTCACTGGCGTGGCACACACAACACCCCACAGTGCATAAACTGGCATGGCACACACAACACCCCACAATGCTGGTACTGGCGTGGCACACACAACACCCCACATTGCTGGTCCTCTCATGGCACACACAACACCCCACATTGCAGGTACTGGTGTGGCACACACAACACCCCACAGTGCAGTGACTGGCATGGCACACACAGCACCCCACAGTGCAGGTATTGGCGTGGCACACACAACACCCCACAGTGCAGGTACTGGCATGGCACGCACAGCACCCTACAGTGCAGGTACTGGTGTGGCACACACAACACCCCACAGTTCAGATACTGGCGTGGCACACACAACACCCCACAGTGCGGTCACTGGCGTGGCACACACAACACCCCACAGTTCAGATACTGGCGTGGCACACACAACACCCCACAGTGCAGATACTGGCGTGGCATACATAACACCCCACAGTGCAGATACTGGCGTGGCACAAACAACACCCCACAGTGCGGTCTCTGGCGTGGCATACACAACACCCCACAGTTCAGATACTGGCGTGGCACACACAACACCCCACAGTGCAGATACTGGCGTGGCATACATAACACCCCACAGTGCAGATACTGGCGTGGCACACACAACACCCCAAAGTGCAGGTACTCTTGTGGCACACACAACACCCCACAGTGCGGTCATTGGCATGGCACACACAACACCCCACAGTGCAGATACTGGCGTGGTACACACAACACCCCACAGTGCAGATACTGGCATGGCACACACAACACCCTGCAGTGCAGGTACTGGCGTGGTACACACAACACCCCACAGTGCAGATACTGGCATGGCACACGCAACACCCCACAGTGCAGGTACTGGCTGGGCACACGCAACACCCCACAGTGCATGTACTGGCGTGGCGCACCCAACACCCCAAGCGCAGGTACTGGCGTGGAACACACAAAACCCCACAGTGCAGGTACTGGCGTGGCTCACACACCACCCCACAGTGAAGGTACTGGCGTTGCTCCCACAACACCCTACAATTTAGATACTGGCACGGCACACACAACTCCCCACAGTTCAGATACTGGCGTGGCACACACAACACCCCACAGTGCAGGTACTGGCGTGGCACACACAACACCCCACAGTGCATAAACTGGCATGGCACACACAACACCCCACAATGCAGGTACTGGCGTGGCACACACAACACCCCACATTGCTGGTCCTCTCGTGGCACACACAACACCCCACATTGCAGGTACTGGTGTGGCAAACACAACACCCCACAGTGCAGTGACTGGCATGGCACACACAACACCCCACAGTGCAGGTACTGGTGTGGCACACACAACTCCCCACAGTGCGGTCATTGGCGTTGCACACACAACACCCCACAGTGCAGGTACTGGCGTGGCACACACAACAGCCCACAGCGCAGATACTGGCATGGCACACACAACACCCCACAGTTCAGAAACTGGCGTGGCACACACAACACCCCACAGTGCGGTAACTGGCATGTTACACAACATCCCACAATGCAGGTAGTGGCGTGGCACACACAACACCCCACAGTGCAGATACTGGCGTGGCACACACAACACCCCACAGTTCAGATACTGGCGTGGCACACACAACACCCCACTGCGGTCACTGGCGTGTCACACACAACACCCCACAGTGCAGGTACTGGCTGGGCACACACAACACCCCACAGTGCATGTACTGGCGTGGCGCACACAATACCCCAAGCGCAGGTACTGGTGTGGAACACACAACACCCCACAGTGCAGGTACTGGCGTGGCTCCCACAACACCCCACAATTCAGATACTGGCATGGCACACACAATACCGCGCAGTTCAGATAGTGCCGTTGCACACAGAACACCCCACACTGCGGTCACTGGCGTGGCACACACAACACCCCACAGTGCAGGTACTGGTGTGGCACACACAACACCCAACAGTGCAGGTACTGGCGTGGTACACACAACACCCCACAGTGCAGATACTGGCATGGCACACACAACACCCCGCAGTGCAGGTACTGGCATGGTACACACAACACCCCACAGTGCAGATACTGGCATGGCACACACAACACCCCGCAGTGCAGGTACTGGCGTGGCACACACAACACCCCACAGTGCAGGTACTGGCTGGGCACACACAACACCCCACAGTGCATGTACTGGCGTGGCGCACCCAACACCCCAAGCGCAGGTACTGGCGTGGAACACACAACACCCCACAGTGCAGGTACTGGCGTGGCTCTCACAACACCCCACAGTGAAGGTACTGGCATGGCTCCCTCAACACCCCACAATTCAGATACTGGCACGACACACACAACACCCCACACTTCAGATACTGGCGTGGCACACACTACACCCCACACTGCAGGTACTGGCATGGCGCACAAAACACCCCACTGTGCAAGTATTGGCGTGGCACACACAACACCCCTCAGTGCAGGTACTGGCATGGCACACACAACACCCCACAATACAGGTACTGGCGTGGCGCAAACAGTGCAGGTCCTCGTGTGGTACACACAACACCCCACAGTGCAGGTACTGGCGTGGCACACACAACACCCCACAGTGCAGGTACTGGCGTGGCACACACAACACCCCACAGTGCTGGTACTGGCGTGGCACACACAACACCCCACAGTGCAGGTACTGGTGCGGCACCCACAACACCCCACAGTGCGATCACTGGTGTGGCACACACAACACCCCACAATGCAGGTACAGGTGTGGCACACACAACACCCCACAGTGCAAGTACTGGCATGGCACACACAACACCCCACAGTGCAAATATTGGTGTGACACACACAACACCCCACAGTGCCGGTACTGCCGTGGCACACACAACACCCCACAGTGCCTTCACTCGCGTGGCATACGCAACACCCCACAGTGCAGATACTGGCGTGGCACACAACACCCAACAGTGCAGATACTGGCGTGGCACACACAACACCCCACAGTGCAGTCACTGGCGTGGCACACACAACAACCCACAGTGCAGATACTGGCATGGCACACACAACTCCCCACATGCAGGTACTGGCGTGGCACACACAACACTCCACATTGCAGGTCCTCTCGTGGCACACACAACACCCCACAATGCAGGTACTGGCTAGGCACACACAACACCGCACAACACAGTGACTGGCATGGCACACACAACACCCCACAGTGCAGGTACTGGTGTGGCACACACAACACCCCACAATGCAGGTACAGGCGTGGCACACACAACACCCCACAGTGCAAGTACTGGCATGGCACACACAACACCCCACAGTGCAAATATTGGTGTGACACACACAACACCCCACAGTGCTGGTACTGCCGTGGCACACACAGCACCCCACAGTGCCTTCACTCGCGTGGCATACGCAACACCCCACAGTGCAGATACTGGCGTGGCACACAACACCCAACAGTGCAGATACTGGCGTGGCACACACAACACCCCACAGTGCAGTCACTGGCGTGGCACACACAACACCCCACAGTGCAGATACTGGCATGGCACACACAACTCCCCACATGCAGGTACTGGCGTGGCACACACAACACTCCACATTGCAGGTCCTCTCGTGGCACACACAACACCCCACAATGCAGGTACTGGCTAGGCACACACAACACCGCACAACACAGTGACTGGCATGGCACACACAACACCCCACAGTGCAGGTACTGGTGTGGCACACACAACACACCACAGTGCAGGTACTGGCGTGGCACGCACAGCCCCCCACAGTGCAGGTACTGGCGTGGCAGACACAACACGCCACACTGCGAGTACCGGCGTGGCACACACAACTCCGCACAGTGTGGGTACTGACGTGGCACACACAACACCCCATAGTGCCGTCACTGGCGTGGCACACACAACACCCCACATGCAGGTACTGGCGTGGCACACACAACACTTCACAGTGCAGGTACTGCAATGGCACACACAACACCCCACAGTGCAGGTACTAGTGTGGCACACACAACACCCCACAGTGCAGGTACTGGCGTGGCATACATAACACCCCACAGTGCAGATACTGGCATCGCACACACAACACCGCACAGTGCAGGTACTGGCGTGGCACACAACACCGCACAGTGCAGGTACTATCGTGGCACACACAACACCCCACAGTGCAGATACTGGCATGGCACACACAACACCCCGCAGTGCATGTACTGGCGTGGCGCACCCAACACCCCAAGCGCAGGTACTGGCGTGGAACACACAACACCCCACAGTGCAGGTACTGGCGTGGCTCTCACAACACCCCACAGTGAAGGTACTGGCGTGGCTCCCTCAGCACCCCACAATTCAGATACTGGCACGGCACACACAACACCCCACACTTCAGATACTGGCGTGGCACACACTACACCCCACACTGCAGGTACTGGCATGGCGCACACAACACCCCACTGTGCAAGTATTGGCGTGGCACACACAACACCCCTCAGTGCAGGTACTGGCATGGCACACACAACACCCCACAATACAGGTACTGGCGTGGCGCAAACAACAGTGCAGGTCCTCGTGTGGTACACACAACACCCCACAGTGCAGGTACTGGCGTGGCACACACAACACCCCACAGTGCAGGTACTGGCGTGGCACACACAACACCCCACAGTGCTGGTACTGGCGTGGCACACACAACACCCCACAGTGCAGGTACTGGTGCGGCACCCACAACACCCCACAGTGCGATCACTGGTGTGGCACACACAACACCCCACAATGCAGGTACAGGCGTGGCACACACAACACCCCACAGTGCAAGTACTGGCATGGCACACACAACACCCCACAGTGCAAATATTGGTGTGACACACACAACACCCCACAGTGCCGGTACTGCCGTGGCACACACAACACCCCACAGTGCCTTCACTCGCGTGGCATACGCAACACCCCACAGTGCAGATACTGGCGTGGCACACAACACCCAACAGTGCAGATACTGGCGTGGCACACACAACACCCCACAGTGCAGTCACTGGCGTGGCACACACAACACCCCACAGTGCAGATACTGGCATGGCACCCACAACTCCCCACATGCAGGTACTGGCGTGGCACACACAACACTCCACATTGCAGGTCCTCTCGTGGCACACACAACACCCCACAATGCAGGTACTGGCTAGGCACACACAACACCGCACAACACAGTGACTGGCATGGCACACACAACACCCCACAGTGCAGGTACTGGCGTGGCACACACAACACCCCACAATACAGGAACTGGCTGAGCACACAACACCCCACAGTGCAGGTACTGGCATGGGACACACAACACCCCACAGTGCAGATACTGGCATGGCACACACAACTCCCCACATGCAGGTACTGGCGTGGCACACACAACACTCCACATTGCAGGTCCTCTCGTGGCACACACAACACCCCACAATGCAGGTACTGGCTAGGCACACACAACACCGCACAACACAGTGACTGGCATGGCACACACAACACCCCACAGTGCAGGTACTGGTGTGGCACACACAACACCCCACAGTGCAGGTACTGGCGTGGCACGCACAGCCCCCCACAGTGCAGGTACTGGCGTGGCAGACACAACACGCCACACTGCGAGTACCGGCGTGGCACACACAACTCCGCACAGTGTGGGTACTGACGTGGCACACACAACACCCCATAGTGCCGTCACTGGCGTGGCACACACAACACCCCACATGCAGGTACTGGCGTGGCACACACAACACTTCACAGTGCAGGTACTGCAATGGCACACACAACACCCCACAGTGCAGGTACTAGTGTGGCACACACAACACCCCACAGTGCAGGTACTGGCGTGGCATACATAACACCCCACAGTGCAGATACTGGCGTGGCACACACAACACCGCACAGTGCAGGTACTGGCGTGGCACACACAACACCGCACAGTGCAGGTACTGGCGTGGCACACACAACACCCCACAGTGCAGATACTGGCATGGCACACACAACACCCCGCAGTGCATGTACTGGCGTGGCGCACCCAACACCCCAAGCGCAGGTACTGGCGTGGAACACACAACACCCCACAGTGAAGGTACTGGCGTGGCACACACAACACCCCACAATACAGGAACTGGCTGAGCACACAACACCCCACAGTGCAGGTACTGGCATGGGACACACAACACCCCACAGTGCAGGTACTGCCGTGGCTCACACAACACCCCACAGTGAAGGTACTGGCGTGGCACCCACAACACCCCACAGTTCAGATACTGATGTGGCACACACAACACCCCACAGTGCAGTCACTGGTGTGGCACACACAACACCCCACATGCAGGTACTGGCGTGGCACACACAACACTCCACAGTGCAGGTACTGCCATGGCACACACAACACCCCACAGTGCAAGTACTAGTGTGGCACACACAACACCCCACAGTGCAGGTACTAGCGTGGCACACACAACACCCCACAGTGCGGTCACTGGCGTGGCACACACAACACCCCACAGTGCATAAACTGGCATGGCACACACAACACCCCACAATGCTGGTACTGGCGTGGCACACACAACACCCCACATTGCTGGTCCTCTCATGGCACACACAACACCCCACATTGCAGGTACTGGTGTGGCACACACAACACCCCACAGTGCAGTGACTGGCATGGCACACACAGCACCCCACAGTGCAGGTATTGGCGTGGCACACACAACACCCCACAGTGCAGGTACTGGCATGGCACGCACAGCACCCTACAGTGCAGGTACTGGCGTTGCGCACACAACACGCCACACTGCGAGTACCGGCGTGGCACACACAACTCCGCACATTGCGGGTACTGACGTGGCACACACAACACCCCTCAGTGCGGTCACTGGCGTGGCACACACAACACCCCACAGTTCAGATACTGGCGTGGCACACACAACACCCCACAGTGCGGTCACTGGCGTGGCACACACAACACCCCACAGTTCAGATACTGGCGTGGCACACACAACACCCCACAGTGCAGATACTGGCGTGGCATACATAACACCCCACAGTGCAGATACTGGCGTGGCACAAACAACACCCCACAGTGCGGTCTCTGGCGTGGCATACACAACACCCCACAGTTCAGATACTGGCGTGGCACACACAACACCCCACAGTGCAGATACTGGCATGGCATACATAACACCCCACAGTGCAGATACTGGCGTGGCACACACAACACCCCAAAGTGCAGGTACTCTTGTGGCACACACAACACCCCACAGTGCGGTCATTGGCATGGCACACACAACACCCCACAGTGCAGATACTGGCGTGGTACACACAACACCCCACAGTGCAGATACTGGCATGGCACACACAACACCCTGCAGTGCAGGTACTGGCGTGGTACACACAACACCCCACAGTGCAGATACTGGCATGGCACACGCAACACCCCACAGTGCAGGTACTGGCTGGGCACACGCAACACTCCACAGTGCATGTACTGGCGTGGCGCACCCAACACCCCAAGCGCAGGTACTGGCGTGGAACACACAAAACCCCACAGTGCAGGTACTGGCGTGGCTCACACACCACCCCACAGTGAAGGTACTGGCGTGGCTCCCACAACACCCTACAATTTAGATACTGGCACAGCACACACAACTCCCCACAGTTCAGATACTGGCGTGGCACACACAACACCCCACAGTGCAGGTACTGGCGTGGCACACACAACACCCCACAGTGCATAAACTGGCATGGCACACACAACACCCCACAATGCAGGTACTGGCGTGGCACACACAACACCCCACATTGCTGGTCCTCTCGTGGCACACACAACACCCCACATTGCAGGTACTGGTGTGGCAAACACAACACCCCACAGTGCAGTGACTGGCATGGCACACACAACACCCCACAGTGCAGGTACTGGTGTGGCACACACAACTCCCCACAGTGCGGTCATTGGCGTTGCACACACAACACCCCACAGTGCAGGTACTGGCGTGGCACACACAACACCCCACAGCGCAGATACTGGCATGGCACACACAACACCCCACAGTTCAGAAACTGGCGTGGCACACACAACACCCCACAGTGCGGTAACTGGCATGTTACACAACATCCCACAATGCAGGTAGTGGCGTGGCACACACAAAACCCCACAGTGCAGATACTGGCGTGGCACACACAACACCCCACAGTTCAGATACTGGCGTGGCACACACAACACCCCACTGCGGTCACTGGCGTGTCACACACAACACCCCACAGTGCAGGTACTGGCTGGGCACACACAACACCCCACAGTGCATGTACTGGCGTGGCGCACACAATACCCCAAGCGCAGGTACTGGCGTGGAACACACAACACCCCACAGTGCAGGTACTGGCGTGGCTCCCACAACACCCCACAATTCAGATACTGGCATGGCACACACAATACCCCACAGTTCAGATAGTGCCGTTGCACACAGAACACCCCACACTGCGGTCACTGGCGTGGCACACACAACACCCCACAGTGCAGATACTGGTGTGGCACACGCAACACCGCACAGTGCAGGTAATGTTGTGGCACACACAACACCCCACAGTGCAGGTACTGGTGTGGCACACACAACACCCAACAGTGCAGGTACTGGCGTGGTACACACAACACCCCACAGTGCAGATACTGGCATGGCACACACAACACCCCGCAGTGCAGGTACTGGCATGGTACACACAACACCCCACAGTGCAGATACTGGCATGGCACACACAACACCCCGCAGTGCAGGTACTGGCGTGGCACACACAACACCCCACAGTGCAGGTACTGGCTGGGCACACACAACACCGCACAGTGCATGTACTGGCGTGGCGCACCCAACACCCCAAGCGCAGGTACTGGCGTGGAACACACAAAACCCCACAGTACAGGTACTGGCGTGGCTCACACACCACCCCACAGTGAAGGTACTGGCGTGGCTCCCACAACGCCCTACAATTTAGATACTGGCACGGCACACACAACTCCCCACAGCTCAGATACTGGCACGGCACACATAACACCCCACAGTGCAGGTACTAGTGTGGCACACACAACACCCCACAGTGCAGATACTGGCGTGGCACACACAACACCCCACAGTGCTGTCACTGGCGTGGCACACACAACACCCCACAGTGCATAAACTGGCATGGCACACACAACACCCCACAATGCAGGTACTGGCGTTGCACACACAACACCCCACATTGCTGGTCCTCTCGTGGCACACACAACACCCCACATTGCAGGTACTGGTGTGGCAAACACAACACCCCACAGTGCAGTGACTGGCATGGCACACACAACACCCCACAGTGCAGGTACTGGCGTGGCACACACAACACCCCACAGTGCAGGTACTGGCGTGGCACGCACAGCACCCCTCAATGCAGGTACTGGCATGGCACACACAGCACGCCACACTGCGAGTACCGGCGTGACACACACAACTCCGCACAGTGCGGGTACTGACGTGGCACACACAACACCCCACAGTGCTGTCACTGGCGTGGCACACACAACACCCCATAGTTCAGATACTGGCGTGGCACACATAACACCCCACAGTGCAGATACTGACGTGGCATACATAACTCCACATAGTGCAGATACTGGCGTGGCACAAACAACACCCCACAGTGCAGGTACTGGTGTGGCACACACAACACCCCACAGTGCGGTCATTGGCGTGGCACACACAACACCCCACAGTGCAGGTACTGACGTGGTACACACAACACCCCACAGTGCAGATACTGGCATGGCACACACAACACCGCACTGTTCAGAAACTGGCGTGGCACACACAACACCCCACAGTGCGGTCACTGGCATGTTACACAACATCCCACAATGCAGGTACTGGCGTGGCATGCACAACACCCCTCAGTGCAGATAATGGCTTGGCACACACAACACCCCACAGTTCAGATACTGGCGTGGCACCCACAACACCCCACAGTGCGGTCACTGGCGTGGCACACACAACACCCCACATGCAGGTACTGGCAATGCACACACAACACCCCACAGTAGAGGTACTTGCATGGCACACACAACACCCCACAGTGCAGATACTGGTGTGGCACACACAGTACCCCACAGTGCAGTGACTGGCATTTCACACACAACACCCCACAGTGCAGGTACTGGTGTGGCACACAAAACACCCCACAGTGCAGTTACTGGCGTGGCATGCACAGCACCCCACAGTGCAGGTACTGGCGTGGCACACACAACACCCCACACTGCGAGTACCGGCGTGGCACACACAACACCCCACAGTGCGGTTACTGACGTGGCACACACAACACCCCTCATTGCGGGCACTGGCGTGGCACACACAACACCCGACAGTGCAGATACTGGCATGGCACACACAACACCCCACAGTGAATGTACTGGCGTGGCGCACACAATACCCCAAGCGCAGGTACTGGCGTGGAACACACAACACCCCACAGTGCAGGTACTGGCGTGGCTCCCACATCACCCCACAATTCAGATACTGGCACGGCACACACAATACCCCACAGTGCAGGTACTGGCGTGGTACACACAACACCCCACAGTGCAGATACTGGCATGGCACACACAACACCCCACAGTGCGGTCACTGGCATGTTACACAACATCCCACAATGCAGGTACTGGCCCTCAGTGCAGATAATGGCTTGGCACACACAACACCCCACAGTGCGGTCACTGGCGTGGCACACACAACACCCCACATGGAGGTACTGGCAATGCACACACAACACCCCACAGTGGAGGTACTTGCATGGCACACACAACACCCCACAGTGCAGATACTGGTGTGGCACACACAGTACCCCACAGTGCAGTGACTGGCATGGCACACACAACACCCCACAGTGCAGGTACTGGCGTGGCACACAAAACACCCCACAGTGCAGTTACTGGCGTGGCATGCACAGCACCCCACAGTGCAGGTACTGGCGTGGCACACACAACACCCCACACTGCGAGTACCGGCGTGGCACACACAACACCCCACAGTGCGGTTACTGACGTGGCACACACAACACCCCTCATTGCGGGCACTGGCGTGGCACACACAACACCCGACAGTGCAGATACTGGCATGTCACACACAACACACCACAGTTCAGATACTGGCGTGGCACACACAATACCCCACAGTGCCATCACTGGCATGGCACACACAACACCCCACAGTTCAGAAACTGCCGTGGCACACACAACACCCCACAGTGCAGATACTGGCGTGGCATACATAACACCCCACAGTGCAGATACTGGCGTGGCACACACAACACCCCACAGTGCAGGTACTGGTGTGGCACACACAACACCCCACAGTGCAGATACTGGCATGGCACACACAACACCCCACAGTGCAGATACTGGCATGGCACACACATCACCCCACAGTGCGGTAACTGGCATGTTACACAACATCCCACAATGCAGGTAGTGGCGTGGCACACACAACACCCCACAGTTCAGATACTGGCGTGGCACACACAACACCCCACAGTGCGGTCACTGGCGTGGCACACACAACACCCCACAGTGCAGGTACTGGCTGGGCACACACAACACCCCACAGTGCATGTACTGGCGTGGCGCACACAATACCCCAAGCGCAGGTACTGGCGTGGAACACACAACACCCCACAGTGCAGGTACTGGCGTGGCTCCCACAACACCCCACAATTCAGATACTGGCACGGCACACACAATACCCCACAGTTCAGATAGTGCCATTGCACACAGAACACCCCACACTGCGGTCACTGGCGTGGCACACACAACACCCCACATGCAGGTACTGGCATGGCACACACAACACCCCACAGTGCAGATACTGGTGTGGCACACACAACACCCCACAGTGCAGGTACTGGTGTGGCACACACAACACCCCACAGTGCAGGTACTGGTGTGGCACACACAACACCCCACAGTGCAGGTACTGGTGTGGCACACACAACACCCCACAGTGCAGGTACTGGTGTGGCACACACAACACCCCACAGTGCGGTCACTGGCGTGGCACACACAACACCCCACATGCAGGTATTGGCATGGCACACACAACACCCCACAGTGCAGGTACTGGCATAGCACACACAACACCCCACAATGCAGGTACTGGTGTGGCACACACAACACCCCACATTGCAGGTCCTCTCGTGGCACACACAACACCCCACATTGCAGGTCCTGGCGTGGCACACACAACACCCCACATTGCAGGTACTGGCGTGGCACACACAACACCCCACAGTGCAGGTCCTCTCGTGGCACACACAACACCCCACAGTGCAGGTTCTGGCGTGGCACACACAACACCCCACAGTGCAGGTAATGGCATGGCACGGCACACACAACACCCCACAGTGCCGGTACTGGCCTGGCACACACAACACCACAAAGTGCAGGTACTGGCTAGGCACACACTACACTCCACACTGCCGGTACTGGCATGGCGCACACAACACCCGACAGTGCACGTACTGGCGTGGCACACAACACCCCACAGTGCAGGTACTGGCGTGGCACACACAACACCCCACAGAGAAGGTACTGACGTGGCACCCACCACACCCCACATTGCGGTCACTGGTGTGGCACACACAACACCCCCCAGTTCAGATACTGCCATGGCACACAAAACACCCCACAGTGCAGGTACTGGCGTGGCACACACAACACACCACAGTGCGGGTACTGGCATGGCACACACAACACCCCACAGTGCGGGTACTGGCTTGGCACACACAACACCCCACAGTGCGGGTACTGACGTGGCACCCACCACACCCCACATTGCGGTCACTGGTGTGGCACACACAACACCCCCCAGTTCAGATACTGCCATGGCACACAAAACACCCCACAGTGCCGTTACTGGAGTGGCACACGCAACACCCCACAGTTCAGATACTGACGTGGCACACACAACAACCCACAGTGTGGTCACTGGCGTGGCACACACAACACCCCACAGTGCAGGTACTGGCGTGGCTCCCACAACACCCCACAATTCAGATACTGGCACGGCACACACAATACCCCACAGTTCAGATAGTGCCGTGGCACACAGAACACCCCACACTGCGGTCACTGGTGTGGCACACACAACAACCCACATGCAGGTACTGGCATGGCACACACAACACCCCACAGTGCAGATACTGGTGTGGCACACACAACACCCCACAGTGCAGGTACTGGTGTGGCACACACAACACCCCACAGTGCGGTCACTGGCGTGGCACACACAACACCCCACATGCAGGTATTGGCATGGCACACACAACACCCCACAGTGCAGGTACTGGCATAGCACAAACAACACTCCACAATGCAGGTACTGGCGTGGCACACACAACACCCCACATTGCAGGTCCTCTCGTGGCACACACAACACCCCACATTGCAGGTCCTCTCGTGGCACACACAACACCCCACATTGCAGATCCTGGCGTGGCACACACAACACCCCACATTGCAGGTCCTGGCGTGGCACACACAACACCCCACAGTGCAGCTCCTCTCGTGGCACACACAACACCCCACAGTGCAGGTAATGGCGTGGCACACACAACACCCCACAGGGAAGGTACTGACGTGGCACCCACCACACCCCACAATGCAGATACTGGCGTGGCACACACAACACCCCCCAGTTCAGATACTGCCATGGCACACACAACACCCCACATTGCTGTAACTGGAGTGGCACACACAACACCCCACAGTGCAGGTACTGGCTTGGTACACAAAACACCCCACAGTGCAGGTACTGGCGTGGCACACACAACACCCCACAGTGCGGGTACTGGCATGGCACACACAACACCCCACAGTGTGGGTACTGGCGTGGCACACACAATACCCCACAGTGCGGGTACTGACGTGGTGCACACAACACCCCCACATTGTGGGCACTGGCGTGGCACACACAACACCCCACAGTGCAGTTACTAGAGTGGCACACACAACACCCCACAGTTCAGATACTGGCGTGGCACACACAACAACCCACAGTGTGGTCACTGGCGTGGCACACACAACACCCCACAGTGCAGTTACTGGCGTGGCACTCACAACACCCGACAGTTCAGATACTGGCGTGGCTTGCACAACACCCCATCGTGTGGGTACTGGCATGGCACACACAGCACCCCACAGTGCGGGTACTGGCGTGGCACACACAACACCCCACAGTGCGGGCACTGGCGTGGCACACACAACACACCGCAGTGCGGGCGCTGGCATGGCACACTCAACACCCCACAGTGCGGGCACTGGCGTGACACACACAACACCCCACAGTGTGGGCACTGGCGTAGCACACACAACACCCCACAGTGTGGGCATTGGCGTGGCACACACAACCAAAGTTCCCAACTTTTGAAGAACAGAAAGAGGAACATATAATGCGGACCGTGTAGTGTGCCGCAGCTAATTTTGGCCACGGCCCTGGCCACACCCAAATCCACTCCTATTTACTATTTCTTTCTCCCCTGGCAGGAGGAGTTGTCAGAGGGGCGCTGGTAATGCGGGGCATTCAGCAGACTCCATAGACTGCAGGGCATAGACCCAAATCTAGAACTGTCTGCTGTATTCGGGACAGTTGGGACTAGAGATGAGCGGATGGATTTCCGGGTCTCTGGTCAGTGGCCCCGGGCAGCTGGACAGGAGGCCGGGAATCTCTAACCTTCCACCTTCCCCGGCGGCTTTTGATCACCCCGGGCAGCGCTACGTCATCTGTGCGTCCTGCTCATCTCTAGGTCTGGATTATTTGTTGTTCCCTCATTCACAGTCGGAGCCGCCAGAACTTTCTCATCTTTATGTAGCTTCACTATACGACATCCGGCTTTTTGTGTTTGTAAGGCCGTGTTCACACTTTGCAGAAATACTGAGTTTTTTGTTTTCTGCAGGAACTGCACCATACTCCACAATAAGAATCAAAGCTTTTCTGTACTGTTAAAAAGCATTAAAAATTCTGCTTCATATCTGCCCCAAAATCGCATCAAATAAGTGGGAAAACGCATAAAAGAAACGCAGCAAACACCAATAATCAGAGAAGATTGTTACTGCGTTGTTTGGTGCGGACACCTGTGTCAGGCAAAATGTATTTTTGTCCTAGTTTTAAAAATGTTGAAAGGACAGCCAGAGATGTCTTAAATCTCCGCTCCCTGTTCACTTGGAAGTGACCTCCATAGAACTATACTCTTGCTTCCCCCAAACAAGGAATTTTTATAACCGCCTTAAACCTCAGCCCAGAGCTAGGTTTTGCATATATGTAAATTGTCTCTTTTATAATATCCTCTATATCTTTTGTAAACACTGCCAACTTTCGGGAGTAAATTAGTATTATTTACCAGCTTCGTTCTTCTTGTCCTATGTCGAGCAAACACATTCCTCACCCGCTAATTCACGTTACCTAACGGGTACCCGATCCACCTGTTAAGAGATCGGTAGTGGCAGCATACGGTGTATTTATGTGATATTGTGGTTTGAGGGTGGCTGGATTGTGGTATATATACGTTCCTGGAAGGAACTGGTGGTATATATACGTCTTGTCACATCACGTGCCACAATAGTCGACATAAATGAGAGCAGCTGCACCCTGTTGCTTATCCTCGGTCAATACCGTTTTTGACCAGCAGGATAATGGGGCATCAGAGGGCTGCAAGGTCTGACCAAGTTTTCTTGACAATTGGTGGCAAGCGGTGGGATCATAGGACATTAGTGATCTGGTTTGAGCAATCATTCCTCTAACTAAAAACTTGTACGGTTCTTACCTGGACCCTGCACAAAAGTTTTGAAGATCGAACTCAGTGTTTATTAGATCTGAGACAATACTATATGTGTAGCAGTTACCCTTACCCTTCTTCGTTTTTTCTTTTCTATTTGTATTTTGGTGATCATGGTCATAGTTGGAGAGTTCTGGTACAGCCAGCAGAAAAAGGACACTCTTATTGGAATATGTATAACCAAAGGCATTGACCCCCTTGGCAAAAACAAAGAACAAATAGCTGCTGCACTGGCCCAACTGGAGGCAGAGCAAGCCCTTCTCCAGACATCAGCAGGGCCAGGGGTCAGCCGAGATATGGACAGTACTGCTGCAGGGGTCCCACCTGTAGACGCACGCCGCGTCAGCGACCAGGGCAGCGTGGACCCCTATCTGCAGATGGCTCTACAGCAACTTCCTGCAGAGGATCATGAAGGACGGCTGAAAGTAATTCAGCAGCACCAGGAGGCTGCCGAGCGGCGAGCGGAGGCCCAAGCCGAGCGAGAGACCGAGCGAGCCGAGCGGCAGGCCCAAGCTCAGAGGGCCCATGAACTGCAGATGGCCCAACTCGGGATCTCACCATCCACCTCACGGAACGGTGAGACCAACAATGCGTCCCTGATTAAACCCCATCCAGAGCATTTTCCTGTGATGGAAAAGGACGGCGACCTCGACACCTTTCTGAGGGGTTTTGAAAAGACTTGCAGACAGTACCAGCTGCCTGTGGACCAGTGGGCCTGGTACTTAACTGCAGGGCTGCGAGGCAAAGCTCTGGATGTGTTTGTGGCTCTTCCTCAGGGCCTAGATGGGAACTATGATGCCATTAAGCAGGCCCTAATCCAGAGGTTCCAACTGACTCCTGAGGTGTACCGTAAAAAGTTCCGGAACCTCCAACGTGGACCCCACGACAGTTACAGCGATGTGGTGCATGGGCTCAGAACCAATTTTGAGCAGTGGATCCAAGGACTGTCAGCAACCACCTTTGAGCCGCTAAAGGACCTGATGGTGAAAGACCAGTTCCAGCATCTGTGTCCGACTGAGGTATGGCAGTTCGTGATGGATCGGGAGCCACCAGATGCCAATAAAGCTGCGCAGATCGCAGACACCTACGAGGCCAACCGGTGGTGCGGAAGCCGGTCGTCGCCAGCTAGAAAGGGGGTAAGCCATCAACCACTATCCCTGCCCTCCGACCTTCCGGAGGCCTTGTCCCCGTTACCAACGCCCAGCCTGCATCTGATGCCCGCAAGTTTTATTTCTGCAACCAGACTGGTCATCTCAGCGCCACTTGCCCAGAGAAGCAGAGGAAGAAACCCCCATCCAAGGCCCCAGGGCCTAGTGCATCAGTTCTTTTGGTGGGTGGGCCGGTTGGGAAGACCTGTGAAAACTTGCAGTCTGTCACTGTGGGGGACACTGTCACTGTAGGCCTCAAGGACACTGGGGCCGAACGAACGCTAATCCGACCCGAACTGGTGTCCGCTGAAGAGCTTATTCCGGGAAAGACCCTGACTGTCACCGGGATTGGGGGCGTCCGATGCCCCTTGCCCATGGCCCGGGTTTTTATTGATTGGGGTGCGGGGAGTGGGGTGAAAGAAGTGGGAGTATCTGAAAACCTACCTGCAAATGTTTTGTTTGGAACTGATTTGGGGAGGATGTTTGCTTATTATGTCCCTGACACCCCGATCTGATACGGTTGGTAAGGTTAATGCTGATAATGTGAATGTCAAAGCTTTACCTGATGATGATGATGATGATGATGATAATAATGTATTTGAAGGTATAGGAGAACTCAGCCATGTCACGCTGTGGGGTGATATTGCTGAGGATCCCCTAGCAGGAGCAAGTATCAGTGCTAAGAGTAATGGGGAGAGGCACGGGGACCATGAAGCAGGTGGTGTTGTGCCAGCGACCAGTTTCACAATAGACTGTGATCTGGCTGATGGTAGCTGCCCCATAAGTAGCGCTGCGCTTGAGGTAATGGGGGAGGATGGGGAAGTAGTACTCATAGCCGCTCAGGCTGATAGGACGGTGTTATTCCCCGGGGAGACTTCTTATATAGCCGCTGTTACCCACAGTCAGAGTGCCCAGAACGCAAGTAACGCCCTGCTTTCTGGACCCTCCTCGGACAGAGGAATAACGGAATCAGTTATGGACCCAGAGCCAGTCCCAGAGGGTCCCAGTGAGGACATGGCCTTAACCTCCCTTCTGGCTTCCTCCAGCCAGGAGTTTCAGGCAGCTCTGCACTCAGATGCTAGCCTAGAGACGTTAAGCAGCCTCGCTCAGAAACCCACCTCCGAGTCGGATAAGGAGAGGGTATTCTGGGACCAAGGGAGGTTGTACCGGGAGACAGTTCCCTGTACACCCCAACAGGAGTGGCTGAGAGAAAGACAGCTGGTCGTCCCCTACCAATTCATGGATGAGTTGTTGTGGATCGCCCATGAGATTCCACTCGCTGGACACTTGGGGGTCAGCAAAACCAAGGCCCGGCTGTCTCACCACTTTTATTGGCCCAAAATGGGGACGGATGTGGTGAACTACTGTCGCTCCTGTACCACGTGTCAAAGAGTGGGAAAGTCAGGGCCGGCTCCCAAAGCCCCCCTGATCTCTTTGCCAGTGATAGAGGATCCTTTCCAGAGGATTGCTGTGGACATTGTGGGACCACTGGCCATACCCAGCAGCTCTGGAAAACGTTTCATCCTTACTGTGGTAGACTATGCAACACGGTATCCGGAGGCAGTAGCCCTGTCCTCAATTAGGGTGGATAAGGTGGCGGACTCACTCTTGGCCATCTTTTCGCGAGTAGGCTTCCCCAGTGAGATGCTTACCGACCAGGGGACCTAGTTCATGTCTCGCTTAATGGAGGCCCTATGTAAAAAAATGCAGGTGCAGCATCTGGTATCGAGCACTTATCATCCCCAAACCAATGGTTTGTGTGAGCGATTCAACGGTACCCTCAAACAGATGTTATAAATGCTGGTTGAGACCCAGGGACGCGACTGGGAGCGTTACCTCCCACACCTGCTATTTGCTTACAGAGAGGTTCCACAGGCCTCGACGGGGTTCTCCCCCTTTGAGCTCTTGTATGGCAGGCGTGTCCGAGGACCCCTTGTGTTTTAAGGGAATCCTGGGAAGAAGAGCCGAGCTCCCCAGAAGTGTCCATCATGGAGTATGTCATGCGCTTCCGTGACAAGATGCAGACCTTGACGCAGTTGGTGCAGGACAACATGGCGCAAGCCCAGGCTGACCAGAAGCATTGGTACGACCAGAACGCCCGAGAGCGGACCTACCAGGTGGGTCAGAAGGTGTGGGTGCTGGTCCCCGTACCAAAGGACAAGCTTCAGGCGGCCTGGGAAGGCCCGTACATCATTCACCAACAGCTCAACCCGGTCACCTACGGGATCACTCTTGACCACGCGCGGGGTCGGCGGAAGGCTTTTCACGTTAATATGATGAAGGCTCATCAAGAACGTGGAGCCTGCGTCCTACCGGTCTGCAGCCTGCCCGAGGATGGGGAGGACGACCCCCTCTTGGACATGCTGGCCCAAGCAAAGGCCAGCGGGTCCCTAGAGGATGTAGAGATAGGCGCCTTGCTATCCACACCCCAGAGGTCTCAGATGCGAGCAGTGCTGAAACCCTTCCAAGCAGTGTTCACCAACATGCCTGGCAGGACTGAGGTGGCGGTCCATGAAGTGGACACTGGGAATCATGCTCCACTCCGGCGGACAGCCTATCGAATCTCAGGCGAGGTGCAGCATGTCATGCGCCAGGAGGTCGAGGAGATGCTGAAGTTGGGGGTGATTAAGCTGTCCAAAAATGTTGAAAGGACAGCCAGAGAAGTCTTAAATCTCCGTCCCCTGTTCACTTGGAAGGGACCTCCATAGAACTCTACTCTTGCTTCCCCCAAACAAGGAATTTTTATAACCGCCATAAACCTCAGCCCAGAGCAAGCATACTGGTCTACACTGGATTTCCCCTCCAAAGCCCTATTGTGTAACTGTACAAACTTTTAATGTCGAGTTTAATAACGCACATGACTGTCACAAACACATGGACCACATTTTTGGGATGCTCACCTTTTTCCAGTTATGATGGTGTATCTTTCACAACTGGGAAACCACCAGAAACCTAGGAAATGGGTTCTGAGCTTCTGAACATCATAGAAATATCATATTTGATATCAATCTTCGTGAATATTGGTGACGGCAAACATGATGTATCCATCTTGGATGTGGGCCAACCCCATACCAAGATATGGAAGATGAAGGATTTTTATGTCTTGTGCAGCTGGGTGGGTTCACAAAACCAAGCCCCCGTGTGAGGTAAACAACATGGGTGTCCTAGTGTTTTGCCTCCTTACTAAAAACCAGAACGTCCATGTTGGCTCATTCCAACCCAGGGACGTCAGATGCAAGCACTCCTCGCTGTGTGGAGGAATCACACCTAATTTCCGTGTAGCCGTCCCCCCCACAGAATCTGAGACCATCACCTCGTGGCACAGGTTTTGCTATTATTTACCCCTTTTATTTTAATAACTGATTTATGCATATATGTAAATTGTCTCTTTTATAATATTTTGTATATCTTTTGTAAACACTGCTAACTTTCGGCTGTAAATTAGTATGATTTATCAGCTTCGTTCTTCTTGTCCTATGTCGAGCAAACACGTTCCTCACCCGCTAATTCACGTTACCTAACGGGTACCCGATCCACCTGTTAAGAGATCGGTAGTGGCAGCATACGGTGTATTTATGTGATATTGTGGTTTGAGGGTGGCTGGATTGAGGTATATATACGTTCCTGGAAGGAACTGGTGGTATATATACGTCCTGTCACATCAAGCGCCACAATAGTCGACATAAATGAGAGCAGCTGCGCCCTGTTGCTTATCCTCGGTCAATACCGTGTTTGACCAGCAGGATAAGGGGGCGCCAGAGGGCTGCAAGGTCTGACCAAGTTTTCCTGACAACCTGCAAAAAAAAAGCAGCAGAAAGAACACAGCATTTACGCTACGTGTGAACACTGCCTCAGTATTACCGTTTTATTACATTTTTATGGATTTAATAAAGAAAAATATAAATTACGCCCAATTTTTTTTACGTCATTTACCAATCCCCGTAAATAATCTGATCGCTGTGTTGTGCGGGTCATTACGATTACAGGAACACCAAATATGTCCGTGTTATTTACTGATTTATGATGTTTATTATTTAAAAATAAACACATTAACAATAACTTTTTTTTTCATTATAAAGTGTATTTCATTATAATTTATTTAGTAATTTTATAAGATGAAACCCTAAGAGATTTTATGTGCACACGATCCGGAGCCGCTGCGGGTTTGATGCTGTGTGTTTATGCAGCGTCAAACCCGCAGCGTCCGGATGTTACATCATAGTGGATGGGATTTGAAGAAATCCTATGCCCACTATGAATCTCCGTACACCCGCGGAAATTGACATCTGGTGCGTCTTTCCAGACCGCAGCATGTCAATGTCTCTTACGGGTCCACATTTGGGCTTCCCCATAGACCTAACATCTATGACGAAAGTCCGCAGGTAAAAATAAAAATGGCGCCGCTCATTTGCATATTGAGCAGAAGCCGCCGGTGGCTATTCTGCAGTGTTGGGGCCGCAGGCTGGTACACATCGTGGGCACATACCCTGATTCTCCCTGTAGAATAAAAATCCATACAATTCACACAGCAGTGTATTCCTATCAGTTCTATCAGCCTGGTGATAGTCTGCAGTACAGATCAAGTACATGGAATCCTCCTTATTGCACCACTGGAGCTTGTGGCTCAACACACTAAAGCTCCCATCTATCTGTAATGTGAAGGCTGAAAGTGCAAGACCTGAGTAGGCACTAAAAAAAAAAATGTTTTAATTGCTTATTATTTTTATTCCTTCTAAGCTACATTACAACAATCAGGAACAGCAGCGCTTTGGACACATTGTATTTTTGCTGCGTTCTAATCACGCAGGTAAATCCGCATGTGTTCACTGACCCATGTGGAGTTACCGCATCCAATATGATTCTACACCGCTTGCAGAATTATTAGGCAAATGTGTATTTTGATCACTTCGATACTTTTTATACATGTTGTCCTACTCCAAGCTGCATAGGCTTGAGAGCTAACTACCAATTAAGTAAATCTGTTGATGTGCATCTCTGTAATGAGGAGGGGTGTTGTTTAATGACATCAACACCCTATATAAGGTGTGCTTAATTATTAGGCAACTTCCTTTCCTTTGGCAAAATGGGTCAGAAGAGAGGTTTGACGGGCTCTGAAAAGTCCAAAATTGTGAGATGTCTTGCAGAGGGATGCAGCAGTCTTGAAATTTCCAAACTTTTGAAGCGTGATCACCGAACAATCAAGCATTTCATGGAAAATAGCCAACTGGGTCGCAAGAAGCGTGTTGGCCAAAAAAGGCGCAAAATAACTGCCCATGAATTGAGGAAAATCAAGCATGAAGCTGCCAAGATGCCATTCACCGCCAGTTTTGCCATATATCAGAGCTGCAACGTTACTGGAGTATCAAAAAGCACAAGGTGTGCGATACTCAGGGACATGGCCAAGGTAAGGAAGGCTGAAAAACGAACACCTTTGAACAAGAAACATAAGATAAAACGTCAAGAGTGGGCCAAGAAATATCTTAAGACTGATTTTTCAAAGGTTTTATGGACTGATGAAATGAGTGTGACTCTTGATGGGCCAGATGGATGGGCCAGAGGCTGGACCAATAAAGGGCAGAGAACTCCACTCCGACTCAGACGGCAGCAAGGTGGAGGTGGGGTACTGGTATGGGCTGGTATCATCAAAGATGAACTTGTGGGACCTTTTCGGGTTGAGGATGGAGTGAAGCTCAACTCCCAGACCTACTGCCAGTTTCTGGAAGACAACTTCTTCAAGCAGTGGTACAGGAAGAAGTCGGTATCGTTCAAGAAAAACATGATTTTCATGCAGGACAATGCTCCATCACATGCATCCAACTACTCCACAGCGTGGCTGGCCAGTAAAGGTCTAAAAGAAGGAAAAATAATGACATGGCCCCCTTGTTCAACTGATCTGAACCCCATAGAGAACCTGTGGTCCATCATAAAATGTGAGATCTACAGGGAGGGAAAACAGTACACCTCTCGGAACAGTGTCTGGGAGGCTGTGGTGGCTGCTGCACGCAATGTTGATCGAAAACAGATCAAGCAACTGACAAAATCTATGGATGGAAGGGTGTTGAGTGTCATCATAAAGAAAGGTGGCTATACTGATCACTAATTTTTTTTGTTTTTGTTTTTGCATGTCAGAAATGTTTATTTCTAAGTTTTGTGCACTGATATTGGTTTACCTGGTGAAAATAAACAAGTGAGATGGGATTATATTTGGTTTTTATTAAGTTGCCTAATAATTCTGCACAGTAATAGTTACCTGCACAAACAGATATTCTCCTAAAATAGCCAAATCTAAAAAAAAAACCACTCCAACTTCCAAAAATATTAAGCTTGGATAGTTATGAGTCTTTTGGGTTGATTGAGAACATAATTGTTGATCAATAATAAAAATAATCCTCTAAACTACAACTTGCCTAATAATTCTGCACACAGTGTATTGTAGAAATTTCATAGTGGAGACCAGCGTCTCTGCAACCGAAATTGACGTGCTGCGGCTCGTAAATCTGTGCCGCCGGTGACTTTACGCAGCGTTAAACAGAAGCACAGTGGGTGTGGGATTTCTATAAATCCATCACTGTGCTTCTAATGTAGAACGCAGTGTTTTGGATGCAGCGCAGGTGAGCGGCCATTACGGAGCATATATATATCCAGGAACAAGATAAATATTTTTCTTTACCTTAGTAAACAGCCAACATAAAAATACATTGTTACATATACAATGTATTTCGATGGAGCTGTATACTCTGCTACTGGACTCGTTGCAATGTAGAGTCAAGATAACCAAAATCTCCAATCTTGATCATTATGTGCTGTAGCTAGTGGTGAGAGCACACAGCCTGTGAGCATTGGGAAGCATGGTGTGATGCAATGCGTTTCTGGAGCGTTTACGCGCTGCAAATACGCACCAAAAACGCATCGTGGGCACACAGCCTGATACTGATTTGTGAGTTCAAGTCCTGGGTGAGACAGATAGGTGTGAGAGGAGGTGAACTGAATAAATTAATTCACTAAGAGATGATTGGCCCTGAGCTCCAGAGAACATTAGAGAGGTGAGGTAAGTATAGATGATGGGGCTGTCTCATGGAAACTAGGATGGTTGGGAGCTATCCACACAACACCCCACAGTGTGGGCACTGGTCTAGTGCACACACACCCTGCAATGTGTGGCATCAGCTGTGCTTTACTGGGAATACTGTATGATTAGGGAGACTGATCACTCAGTGGTGAGCTGTTGGCACCAGCTGCCCCCTGAGATAGCTGTGACCACTGTGTGCCCCTAGAGATAAGAGGCACTGCCATTAATCTGATGAGCACACCATACCTGACTGTCCATTCTACATTCTCCATACCTGTGATCAGTATTCCCCAGATGTGCCCCATTCAGGCATCCATCTCCCTGGCAGTGCCGCCTCATTCCTCCTCTTCATCATCTTGGCAGCCTTTTCTTATTTTCCCAGCTGTAGCCCAAGGGTCCTTTCCCAAGGTTCTCTCTTCTGACCAGTGCACACATATGGTTGAGCACACAGACACTTTTGAATGCAAACAAAACAATTTTATGAAAAGTCCCAAACATAAACCTTGTGCTCATTAACTTCCAACTCAAATTAGACTGGCCCTTGCCTCCTAACACCAGCTGCAACTAATCCATCACTCTCCTCTCATGGCCAGGCACCGCTCTCTCATTATGCATGCCTTTTTGGTGGCACGATCCTCACCCATCTTTGCTCATGCTAAAGGACTTTTCAAGCTGTAACCTTGTGTTTATTCTTGTATACACCTTCCATACCCACAAGAAACTTCTCCAACCTTTTTTAAATGTGTTATATCTCACCTGGTGAGATGGATCCACAGAGCCTCTGGTGCAGGTCAGTAAATATTAAAGGGGTTGTCCGGCCTCAAGTCACTTTATGTGACTGTAAACCTGTGAATCCTCACAGCATGCACACTGTGATTTGCATACATGCGGTCACATGCCGACTAGAGGTGCGCGGCCTTGCTCAATGCAAGTATATAGAGTGAGGCTATACATGTCTAGTCGTAATGTGGCCAGATGTATGCAAATCGCATACTTGCGGTTACATAACCACCCGTTCCTGGTGCCAGCACCAGAGAATCCTCACAGTCCGCTGTCTGCCATGTGAGGATTCACAAGTCTGCAGTCACATAGGGTGACTGCAGACCTGTACCCTAAGGCTGGACAACCCCTTTAAAAGCAACACCACCAGATGTTGTAGGGACAGCAGGAGAGATAAGTTAGTGCACAGAGATTTTGAAGAAGAAGCCAATGTAGGAAAGCTGGAACAGAAATGAGTGGAATCGCAGAGCTTGTACAGCAGATATGAATGTAGCTGATGTTATGGTAAATATTTATACTTTGCTTTGATTATTTACACAATTCATCTATCTTTGATAATTTACTTTTTTAAATTAGCTTTATAAGAGTTATTCATAAAAGCAATAACATAAGGCATTGTCTCTGATATAGAGGTGTCTTTGTGTTAAGTTTTCTTTGCTATGGAAGGCATAGAAAGCTGGGTACAACAGTTTCAAGGTCTTCAACAGTTTCCATGATTTATGACCTTGTTATTCCCAATTAAAATACTTTCTTTCCCCAATTAAAATATTTCCTTCCTTGGTAATGTATTAAGCCATTCCCGTTTTCATATCTCTGTGGTTGTAATAAAGACTTGTGACTGTGTATCTGAGATTCAGACAAGCCCACACACTTACAAAGTGCACTTATATAGTGCTGGGCAGCCCACCTAATCCAGTAGTATGGGCGTCACTAATAGACTGTAAACCAGACACTGTGCACTACCTGTGTGTGACCAGCGCCCTATACAAGCCGCTTTTGTGCAATTCTAATACTAAGCAATCACCACCTCCGTGAACTGGTAGGTTGTGAGTGATTGTCTCATCAATATTTTGCACCTGTGTTGCCACCATCTTTATTATATGGGTTTGCTGCATCCTGACAGTGCATTAGTTCTGAGACCTGGGCAGGTAAACACTGGTGCCCTTTTTTTTTCGCTGTGTTAATTCTTGAATTTTTGGAGGATTTTTATTCCTCTTTTGTGGCTTTGCTTTTATTTTTAGTCTTTTCTTTCCTTTAATTTTATTTATTTTTATTTTTTATATATATTTTTTATTTTTAATTTTCATTTTCTATTTTTTATTTTTTTATGTTTTCACCTTTTTTTCCTTTTTTTCTGATTTAATTTGTTCTTATTTTTCGTGTCTTTTCCTTTCTTTGTGGCAACTCATCATGTGACTATCATAATATATCTTGTATGCATATTTTCTCTTTTTTCCCTTTATTTGCTGCTTTATGCATGCATTATGGTGTGCACACGTGTGTGTGTGTGTGTGTGTGTGTGTGTGTGTGTGTGTGTGTATATACAGTACAGACCAAAAGTTTGGACACACCTTCACATTTTTCTGTATTTTCATGACTTTGAAAATTGTACATTCACACTGAAGGCATCAAAATTATGAATTAACACATGTGGAATTATATACTTAACAAAAAAGTGTGAAACAACTGAAAATATGTCTTATATTCTAGGTTCTTCAAAGTAGCCACCTTTTGCTTTGATGACTGCTTTGCACACTCTTGGCATTCTCTTGATGAGCTTCAAGAGGTAGTCACCGGAAATGGTTTTCACTTCACAGGTGTGCCCTGTCAGGTTTAATAAGTGGGATTTCTTGCCTTATAAATGGGGTTGGGGCCATCACTTGTGTTGTGCAGAAGTCTGGTGGATACTCAGCTGATAGTCCTACTGAATAGACTGTTAGAATTTGTATTATGGCAAGAAAAAAACAGCTAAGTAAAGAAAAACGAGTGGCCATCATTACTTTAAGAAATGAAGGTCATTCAGTCCGAAAAATTGGGCAAACTTTGAAAGTGTCCCCAAGTGCAGTTGCAAAAACCATCAAGCGCTACAAAGAAACTGGCTCACATGAGGACCGCCCCAGGAAAGGAAGACCAAGAGTCACCTCTGCTTCTGAGGATAAGTTTATCCAAGTCACCAGCCTCAGAAATCGCAGCTTAACAGCAGCTCAGATTAGAGACCAGGTCAATGCCACACAGAGTTCTAGCAGCAGGCACATCTCTACAACAACTGTTAAGAGGAGACTTTGTGCAGCAGGCCTTCATGGTAAAATAGCTGCTAGGAAACCACTGCTAAGGACAGGCAACAAGCAGAAGAGACTTGTGTGGGCTAAAGAACACAAGGAATGGACATTAGACCAGTGGAAATCTGTGCTTTGGTCTGATGAGTCCAAATTTGAGATCTTTGGTTCCAACCACCGTGTCTTTGTGCGACACAGAAAAGGTGAACGGATGGACTCTACATGCCTGGTTCCCACTGTGAAGCATGGAGGAGGAGGTGTGATGGTGTGGGGGTCCTTTGCTGGTGACACTGTTGGGGATTTATTCAAAATTGAAGGCATACTGAACCAGCATGGCTACCACAACGTCTTGCAGCAGCATGTTATTCCATCCGGTTTGCGTTTAATTGGACCATCATTTATTTTTCAACAGGACAATGACCCTAAACACACCTCCAGGCTGTGTAAGGGCTATTTGACCAAGAAGGAGAGTGATGAGGTGCTACTCCAGATGAACTGGCCTCCACAGTCACCAGACCTGAACCCAATCGAGATGGTTTGGGGTGATCTGGACCGCAGAGTGAAGGCAAAAGGGCCAACAAGTGCTCAGCATCTCTGGGAACTCCTTCAAGATTGTTGGAAGACCATTTCCGGTGACTTCCTCTTGAAGCTCATCAAGAGAATGGCAAGAGTGTGCAAAGCAGGCATCAAAGCAAAAGGTGGCTACTTTGAAGAACCTAGAATATAAGACATATTTTCAGTTGTTTCACACTTTTTTGTTAAGTATATAATTCAACATGTGTTAATTCATAGTTCTGATGCCTTCAGTCTGAAAGTACAATTTTCATGGTCCTGAAAATACAGAAAAATCTTTCAATGAGAAGGTGTGTCCAAACTTTTGGTCTGTACTATATATATATATATATATATATATATATATATATATATAATCAAAAAAACATTTTTTTTTTCAATTAATTGTATCAATTGTGGTTCCCATCATTATGTTCTATGTAATTTTTTAATTTTTTCAAATTTCTCATTTGCAATCATAATACTATAAGTATGTTTATGTATCTTGTAATATGTACATCATATTAATTTATTTGTTTCTAGATATTTTAGGCTGTGATCAGAGTCTGTGGACCAAAACGTTGGCTTTTCTACTTGTAAAGATTTATTGCTGTGTAAGAGGGAAGACCGGGGTGTAAGTACTTTCAGAACAAGGGATCCGGAACTGCCGGGGCCATGCCTTTGGTTGCAGGGGGAAGACAGACTGCGAGCTCAGGGGTCAGGTGACCGGGAAGCTGGGGGCGTGTCCAGAGCCAGAGCTCAGGGGTCAGGTGTTCGCGGAGCTGGGGGGTGTCTAGGTAGAGGGAGAAAAAAAAGTTATGCACGGGAAAGCAGGGAGTTGACAGTTGGAGTCAAGCCCGACTAGAGGGAGAAGAGACGCAGGGTCCGTGGAGCCGAGCAAGTGAGGTGCAGTGTTATGGACTAGGGGCTCAGCGGGTCAAACCGGAGACCGCCCGCTGCCGCCAGAAGACAGAGCATTGGAACCGAGCAAGTGAGGTGCAGTGTTATGGACTAGGGGCTCAGCGGGTCAAACCAGAGACCGCCCGCTGCCACCAGAAGACGGAGCATTGGAACCGAGCAAGTGAGGTGCAGTGTTATGGACTAGGGGCTCAGCGGGTCAAACCGGAGCCTGCCCGCTGCCGCCAGAAGACGGAGCATTGTTTAGGCAAGGAAGCCAGAAGAAAACAACACCGGCATCAGCCGGCAACGGCCTTGTGGGGAACAAGAGTCAGCTAAGTGAAAAACTGCCGATTACAACCGTCTCGACTCTGCTACATCTAGCCAAACTGTGGATTGTCGGTTATAGTCTGTTACCTGCTACTCCCCTTGTTGTCCCCATATTTCCCCTATTACTCCCTGGGTGGAGATTGACCCTGTTACAATAAATCCCCCCCCCCCCTGTTTATTAACCCTGTACAGGCTGCTCTGTGTTTCTGTGTCACTACACCTAAAGTACCTGTGTCACAGCTGCACCTTTTCAGATAAACTCCAAATCAATTGATTTGAGTGCCGTGGTATCTTCCTATTCATGCTATAACTCTTCTACCAATGAGCACTTATACGATATTTACCAGGTCGGTGTGCCTTCATTATTTCTTCTACTGAGTAGGGGACTGGCATCGTGGGCAATCATGCTGAGTGAGGGGTGACCTGGACGAGCCCTTTAATTATAAAATGAAGCACTGTAGCCAATTCTAACAGCGTGTAATATACTCACTGTCAGGATTCAGCTCTGCGTGCTGCTTCCAGCAGTCATCACATGGTCACTTCAGTCATATGCAATTTTCATACTTACAGTCAAGTGACAACGAGTTTCTCATCCTGCTTCTCTGTTTTTCACTGAACATTGAGAGAATTAGGAAGAGCAGCTTGTTGGCACGTGACTAAGTGTGCAAATCGCATATGTGCTTGGGGAGGAGGGCACCATACTGAATGCTTGCCCAGGGTGCCAGAAAGCTTAGATACACCTCTGAAGCCAGCTGTTAGACTTTTAAATTACAGAGGGGCACTAGACATGGATATCCATTGTCGCCCTTTCTCTTTGCCCTGGCCATTAAACCCTTGGCGTGTCGCTTAAGAGAGTCATGAGATTTTACTGGGTTTAAATGTGGAGAAATAGAGGAGCGGGTGAGTCTCTATGCAGATGATATGCTGCTTTTTATAGATAACGTAACATCCTCAATTAGTCCAATAATGTCAATCATAACAGACTTCAGAAAGTTGTCAGGTTTATCAATTAATTGGAATAAATCTGTCCTGATGCCAGTAGATCCTCTGCCTCATTCTCCAATAGTGGAACAATCTCAGCTGGTTTCCTCCCAATCTCCTGTTGGCTTCCTCCCTTCATATTTTCTAAAAAGTACAAACCATGTTCAGGGAATTAATATGGCGTAAACAGCATGCTCGAATAAAACTACAAACTCTCCAACGTAATAAGGAAGAAGGTGGACAGGCCAATCCTGATCCATGGCTGTATTTTATTGCATCCCAATTATAGCACTTCAGTGGATGGGGAAGTAGAGATGACATGGGCAAGTCGGGTGCTCTCCTTTTACAAAATATGAAATGGGCCTCACGTGTGTGTCTCCTGGGGTCTGGGATTTCTCCCGGAGGAATCCTCTTGCTCCCACACTGGCATTAGTCTATAAAGTATGGGACAGAGGGAAGACACTCATGGGTAATAAGGGATTAACCAAATACACACCGCTATGACATAATCCCAATTTGGATGAAGTATCAAAGTTAAAGGGTTTTTCTGATTGGGAACAAAAAGGGATCTGGTCCATAGAACAATTATTTATAAACTCTGTCCTTAAAAGTTTTCAACAGCTTCAAGAGAAATTGAATTTATTGCCTAACAATTTTTACCAATACATACAAATCCGACATGTTCAATCGGGTCTGATGGATCTTAGCGTACAACATCATCACCTAGTAGACACCATTGCTTCTACACGTCATACAAAGGGTTTAATTTCTACAATATATAAATGCATATTGTCATTCCAACTGAATAATCACCCTCTGACAGTTGAAGGTAAATGGGAGGCGGATGTAAGCCCTATATCGATGGAGCAAAGGAGAGAGATTCTGGAAACTGTTCCCAATTTATCTCCCTGTGAGGTCCAAAGGCTCTCTCAACTATATTTAATTTACAGAGTATACAAAACTCCAAGCTTTTTACAAAAGATAGATTGATGAGGCACATTTGATGCATATGATGTGGGAGTGTAGACAGATAGGCCTATTTTGAAATGAGGTCATATCCTTGATAGAAAGGGTGTATGGAGTGAAATTGTTAACAGATCACCGTATATGTATATTGGGAATATTTAAGGATGGAGTGGATCCCGACTTGCCCCTATTTATAGGTATCTCTCGTATCTTATTTCAAGCAGGTAAACTTCTTGCATTTCACTGGTTAGACACACAACCTCCATCTATGGGAGAGTTACAACGAAGGATAAATAATATCTGGTTGGAAAGAGGAGTCTCATAAACGTAACTCTATTCCCAAATTCGAAAAGATGTGGAGTCCTTGGTTGAATACTCCATGGTTGCCACAAATCTTCTGATTAGAGATAGAATATTAACGATGCTATCCATTTGTTAGTCACTTTTTTATCTTCTTCCCCCTTCTACGAATTTTATACTCCGTTATTCTACAACTGCTCTGAAAATAGTTCTCTCTAGAATGTTGAGATACTTTGTTCATGTTTTATATGGAATTACTATGTAATTTATGTTATTTGAAAGATGGAAAATTTGTATTTGAAGTTTTTCAATAAAAATTATTTGATTAAAAAAAAGAAGCTTTTCACCTTCATACGTATTAAACGGTGCAGGTTTATTTTAACAAAGCAGGGGTTAATCTGCTGCTAAGAACTTTTGGAAGCTTCATTGCTGCATGGTTAGGAGTTTGGTGGTTTGTTGTTTGAGAAGGCGTGTGGATTTAGCTAAGACTGTTGCGTGGTTTTGGTTGTGTCTTAAGCCCCTTCTTCTCCTACTTTATTTTTTCCCCATTCTCCAATCTCCGGTGTTAACCTCTGTTGTTTGTGTTCGTATATTTGTATGATTTGTGTTTTCCTTTATCCCTGTTTGTATGACCTTGTTAGTCTGGTTTGTTTACTGCCATACACTATTACTCCCCTCTTCCCTAGGTGGGGGGAGGGACTGACTGAGGGCAGATTCAGGAGCTCAGACAAGGTACGTGGCCTCGGCATCTTCACCTTCAGAAGTAATCTGGGGAACAGGGCCAGCTAGGGCGCCCCTAGCATTAGGGACAGGGAAGGAGCCCTGGTCCCGGGATAAGCGACAACAGAATCGTGACATTACATAGTAACATAGTAACATAGTTTTTAAGGTTGAAGGAAGGCTAAGTCCATCTAGTTCAACCCATAGCCTAACATGTTGATCCAGACGAAGGCAAAAAAAAAACATGTGGCAAACACTAAGCTCCACATTGCGGAAAAAAATTCCTTCCCGACTCCATACGACAATCAGACTAGTTCCCTGGATCAATGCCCTATCAAGGAATCTAGTATATATAACCTGTAATATTATACTTTTCAAGAAAGGCATCCATGCCCTTCTTAAATTTTAATAGTAAATCACTCATTACAACATCATGCGGCAGAGAGTTCCATAGTCTCACTGCTCTTACAGTAAAGAATCCCCGTCTGTGATTACAATTAAACCTTCTTTCCTCCAGACGTAGAAGATGCCTCCTTGTCCCCGTCTCTGGCCTCAGAGTAAAAAGATCAGTAGACAGGTCTTTGTACTGTCCTCTCATATACTTGTACATAGTAATAAGATCACCCCTAAGCCTTCGTTTTTCCACAGTAAATAACCCAAAGTGTAATAACCTGTCTTGGTATTGCAGACCCCCCAGTCCTCTAATAACCTTGGTCGCTCTTCTCTGCACCCTCTCAAGTTTAGCTATGTCTTTGTTATACACCGGAGACCAGAACTGTACACAGTATTCTAAGTGTGGTCGCACTAGTGACTTGTATAGAGGTAAAATTATGTTCTCCTCATGAGCATCTATGACTCTTTTAATGCATCCCATTATTTTATCTGCCTTTGCAGCAGCTGCCTGACACTGGTCACTAAACGTGAGCTTGTCATCCACCAATACACCCCGGTCTTTTTCAGTTACAGTTTTGCCCAGTGTTTTACAATTAAGCATATAATTATACATTTTATTTCCTCTGCCCAAGTGCATTACCTTACATTTATCCCCATTAAAGCTCATTTGCCATTTATCAGCCCAAGCTTCTAGTTTACATAGATACTCCTGTAATATAAAATTGTCCTCCTCTGTATTGATTACGCTGCAGAGTTTAGCGTCATCTGCAAATATTGAAATATTACTCTGTATGCCCCCTACAAGGTCATTAATAAATATGTTAAAAAGAAGGGGGCCCAATACTGACCCCTGTGGTACCCCACTGTTAACTGAGACCCAGTCTGAGTGTTTTCCATTAATAACCACCCTTTGTTTCCTATTCACTGAGCCAATTCTTAACCCACATACATATATTTTCCCCTATTCCCATTGTTCTCATTTTATGTATCAACCTTTTGTGTGGAACCGTATCAAAAGCTTTTGAAAAGTCCATATACACAACATCCACTGCACTTCCTTGGTCCAGTCCGGAACTTGCCTCCTCATAAAAACTGATCAGATTAGTTTGACAGGAACGGTCCCTCGTAAACCCATGTTGATATTGGGTCATGAGGTTATTCTTCTTCAGATACTCTAGTATAGCATCTCTTAGGAAACCCTCCAGGATTTTACCCACAGTAGAGGTTAAGCTTACTGGCCTATAATTTCCAAGTTCAGTTTTTGTCCCCTTTTTGAATATTGGCACCACATTTGCTATACGCCAGTCCTGTGGTACAGACCCTGTTATTATGGAATCTTTAAAGATTAAAAATAATGGTCTATCTATGACGTTACTTAATTCCTGCAGTACTCGTGGGTGTATCCCATCCAGGCCCGGGGATTTGTCAACTTTAGTGATTTTTAGACGCCGCCGTACTTCCTGCTGGGTTAAGCAAGTGACATTTAATGGAGAATTTTTGTTACCACTAATCATGTTTTCTGTCATGCAATTTTCTTGTGTAAATACAGTTGAAAAAAAATCATTTAGCATATTGGCTTTTTCCTCATCCTCATCCACCATTTCACCCAGACTATTTTTAAGGGGGCCAACACTATCATTTTTTAGTTTTTTACTATTTATGTAGTTAAAGAATATTTTGGGGTTATTTTTACTTTCTCTAGTAATGATTCTCTCTGTCTCAATCTTTGCTGCCTTGATTTGGTTTTTACAGAATTTATTTCATTTTCTATATTTATTTAATGCCTCATCACTACCTACTTGCTTTAGTTCTCTAAATGCTTTCTTTTTGTCACTTATTGCGCCCCTTACAGCTCTATTTAGCCATAGTGATTTCCTCCTATTTCTAGCATGTTTATTCCCATAGGGTATATATTGTGCACAGGTCCTATTCAGGATGCTAATAAATGTCTCCCATTTGCTTTGTGTAGCTTTATGTCTCAGGATATCGTCCCAGTTTATTGCACTAAGATCATCTCTCAACTGTTGGAAATTTGCCTTCCTGAAGTTTAGTGTCCTTGTAACCTCTCTACTACACATCTTATTAAAGGTTACATGAAAACTTATTATTTTGTGATCACTATTACCCAAGTGACCCCCAACTCTTATATTTGATATGCGGTCTGGCCTATTGGTTAATATTAGGTCTAGCAGTGCCCCCCTTCTTGTTGGGTCCTGAACCAGTTGTGAAAGGTAATTGTCTCTCATAGTTGTCACAAACCTATTACCTTTGCTTGAACTACAGGTTTCTGTCCTCCAATGTATTTCAGGGTAGTTGAAGTCCCCCATAATAATGACTTCTCCTTGAGTCGCTGCTTCATCTATTTGCTTTACGAGGATATTCTCCACTGCTTCCATTATTTATTGGAGACTTATAACAAACCCCTACCAGTAATTTATTATGTTTTCCCCCTCCCACCTTATCTCCACCCACATGGACTCTACATTTCCTACATTAGCTCTGGTCGAAACCGTTTCCTGATCCATTATGGACCCTATCACTGCTCTGACGGAGCAACTGCAGCAGCTCAGCCTAGAGGTGGCAGATCTATGCACTGTCAAGTTGCTGCACCCTAACACATCAGGTTTGAGGGCTGTGACTGCCAGCCAAACCATGGTGGAGCCCAAGATCGCTTTGCCTGAAAGGTTCTCTGGGGGGCGTGACATGTTTGTAGTTTTCAGGGAAGCCTGTAAGCTGTACTTATGGTTACGTTCTTTCTCCTCAGTAACTGAGGAGCAAAGGGTGGGGATAGTAATCTCTCTCCTTCAGGGTGACCCCCAAGCATGGGCATTTATTCTCCCATCGGATTCCCAGTTGCTTCGGACCAAGGAGGAATTTTTCCTGCCTCTGGGTCATAAATACAATGAACCCGACTGCTTCTCCTTGACTGAGTCCACTCTGTGTCAGCTGCAGCAGGGAGACCGGCCAGCAGAGGAGTATTGCTCAGAGTTTCGGAGGTGGTCCACTAATACTAAGTGGAATGACCCCGCGCTCCATAGCCAGTTTTGTCAAAGGCTATCTCCAAGGGTGAAGAATGCCTTTGCCTTGTAGGAAACTCCAGTTTCTCTTGAAGCAGCCATGTTTCTGGCTATCCCGGTTGATCGCTGTCTTCGCCAGAGACATCAAGATACCGCGATATGCGGGAGGCCCAAGACCAAGGGAACCCTAGCCTAAGTCCTCTGTGCAGCCCATGCAGTTGGGTGGGGTGACTCATTCTGTGGAGAAAACTGTAGTTCAGTGTAAAGGGAGAGTAAGGGTCATTTTGTTGGTGTTTTTCCTTCGATACCTCCCTGTAAACAGAAGCCGGAAAAACTAAGGAGCCCGGGTTGCGGGGAGGTTAGCAACCAGGGTGTACATATCTCTTCCATGGGTAGGTCACAATTTTTTCTTCCGGCTGAACTCCATCTGGGCAAAAATAAGGTGGTCATTCTGCCTTTCTGGACATTGGGGAGGGGTTTAATTTGATCAACGCTAGGTTCGTACAGGGCCTCAAACCACATACACTGTCCAGACATATACCCATAATCGCCACAGACTCTGCACCTTTGAGCCAGGGGTATTTTAGTCAAGTCATCCAAGGGTTACATCTACAGGTAGGGGCCATGAACTCAGAATGTATTAACTGTTATGTGCTAGAGCGTCTGCCGTTTTCTGTGGTCCTTGGACTTCCTTGGCTCACGCTGCACAGCCCTGTTGTAGATTGGCAGACTTGGGAGGTGGTAAAATATTTAGTATTGTTAAGGCCACTGTTTGGGCACCCGGCTACGTAGGTGGATACCCAGTCTGTGCTTAAATACCTGTCAGACTTTGGCTATGTGTTTTCGGAGCAGGGGTGCCAAGAACTACCCCTCCATCGTCCTTATGACTGCATAATCTTAATCTTGTTCCTGGGGCCAAGTTGCCTAAGAGCAAACTATATAATATCTCTGGTGCAGAGGCAGGCCACGAAGGACTATATTGCAGAAAGTTTAGCAAAGGGTCATATCAGACCATCCCCCGTTGCTGTGGGGTTTTCCTTCCTATAGAAGAAAGACGGGGGGTTATGCCCCTGCCTAGATTTCCGCGAACTAAATCAGATCACGGTCTGGCATCCGTATCCGCTCCCTCTCATCCCGGAACTATTTAATCAGATCGTGGGAGCAAAATGGTTTTCCAAACTGGATCTTAAAGGGGCATATAATCTCATTTGTATTAAAGAGAGGGATGAGTGGAAAACAGCCTTCAATATGCTGAGAGAAATTATGACATTTGTAACCGGGAACTCTTGGCAATCAAGTGGGCTTTTGAAGAGTGGTGTCATTTTCTGGAGGGGGCAGTTCATCCAGTTATGGTAATCACAGATCATAAGAACCTTGTATATGTAGTGTCTGCGAAATGTCTAAGACCTAGACAGGCACGATGGGCATTATTCTTCACCAGGTTTAACTTTTTTGTTACATATAGGCCAGGGAACAAGAAAATTAAGGCAGATGGCATATCTCGTTGTTTTCCTGGGTGGGGGAGAAGATAATTGTGAACCCGTTCCTATATTACAAAAAGGGGGTGTTTATTGTGTCTATTTGCTCTGATTTTGAGAAGAAGGTTGTTAAGGCTCAGGGGGATGCCCCTGCTGCCTGTCCATTAGAGAAACTGTTTGTACCTGTAAATCTCCGTGTTAGAGTTCTTAGTGAACATCATAATTTGGTCTTGGCCGGAAGTCCCGGTAACAAAGCCATTACAGATCTCCTTACTGTGTTTTTCGTGGTCAGGGGTTCATCAGGATGTTTGGAAGTATGTAGATGCCTGCATTGTCTGTTCGCATTCTAAGACCTCTCATACTCGTCCGTCTGGGTTTCTCCAACCTTTGGCGATTCCCAGTAGACCTTGGACTAGATTTTATCACTGATCTACCCATGTCGGCAGGTAATATTGTAATCTTCGTGGTGGTGGACAAATTCAGTAAGATGTCACATTTAATTGCGCTACCTGCCTTATCTAATGCCAAGACTTTGGCGCAGATTTTCATAAGAGAGGTCGTAACATTACATGGGATCCCTACCGATATTGTTCCTGATCGGGTGGTGCAGTTTATTTCCACATTTTGAAGGGCGTTTTGCACTCATTTGGGGATCCATCTGTCGTTCGCTTCAGCATTTCACCCGCAGTGTAATAGGCAAACTGAGCGTGTTAACCAGAATCTTGAGACTTATATTAGGTGTTTTGTGTCTGAGAATCAGGAGAATTGGGTTACTTACTTACCTCTAGCTGAATTCTTGGTGAATAATCGTTGTCATGAATCTACTGGTAAGTCCCCGTTCTTCGGGGCATATGGGTTTCATCCTCAGTTCAGCTCATTTAATAGACATCGTTCTTCAGGAATACCTGAAGAACGTTTTTCATTTTCAGTTACGTCCATGTGTCAAAGGTTTCTTGATAATTTGAGGAAGAAGGGGTCCAAATATAAGAGTGTGGCTGATCGAAGACGTGTGGTGGGTCTGGACCTGTGTGTTGGTGACTTGGTGTGGTTGTCCTCAAGGAAGATTAAGTTGAAGGTTCCTCTTGGTTCATCGGTCCTTATAAGATTGTGGCAGTCATCAATCCTGTGTTACGCACACGCCCGGGCAGACTAGCGTGAGCGTGATTAGTGATCCCCCTGTACCATGAACCGAGGAGTGCCTGGAGGGGCGTAACTAAGTATCAACCCAATCCGACCAAGGTCACACAGCGGCTCAGTCGACTCCGTGAACCAGTGAGAAACCGAGCAGAGGGACCAGGTGCTACTCCAGGTCAGACCCCGGTCACAGCTGTTGACCCACACCGGCGAATGCAGGAACAGGCAGGTTAAACTGGCATATTGACTGGTGGGTACTGACAGGCACGGCTGGTATGCAGACAGGTGGGCACAGGAAGGCACAGCTGACATGCAGACAGGCGGGTACTGGCTAGTAGGAAAATAGGCAGGATAGGGACCTGTACAGACTAGGATACAGGAACAGAGCCGCAGGTGCGGTAGATGAGCGGAGCAAAACCCGCAGATGCGGTCAACAAGCAAAGCAGAGCAAAACCCGCAGATGCGGTGAACAAGCAAGGCAGAGCAAAACCCGCAGATGCGGTGAACAAGCAAAGCAGAGCAAAACCGCAGATGCGGTTAACAAGCAAAGCAGAGCAAAACCGCAGATGCGGTGAACTAGCAAAGCAGAGAAAAACCCGCAGATGTGGTGAACAAGCAAAGCAGAGCAAAACCGCAGGTGCGGTGAGCAAGCAGAGCAAAGCAAAACCCGCAGATGCGGTAGACAGGACAAGGCTCTGTTCACATGGAACAGACTGGAAAACACAAGAAGATAGCTGGAACACAGGAGTTAGATACAGAGGGAGGGAAACAGAATGAGCAGAACCAGATACACACAAGGTACTTACAATGAAGTAGCGAGTGGACAAAAAACTCACAAACAGAAGTACAGAGACAATGAGTTGGAGTTAGGTGCAGGTTCAGATACTGCAGGAAAGAGGGAAGATACAGACATAGAGACAAACAAGTAATGGACTAGGACACTGTTCAGACAGGATCTGAACCAGGAACAAGATACAGGAACGAGTCTGGGAACTCAGCCCCCAGGGTGGCAGAAACTGACTAGAAGTCACAGGTACAGGTAGAGGCCCTGGGTACTCAGCCCCCAGGGTGGTGGACAGACTAGAGTCAGGACAGGACCTGGCAACTCACAGTTGCACAGAACAGACTTTAAGAAAGTGTTGCTCAGGCCTCTCCTACTGGGTGGAGGGGGTTTAAGTATCCAGTGACTCACAGCAATAGGCTGGGGACGCATTAGGACTGCGCACACTGTAGCTTTAAGAATCAGAAAGCAACTGCGCCGACACCTTAAGCCAGCAGACAAGAGACATACAAACAGCAGGTACTGGAGCAAAAGTGTGCAGCCTGGCCTGAAAGGTAAGATTGCGGTCTTGCATGGTGGGAGATGGTGATCCATGCAAGCACGCCGCCAGGGATGTTACATCCTGTAGCATTCCGCCTTGCTTTGCAGCCCACCTTAAGGATCCGTAATGTGTTTCATCGGTCTCTACTCAAAAAATACGTTGTGTATTCAGTACCATCATTGCTACCGCCATCTCTGGTCATTGTGGATGGAAATTTGGAATTTCAAATAGCTAAGATTGTTGATTCTCGCTTAGTTCATCGGTCGCTTCAGTATCTGGTACACTGGAAGGGTTACGGTCGTGAGGAGAGGATGTGTGTACCAGCATTAGATGTCCATGCAGCCAGGTTGATCCCGTCTTTTTATGCGGCACACCCTGATAAACCCGATTCTGAGGTTCCGGAGGTCCCTCGTAGAATGGGAGTACTATTACGGGTTTACCGTCATAGTACCACCAAAATCATCATCAGTACATAATTATAGCACCAGAACCATCAATAGTACATGAATATTGCACCAAAAACATCATCAGTAAATAAATACTTCACCAGAACCACCATCAGTACATGAATATGTCTCCAGAACCACCATTGGTACATGAATGCATCACTACATAAACAAGGGGCACAATCATTAAAAGAAAAGTTAGCAAACAGGCCGAGGTCTGAAACAGGAATAACCACTAGAACTGCTGGAAAATACCATATGCAAAAAATGGGAGAGATAGGGAGATACAACCTAGTGAAATAATATTTAAACATATATTTATGTGCTCACTTTGTGGGTTATGCGAATAAAAACATAGCCTAATTCTGTATTTGCTGGCTGCTGCCTGATCAAGTTTTATCAGATATGAAGTTCTATCAGCGCTGTCAGGTTCTTTTAACAGAATGCAGAGAGTTCGTTTTTTTTCTCAAGTTATCTTATTTATTAATTACAGAAAGTAAATCAAACGCATGCAATAAAATATACAGCATTAAAAGTGCCACAGCAAACGCATTTTCAACTTTGAACCAAAGTCTGCATCTGGTAATGGGTGTATGGGTATGATGGATTACAATTTACATTTAAATGTAAAATAACATTATATTGTGGTGCCGTTTTAGCCAGAAAAATCAATGTAAATACTTTGATGGCAAAAGAAGACAAAAGTATTCTAAGAGTGATGCCTTTATTAACCAGAAAAATTCTATCATACAACTTCCCTAGCTGGATATAGGAGCAAACTTTTAGGCTGTGTGCCCACTATGCATTTAAGCATTTCCGAAGTGGTAATTCCGCTGCAGAAACGCTTAAAAAACGCTTGGTAGAAGGTCTGCCATGTTCCCCAATGATAATCCGCATGTGCTGTGCACATGCTGCGGAAATTTCCGCTGCGGATTATCATTGCGGAAAAATTCGCAGCACTACCAATTACTTTGCGCAATCGGGCGTTTTCGCCGCCATTGACTTGCATTGAATTGCATAATATCCGCATCACTATATGTGCACATGCGGATATTATGCGGTTCAATGTGTGGATGGTACCCGGGTTTGGAGAAGGGGAGACTCTCCTCCAGACCCGGGTAACCATAGTACCTGTAAAAAAAAAGAATAAAATAAAAAATAAATATTATACTTACCTTCTGATGACCCCCGTTCTCCTTATCCGATGCGTCCGGTCTCCCCGGCAGCTCACGATGGTCTAAAAGGACCTGCCATGACGTCATTTAGTCATGTGACGGGTCACGCGACTGCTGACATTGGCTGTCGCGTGACCCGTCACATGACTAAATGACGTCATGGCAGGTCCTTTTACACAACTGCAAGACACCAGGGAGACCGGATGCATCGGATAAGGAGACCGGGGACCATCAGAAGGTAAGTATAATATTTATTTTTTACCATTCTTTTACGGTCACACTATATAAATCCATTCCAGTTGCATGGATTTATATAGTGTGACCAAGTTGTCAAGCACTTTCCAAGTGATGCTAAAATCGCTTGGAAAGCGCTTGACAACCCGCATGCGGAAATGCAAGTGAAGAACGCTTCACATCCGCATGTCCCTGGCAGGAAAAATGCATGTACAATCCGCATGTACAATCCACATGCGTTTTTTCTGCCAGGGAGATGCAGAAACGCTCAGGAAAAATCCTGAGCATTTCGGCATCGTGGGCACATAGCCTTAAACCACTTTATCCCATTCAATGTACATTGCAGAAAGTTGAACAACTGGAATCACAAAAGCTGGAAACTCACCATGTTGGCATCTTATCAGGAATGCTTAGCTGAGTGGACCGTAGCAAAGTTTTTGTTGATTCACCCTCACTAGCCGGACAGAATGTTTTTGTGCCTTTTTTGTTTGCACATAATTCATTATTCTGTTTGCATTTTTTTTAAGTCTATTTTATATGCCCTCACTCGCCTGTTTTTTTTTTTGTTTATTTTCCGCTTGCAAATATCATTTTTCTGATTAGCCAATAAAGGTATCATTCCTACACTTCTTTTTTGGAGCATAAAAGTGTATTTATATCTATTGACATTTAAAGTAGGAATTGCTGGAGAAAAATAGCTGAGTTTCAGTGAGTCAGAGGTCGAACGGTCAAAAATACAGACTGTTAAGATATGCTCAAGTGCATTCTCAATTGTGGCTACCACTAAAAGAGTAATGTCTATTAGATGTAATAATTTTTGTGGCCACTAGATGTCACTATAGAATTTTTTAGGATGTTCCAGCATGTTGTAGTTGTAATGTAGTAGCCACTAGATGTCCTCGGTGTGGTTATTAATCAGCTCTGGGTGTAGTACTTGTTTACAGCCATTAGGTGTCTCTGTTGGTCCTTCTTAACATGTTATTGACTGTTACCTGTTTTCCACAACAGTGTGATTTTGACTATGGCAAATACAGAAAAATAGAAATAGTTCTCGAGTCAATGTCAGATTATTTCTAATGGATACTTGCTACATTATTGACTTATATAATGGCCTTGGAGGATTTGTTTAGTCCTTATAGTTGTAAAGTGCAGAGTTTGAACATCCAGGACACTTATCTTTTCTTCAGGACCTCAAATCTAATCGTCTAGGTAAAAGGCGCCACGGCTATGATGAAAAAGGAAAGTTACAATCTTTTTAAATGATTCAAAGGGATACTCAAAATAGGTTTTAAGGATGGCTTTCAATAGGGCAAAAGTGACTAATCGAGACATTCTCATTAATTCGACACAGAAAAAGTCTGAAGAGAAAATAATCAGGTTTATTGGCACATATTAACAAGCAAGCAGTGCCTTGAGCATCAAACATAAATATTGGCCAGTTCGAGAAGTGGACCCCGATATTAGGAGAGTAATAGGAATGCACCCAAATATTACCTATTGTAGAAGGAAACATTTGAGAGAATACCTGACACATAGTCACTTTGTTCCTATTAAGAGGAATGGGAATGAAGGAAATTGGCTAGAAGGATTACAGGAAGGGTCAAATCCATGCGGATTGTGCAGCTTCTGTAAGTTCTTGCGCAAAATGAAAGAATTTATGAACCCCCTGGACAACAGAAGATGCTTCATAAAGGACTTTTAATTAATTGGAATACAAAGGGAGTAATCCATGCGGTTATTTGCCCGTGACCGAAATTTTATGTCAGCAAAACTTTGCAAGAATTCAGAATGAGGATATCTGAACCCTTATCGGTACATATGAGAAACTGTCATTCAGAGGATCCATTGGACATCAAAATTTGGGGTATCCGACAAGTCACTCTGGGCCCCAGAAAAAGGGATTTAGATAGGCTACTTCTGCAAGAAGGAGCTAGATGGATTTAATGACTGAGCTCATGTAACCCTCTTGGTTTGAATGAAGGCTTTACTTGTACTGCTTTTCTATGATTCTGTTATATGTGGAGTCAACTCAACGCGATGGAGGAATGTGTAATTTATATTGGAACACACACCTGTATAATGTGATCTATAAGTGCGTTCCTTTTATACTATAAAGAAATACTTACCTGTATACTTACTTACTCACATTAAAATAAAGGATAAGGAATATATGACCCAACTGTCAGACAGTCTTAATTATAATTTCATGATTTTACGCTATCACATTACCCATAATTATAGTAAAAGGTGGAGTATGAAGACACTATATGATGATAGAAAAGGATTTAGTGAATATGAACAGAAGATAAAAAGCAGATATGAAATATAAGTAGTTATCAACACATTTGGAAGGTAATACCTAGGGGCTATTGCCCCTTTGGGTATTTATTTATGTATATACTGTTTATACAGCCTAACAATATATGTGACTGTAAATGGAGCACTGTTATATAAAAAGGCTCTTCATAACACCTCGCTGTGAGTTGAGCCACGACTTTTGTTTTTTTGGCAGATTTTTAGTGGCACACTGAATGCCTTCTGCTCCTTTGGAATTAATGACAATCGTAATCCCATATATGCTTATTGATCCTTGATGATTGCCACTGCACTAAGCTAGATAACATGTGCAGTAAGAGGCGCTCCTATTTGATAACTAGAAGACATGAATCAATGCAGAGAGGAGTGAGTGACCTGAGCATGCACACTGATGTCACAGCAAGCTCGATCAGCGCATGTGCATGTTATAGAGTAATATGTGGCGATAGCCGAAATAAACTGTGCAGGCACGATCGCGTCACTATTATACCAGGAAGAGATTCACTATTGGACGTTCAGGTGACAGTGTAGACTCAAGGATATGTGGATAGGATAGGAATATGCCCATCATACTGACATATGGGACACTCCTACTGATGCTCTGAAAAGGAAAAACATTGACAGCCTTCATAGCCTATAGGTGCATGCTATAGATAGATACTTTAAGGAATAAAGGATTTATTGACTAAAAAGGATATTCCTACTTGATGAAGACGTATATTCTAAATTGTTAAAGAAGTAAGCATTAGTTGACCTCTTGGAATGACATCACAATCAAATCCTTAAAGGTTTTGACTGTTTGGAAGCCGGCTCATTATAGCCTCTTTCCCCTGATGACACCTGTGTGGTGAGGCTAGCAGCTGACTAATTTTTAGATAGTGAAACGCTATTGCTGTGTTCATCAACTTGTATCTGGTCGAAATGTTGCACTGTATTTGGCAGACTAAAAGAAGATTTATTTGCTTCACTGTCTTTCACTTAGTTTACAGTAATTTTTTCCAAGTGAGCTCTTTGGAGTTTTGGATGTTGCGTCTGCCTATGGGTATGATGACCTGGTTTCTTGAGTGTCCTAGATGAGTGCTACAGGAAAATTTCTACTTGTTAATTTATAGATAGTGTCACGATTCCTGCTCTCAGTGTGGTGAGTGGCAGCTTAGCCATCCAATCTAGGGCACAGGCATGCTGAATTGTCAGAATCTTGATAGATAACTCAGCCGTCCAATCTGAGGCTTGGGCATGCTGAGCTGTCTGTGTGGTGAGTGATGGTCCAGTCGCCCAATCAGGGCTGGGGCATGCTGGTCTTTCTACTGGTGTCTCCTGTTTGGAATGATTCCCAGGCTATTTAGCTGGCTTTCTGCCTCTTATCTCTGTCAGTTGTAGCTCTGCTTTGTTTGGTGTGAGTTTGCTCTGTGCTGTGAGTTCTGTATTTTGATCTTTTTGCTGACGAACCTTGGATTTGACTTTGACCATCCAAATGCCTAAGCCTTTTGTCTTGATCCACTATCGTCTTGGAATTCTGAGCCTGGTCTGTGACCTGGCTACACCTTTTGTCTCACCTCTCTGTTTATGACAGACCCTCCTTGCTTTTGACCTTGGACTCCCTGACTTCGCCATCTCATGGCGTATCTGTAAGTAGTGACTAGCATCACATTACATCTGGCCATACATTTGTCTTTTTCACCAGCATGGATCCTGTTCACACGCTCTGTGACCAGGTGGCAAATCTGATGCAGAAGATTCAGGATCTGGCTAAGGAATGTCAGTCTTGAATCGTTGCAATATCAGCTACAGAATCAAATAATTTGTTTAATAAAAACTTCCTTTAGACCTCCACTGCCAGCAGTAGCTGTAACGTCGGTTCCTTCCAACGTACAGTTGGTCTTTGCCGACCCTGTAATGGCCCTCCCTGATAAACAAAAAAACAATTTAGGGTGTTCAGTGAGAGCTGTAGGCTATTTTTTATCCTGCGACCTCCATCTTCAGGGGATGAGTTCCAGCAGGTAGGGATAATCATGTGCCTACTGAGATCTGCGCATTTTGTTTGTCCTCACAAGCCCCAGAATGGTCTTCTGTTGACACCCTTTTGATGCCTTAAGTTTGATCTATGATGAACCCGACAGTATCGACTCCTAAGGACACTCTGGATCTTCATGATTTCCCTTGTTCTCTGGCAGAGGCCATGACCCAAGCCATACAGAGCCACCTCAGAATCAGTGAGAGAGGTGGTGAACAGCAGGGTGCCGTTATACTCCTCTGGAGCAGGTCCATTTACTGGAGGTGGAGCTATTGGTGGTGGGAGATGACAGTTTTCGACCTGTGGGGAAAAGACATAGATAAGGTCTTGGACTCTCTCTATACTGTGGTCTCGCGGGACATTTTTAAAGGACTGTCTAACTCGCCCTCAAGCGAACAAGCCATCGAGAAAACACCGAAGTCTGGGTGATAGGCAAGGAAGTCACCTAGTCTTCCAGGTACCTTTTTTCCCTCTGATAAAATACTGCTTAATATGGTTTTATTATTCAAGAACCAGGAGTTTCCAGCATTGGTTTTCATAGACTGCGGTTCTGCAGCTAACACTATTGATTCGGGACTGGTTATGACATTAGGATTAGAAAATAACTGTCCCTAATCCTAATTTCACTTGAAAAAACCCATTAAAATTTTTGCTATTGACAAAACATTGCTACTTCAGAATTTTGTAAATGGGTAATGGTGCAATTCACGCTTCAAGTAGGAGCACTTCACTCTGAATCCATTTCTTGTTTTATCTTGGATAAGCTACCTGCTGTGTTGGTATTGGGGCTTCCATGGTTGCTCATTCACTATCCTGTTATTGATTGGTGTCAGAAGGAAATTGTTAAGTGGGGCCCCGATTGTCATAAAAAAGGCCTCAGTTCTGTACAAATATGCTCCGCTAGTATGGAGGGTCCGGTACCTGCAAGACTTCGAATATGTGTTTTCGGAAAGAGAGGTGGAGACATTACCTCCCCATCGTTCTAATGACTGTGCTATTGATCTTGTCCCAGCTGCCAAATTATCTAAAGCTTGCCTTTACAATTTTCCTGGGCCTGAACGTACAGACATGAAAAATTACATAAACAGAAGTTTACGGAAGGGTCATATCCGTCCTTTCTCCTCACCTGTAGCTGCTGGATTTTTCTTTGTAAAAAAGAAAGATGGTGGCCTCTGTACTTGCCTTGACTTCCGAGAACTGAACAAAATCATGGATAAGAATACTTAACAAATTCCACTCATCCCGACCTTTATAATCAGCTGATGGGGGCTAAATGGTTTTCTAAACTGGACCTTAGAGGGGCTTTCAATTTGATACACATCTGGAAGGGTGGTCAGTGACAAACTACGTTTTTAACGTCCTAGGGTTTATTTGAAAATCTTGTCATGCCATTTGGGTTAGCCAATGCACCAGCAGTACTTCAAAACCTTATGAATGATATTTTTTATGATTTCATTGGCAGATTTGTTGTGATTTACCTTGATGATATTTACATTTTTTCTCCTGATTTGGATTCTCACCAGGAACATGTCCATGTACTATTACAAACGTTGAGGGAGAATTCTTTGGTTGCTAAAATTGAGAAATATATTTTTTCTGTTCAAGAAATTTCATTCCTGGGGTCATTTTATCAGTTCATGGAGACAACAGAGAAAGAAAAACCTACACTATACAACCTGCATGCCCTTAATAGACTGATTTGGTTCAGAGCAAGATTATCGCCAACAAAACTTACGGGTGCTTACTGGTGGAAAACAGTCCATATGTCATAGTAAAAAATAAGAGTAGAAGTAGCACTCACTGGTTCTTCAAACTTCAAAGTCTTTATTTAAGGTATAAATAATTATTTGCAGGGAGGGATGTGGCACAGTGAACGGACGATGGCAGTTTCACGCACTGTGCGCTTCAATGGGTCCTGGAGTGCGGGTGAGTGGAAAAGTATAGATTTAAATATCCTCACTCCACCCTTCCACACCTGTCATATCACTTCCTCACAGATCTGGACAAGCAAACTACCACACAATACAGGGTACATAAAAGCAGTTTGCATAAAAACAATTTCACAAAAACAGAGACATTTCAAATTTATCATTGAAGCCCATAGGACCTTGTGCATTAGTCCACATAATCCATTTTGATTCTGACATTAACAGTTTATGATGATTAACACCTCGTGGAGGATAGGATACTTTTTCCGTTCCTGCAAAACGCAGCACATTCGGGTCTGAACTGTGTTCTGCCAGAATGTGTTGGATTAGCCTGCTGCAACCTTTTCCAGATGAAATAGATTTATAATGTTCCCTGAATCTTACATAGAGAGGTCTGATTGTCTTTCCTATGTAAAAATGCTGACAAGAACAAAAAATAAGACATACAATAAATTTAGATTTACATGTAATAAGATCTTTAACTTGGTGATTTATATGCCCTATTTCGATACTTTTTGATACCAGGTGTAGATTGCAAAATGGGCAACTTCCACATTTATGGTTTCCTACAGACTGCAAATCTCTTAACCGATTACTTGAACTAGTTTTTAAACAATTCCGAATTAAAATATCCCTTAAACTAGTGCATTTTCTGTAAGTCACAATTGTTTTTTCTTTTATAACCGTTGTTAATTCTCGATCATGGCCCAGAAAATGCCAATGTTTCAATATAGCAGAACGAATTTGCCTATCCATAGGTCCATATTTAAAACTGAAAATGATTTTTTTGGTTTTCTCATTTTTATCAGTATTTTAACTTTTTAATAATTCATTCCGTGAATGAGAATTGGCTCTTTCTATGTTCAGGATATCCCATTGTAAAAAGCGGTCTTTTAACGCAGAAGCTTGTGATAGAAAATTCTCATCATTGTTGTTAATCTTTTTTAACCTAAGGAACTGGCTATAAGGTATGGCTTTTTTTGCATGCTGAGGATGTGCGCTCCGAAAATGCTACAGTGAATTTGTGGAGGCAGGTTTTCTATACGTCTGAGTCACTAATTTTCCATCTTTTACTTGTATTTTTCATCTAAAAATTCTAATTCCTGATCCTCAAATTTGCAAGTAAAACGCATGTTCATATCGTTGACTTCGTTCAGATAAGTTACAAAGGCATCAAATTGTGCTTGGGGACCTGACCAAATTATAAAAATATCGTCCACGTATCTAACGAGATTTTTAATATATTTAATAAAAGGATTCCTTACAGTAAAGATAAATGTATCTTCCAAATAAGCCAGAAATAAATTAGCAAAAGAACATGCCATGGACGTACCCATGGCTGTCCCAGTGGGCTGAAGGAACCATCTGTCTAAAAACCTGAAGGCATTATGTTTCAGAATGTAATAAATCAAATCTCAAACGAAATCAATAAATTTAGTTTCTTGGTCTGTGTCTAATAGTATTGTTCTTATTCTCTGTACACCCATATCTTGTGATATACGGGTGTACAGACTCTCAACATCGATTGGTGCCAGAGAAAATTCTTCTTGCCAACCCATATTCTTTAAAGTGCATAAAAAATCTCCAGTGTCTTTTATATAGGAGGGTATTTCCTTCAAAAATGGCCTAAGTAACCAGTCAATGTATTTAGACAGGGGTTCGATTAAGGAGCCCACCCCTGAAACGATGGGGCGACCAGGGGATTCGTCCAAGTACTTGTGGATTTTGAGGATTGAGTACCAGTGGGGTTTAATAGGAAATTCTGGGTATAGACTTTCTGCTCTTTTTTTAGAAATTGTACCAACTTCTACTTGTCGTCTCAAATAGGACGATAATTCTTTTTGAAATTTAAAAGTTGGATCAGTGGGCAAGAGGCATTAAGTACTGCTGTCTGCCAATTCCCCTTTGGGTTCTTTTATATAGTAATCTCTAGTGAGCAAAATTATATTACCCCCTTTGTCTGTGTTTCATACTACTACATCCTTCCAATTCTTTATCTCCTTTAGGGCTCTCAATTCTCCATCAGACAGATTTTTAGGTAAAACTGGGTAAACTAATGCTTTCACCTCTTTTCTAACCTGATCGTGAAAAACAATGATCATGTTCCCTAGTGTATCTGGGGGCATATATGTTGAAGACATCCCTCCCATAAATGGAGAAAAGTCCTCTGTGCTATGTGGTTCAATGGTCCTCTGTAGGTCAGTATTCAGACTAATTAAAACTTCAGCATCTTTTTTTATTTTAGAAATGGAATCAGGATCTAAATTATTCCCCATGAAACCTAATGGACCCATAGTGCAAAGAGACTCTGTGTTGTGGATTGCTGATTGTCAGTACCTGCAAGAAAGGATTTAAACAAATGAATTTTTCTTACTGCTTTATGCATATCTATCTTAAATTCTACTATATCAAATCTATCAGAAATACAGTAATTTAATCCTTTAGTTAACACAGATATATGATCTTTTTTAAGTAGATTGTCTGTCAGGTTTATAATTGTCTTTGTTTGATTATCATCATTTAACGTCTCCACGTGCCTTGATCCGGACGTTCTGGCTCCCCTCCTTGTTATTTTTCTAAAGGAATATTTTTTTCTCCTTCAGAATTACTGTGGGGGATGGATCTTTGATAAGATGATGGTCCCCTTTCGTCAGAAGCCCTGGAATCTGTGTCTGTAGTCCAATTTTCTTTGCATGTTTTTTCACCAAGTCCAGGATCTTATTACATGTAAATCTAAATTTATTGTATATGTTATTTTTTGTCCTTGTCAGCATTTTTACATAGGAAAGGCAATCAGACCTCTCTATGTAAAGTTCAGGGAACATTATAAATCAATTTAGTCTAGAAAAGGTTGCAGCAGGCTAATTCAACACATTCGGGCAGAACACAGTTCAGACCCGAATGTGCTGCGTTTTGCAGGAATAGAAAAAGTATCCTATCCTCCACGAGGTTTAATCATCATAAACTGTTGTTAATGTCAGAATCAAAAAGGATTATGCGGACTAATGCACAAAGTCCTATGGGCTTCAATGATAAATTTGAAATTTTGGTGTTTTTGTGAAATTGTTTTTATGCACCCTGTATTGTGTGGTAGGCTGTTTGTCCAGATCTGTGAGGAGGTGATTTGACAGGTGTGGAAGGGTTGGGTGAGGATATTTAAATCTATTCTTTTCCACTCACCTGCACTCCAGGACCCGTTGAAGCGCACACCTCGCGAAACGGCTATCGTCCGTTCACTGTGCCACATCCCTCCCTGCAAAATTTTTTTATGCCTTAAATAAAGACTTTGAAGTTTGAAGAACTTCTACTCTTTTTTTATCAGTTGATGGGCTTAAGATGAATCCTGGGGAGGTACAAGCCATAATAGATTGCATCAAACCTAGTGACCTGAAAGCGTTGCAACGTTTTCTAGGATTTGCCAACTATTATAGAAAATTCAATAGGAGTTTTTCACAGATTGCTAAACCTCTATCTGACCTCACACTTATGGGGGCAGATCTCAAGATTTGACCACTGGATACTATTAGGAATTTTGAAAAATTGAAAGAGTGTTTTATGTCTGCTCTTGTTCTCATCCAACCCAATCTCCAAGAACCATTCATTGTGGAGGTGGATGCTTCAGAGGTCGGGGTAGGGGCTGTTTTATCTCAGAGTTCCAAAACTTTGACCAATTTGCGGCCATCTGCATTTTTCTCAAGAAAATTTTTGTCTGCTGAAAGAAATTATAATGTTGGGAATTGTGAGTTACTCGTTGTTAGATTAGCATTTAAGGAATGGAGACATTTTCTAGAGGGGGCAGTTCAAGTCACTGTGGTCACTAACCATAACAACTTTGTGTATATTGAATCAGTTAAATGGCTAACTCCTATACAGGCCAGGTAGGATACCTTTGGTAATCCTCTCAGAGCGCCTCAAAGGTACTGTCCATTGGTTGGAGATTAGTTCAGTTTCTGTGGTTTCTTCAGGTGGAAGAAAAGTATTCTCTGTTGAGGTAGGAATGAGCTGACAATAGCCAGGAAACGCAAACTGTGGAGCGAAGATAAGTTCAGCGAGGCTCGGCAGTCTTTCTGATGAATCTGGAGGATTCTGTGTTCCAATCAAAGTTGACTAGGGTAGTGGTGACTCTCTCAGGAGTTCTTCCTTGAGACACAGTTTTAGGTGGTTTCTGTGTACCGTCTGGGGTTTCCAACCAATTTTGGATATCTCGTACACATCAGATGATGGAAAGGGTATAGCAGTTATTGTGTACGGTTCAACTTCCCAAAGTGGATCCAGTTTTCCAGTCCGATGGTTGTTTCGGAGCCAGACTCGGTCGCCAATTTGTAGGGGTTTGGCAGGGGCATGTTGATTATAGTCTTCTTATTGTCTTCTTCGCGCTTCTTCCATGCGAGAATCAACAATTTCTTTGGCTTCCGGCATGCGTCTGCAGTGTTCAATCACCCAGTCCGTTTGTGGAAAAGGAATAATGGTGTCAGGAACTTGTACACCTAGAGGCAAGTCTGAAGGCAATTGGCCTTGTCAGCAGAATATCAGATAAAATGGAGTATGACCAGTTGAGCAATGGGTGGTGTTATTGTAGATGTGGACAAGATCTTTCAGAATCTCAGGCCACTCAGTTCCCTTGGTGGCAGAAGCAGTGCAAAGCATACTGATGATGACTTGGTTCACTCTTTCACATAGTCCATTACCTTGTGGAGGGTAAGCAGTGGTGCGCAGTTTCTTGCAATCTCTGTACTTGCACAGCTCGTGGAAAAGTTAAGATTCAAAGGCAGGTCCGCGATCAGTGAGAATGTGGTCTGGATATCCATTGTGTTGGATGAACTCGGTATAGAAGACTTCAGCTCCAGTTTTGGCTGTAAGATCTTTGACAGGAGCAATAGCGGCAAGCTTTGTGTTATGGTCCACCATTGTGAGGGCATATACAGTACAGACCAAACGTTTGGACACACCTTCTCATTTAAAGATTTTTCTGTATTTTCATGACTATGAAAATTGTACATTCATACTGAAGGCATCAAAACTATGAATTAAGACATGTGGAATTATATACTTAACAAAAAAGGTGTGCAACAACTGAAAATATGTCTTATATTCTAGGTTCTTCAAAGTAGCCACCTTTTGCTTTGATGACTGCTTTGCACATTCTTGGCATTCTCTTGATGAGCTTCAAGAGGTAGTCACCGGAAATGGTCTTCCAACAATCTTGAAGGAGTTCCCAGAGATGCTTAGCACTTGTTGGCCCTTTTGCCTTCACTCTGCAGTCCAGCTCACCCTAAACCATCTCAATTGGGTTCAGGTCTAGTGACTGTGTAGGCCAGGTCATCTGGCGTAGCACCCCATCACTCTCCTTCTTGGTCAAATAGCCCTTACACAGCCTGGGGGTGTGTTTGGGGTCATTGTCCTGTTGAAAAATAACTGATGGTCCAACTAAACGCAAACCGGATGGAATAGCATGCCGCTGCAAGATGCTGTGGTAGCCATGCTGGTTCAGTACGCCTTCAATTTTGAATAAATCCCCAACAGTGTCACCAGCAAAGCACCCCCACACCATCACACCTCCTCCTCCATGCTTCACGGTGGGAACCAGGCATGTAGAGTCCATCCGTTCATCTTTTCTGTGTCGCACAAAGACACGGTGGTTGGAACCAAAGATCTCAAATTTGGACTCATCAGACCAAAGCACAGATTTCCACTGGTCTTATGTCCATTCCTTGTGTTCTTTAGCCCAAACAAGTCTCTTCTGCTTGTTGTCTGTCCTTAGCAGTGGTTTGTGGTTTCCTAGCAGCTATTTTACCATGAAGGCCTGCTGCACAAAGTCTCCTCTTAACAGTTGTTGAAGAGATGTGTCTGCTGCTAGAACTCTATGTGGCATTGACCTGATCTCTAATCTGAGCTGCTGTTAACCTGCGATTTCTGAGGCTGGTGACTCGGATAAACATCCTCAGAAGCAGAGGTGACTCTTGGTCTTCCTTTCCTGGGGCGGTCCTCATGTGAGCCAGTTTCAGTTGATGGTTTTTGCAACTGAAACTTGGGGACACTTTCAAAGTTTTCCCAATTTTTCGGACTGACTGACCTTCATTTCTTAAAGTAATGATGGTGTGTCGCCCAGGGGGATATAGGGGACTCGGTACCCAGGCCTTTTTACCATGCTTAGGATGTCACGGCAGTCGGCTCCCGGGCCCTTACTCTGGGGACTCTCTTGAAAAAGGGGTTTTTAGTGTACAGTTTGTTTCGTGACACCACCTGTGGTTTCCGGTAACGGCTACCGGCACTGCTGCAGACCTCCGGGGGTGATGAGATGGCAGCTGGGATGTTTCTGCTCCCCACAGGCGGAGCGGACCCCCGGGGCAGAGTTTATGGAAGGGATGCAGGTGAAAGATGGCCAGGTCAGGGGGAATGACGGACACGCACACAGGGGATTCGCTTCAGTACCTTTACTGGTGTAACGGCAGGTATGGTCCAGGGTACTTGCTAGGAAGGGTGCACTTCAGGACTTCTCCCCAGTGAGCAGGTATAAGGCCTCCTAATCCGTATCTCCCTCTCTCTAAGCTTCTAGCCAGCCTGGAACTTGGCCTAGCTTCTGTGTTGTGTTGCTCTCTCACCTGACCGCTTGGTAGTAGGACCTTTCTTTGGCAACCACTATCCCTGGATGCCGGGGCCTTCGTGGTTCCTAGTCCTGCTATTGCTGGTAACTTCAGGATGACCAGGGGTCTGGAAGCCTCCTGGTATGCCGGTAGTCCCTACTGGGTATAGAGGACCCTGTAGGCGCAGACCCGGTGTCCGGTTTGTGTCTTGGGGTGAGCCTATGATGCTCCTCTGCCCCCTCAATTCCTCTCTCCTCTCCTCTTTGCCTCCGGCCACCCTCAGGGCCCTCAATACAGCAGCAGACATGCTGCGTCTTCTCTGCTCTCAGCGTCAGCACACTCTCTGAACTCTCTCACTAAACTGAACTGACTGGCTCCACCCTCCATATATATATCCCTAGCAGGGCTCCCTCTGGTGGTTTGAGGTGGAATGGTGGAGGCATTTGTTTGTAATGAGGGCCTCTTGTGGAGAAGTCCATTCATGCACCCTTTTGGGTCCTGTGGTACCTGTTGTAGCAGGGTGCCACATTCCCCCCTAGTACAATTCAGTACTCCTGGACTGAAGCATTTTGTAACAGGTTACAACAATAACAATAATTATAATAACAATAATAAAGTTACAGTAAGCCCCATAACCCGGTGTCCATTTCACCGATGAAAGTGTAAAATGGGTAACATGAGGGACCCGCCTGAAAACCCTCAACGTAGGCCCTTGGCGTGGCTACAGGGCATAAGTGATCCAGGTGTTGGACCACGTCTTCGGCCACGCCAAACGGGTTTTTGTTCAGTGGTCAAATAAGGGGGCACTTTTTATGAGTGCCATTATTTACAAGGACAGTTTTTGGCTGTTCACAGTCCTCAGCCTACAAGTCTTTATACCCTTACGGGTAACTAAATGCACACATTATTTTCAGTTTACGCAATAAACGATAGGCAATACCCAACTGGGTAACTATTTATAATATAGGCACTTTGTACTTATTCCCCATACCTGGCAGGGATTTGACCTTGTGTGCTACGTGTGGATCTTCATAGCACTGGGGTGATACTGGTGTTTGTGCATGCACTCTCTGTTAACCTATCAGGTGTACGTGCTGGTAGATTATAAAACTGCCTCAATCTCTCTATGGTACTGGCAAGTGCACTGATTACTGGGCCTTCAGGTTCTGCCTCAACGGGTGATCCTCCTCTGACTGGGGACTCTTCCTGTTCCTGAGCAAGTTCTTCTAGGGCGCTCACAGGTTCTTCTTGTGGTTGATAGAAGTGTATTACTGTTATAATAACTGCTCCATCAAGTTGAGGCCAGTCCGCAGGGAAATCTCCTAGAACTGTGTGAAGCACATCTTCTTTGGGTTCTTCTGGTGCTATAGGAGGTACTTCTTCCTCCGTTGTCTTCAGTAGACCTGGGCACACTTTCAAGTGGTCTCTTGAGACTGTTGTGGTCGTTTTACCTCTATCTTTACTGTTCAGGCAGGTTTTACTGTTGTCAAATCTGGAGTTTAGCATGGTGTAGGGCTCTCTTTCCCACTGGTCATCAAGCTTGTGACCTCTTCTTTTCCGCTTTAGCACTATCTCTCCAGGTGCCAAGGGTTCTGCTGGTGCATGTTTGTTATACTGCTTTTCCTGTCTTTCCCTCACCTTGTTTAGACTGTCTTCGACACAGGCCTGTACCTTCCTGTATTGCTCTTGCCGACTTGTGTCCCAATCTTCAGTGGACGTATCTGCAGCAGGTTCTATCACTCCGAGCTCCAGGTCCATGGGCAATTTTCCAGGTCTTGCTCTCATGAGGCACGCTGGGGTACAATTTGTAGAACTCACGGGTATGTGGTTATACAGGTCCACTAGGTCAGGTAGCTTGTCTGGCCACTGGTTCCTCTCTTCCAAAGGTAGGGTTTTTAGCAGGTCCATAACGATGCTGTTCATTTTCTCGCACATACCATTGGTTTACGGATGATATGGCGTAGTTCGGATCTTCTTGCATCCATACAGGTGGCAGAATTCCTTGAATAGCTCAGCTTTGAAGGCAGGGCCTTGATCTGTGAGCACCTTTTCCGGATATCCATGGGGTCTGCAGAAGTAGGCTTGGAACGTTCTTGCTGCACTTTCTGCTGTCAGATCCTTGACAGGGGCTACCACCAGGAACCGGGAATAGTGATCCACCATGGTCAGGGCATAGGAGTAGCCTGATCTGCTGGGTGACAGTTTGACGTGATCCAGAGCGACAATCTCCAGGGGTTGGGTTGTTTTGATGGACTGCAAGGGTGCTTTCTGGCTGCCGTAGTCTTTCCTTCTAAGGCTACAGGGCCCACAATTCCGGCACCACCTCTCTATGGAACTCCGCATTCCAACCCAATAGAACCGGTCCTTCAGCAGGGTTTCCAGCTTCTTCCAGCCAAAGTGACCTGCTTGATCGTGGTAGGCCTCTAACACCATCTGGATATATGTCCTGGGTACAACAATCTGCAACACCATTTCATGGGTCTTGGGGTTGACATACCTTCTGCACAGCTTCTCTCTGTAGATGAACAGCCGGCTTCTCTCATTCCACAGGTGTTTAGTTTGTGGGGGAGCATCCTTCTCCAGGTGAGAACCTTCTTGGGTTATCATTTTTTTGATGAGGCTGACAACCGGGTCAGGGACCTGGGTCTCCTTCCAGCTGTGATGAGGTAGAGGGTTTTGCGTCCTACCATGACATCTTCTGGAGGTGTGCTGCTCGTGGACCATTCCATTTCTGTGGAAAGCAGGTAGTTCAATTTCTTCGAGATCATCCACTTCATCCTCGGTGTCCGACTGGTGGGGCATCCTTGACAAGGCATCAGCATTGGTATTCTTGTGACCTGCCCGGTACTTGATTGTGAACTGATAATTCGACAGTCTGGCCACCCAACGCTGATCCATGGCTCCCAACCTGGCTGTCTCCAGGTGTGTCAAGGGATTATTGTCGGTAAAGGCTGTGAACTTAGTTGAGGCTAGGAAATGCTTGAATCTTTCAGTGATAGCCAAGACCAAGGCAAGGAACTCCAGCTTGAAGGAACTGTAATTCTCCGGGTTCCTCTCAGTAGGGCGAAGCTTCCTGCTGGCATATGCAATTACCTTTTCTCTGCCGTTTTGCTTCTGGGACAACACAGCTCCCAGTCCCTCGTTTCTGGCGTCGGTGTACAACAGGAAAGGCTGGCTGTAGCCAGGGTAAGCCAGGATTTCTTCACTGGTTAGGACTTCCTTCATTGATGCAAAAGACTCAGTCTGCTCTTTGCCCCACTGGAATGGGGACTTTTCCCTCTTTTGGACTGTCCTACCAGGAGATCTTGTAGAGGTGCTACCTTTTTGGTATAGTCCTTTATGAACCTCCTGTAGTACCCGACCAGTCCCAGGAATTGCCGTACTTCTTTGATGCTTCTCGGTTCAGGCCACTTCTGGATGGCAGTGACCTTCTCCGGGTCTGGTGCTACTCCCTCTGAGCTGACTACGTGTCCCAGGTACTGAACCTTCTGCTTGAGCAAGTGGCATTTAGAAGGTTTTAGTTTCATCCCATACCGGGACAATGATTCAAATACCTCCGCCAGGTGCTTCAGATGGTCTTCATACGTCCTCGAGTACACAATAACGTCATCCAGGTACAGCAGCACTGTCTCAAAGTTCTGGTGTCCTAAGCAACACTCCATTAGCCTCTGGAACGTTCTGGGGGCGTTGCAGAGCCCAAACGGCATACTGTTGAACTTGCATAATCCCATCGGGATGGTGAAGGCTGTCTTCTCCCGGTCTTCCTCAGCAACAGAGACTTGCCAGTACCCGCTAGCGAGATCCAATGTAGAGAAGTAATTGGCAGATTTTAGTGCAGCCAGGGACTCCTCCATACGGGGCAAAGGGTATGCATCTTTATGTGTTATTCGATTAATTTGTCTATAATCTACACACATCCTCATGCTACCGTCCTTCTTTCTGACCAGGACCAGGGGAGCTGCCCAGGGGCTACAGCTATCCCTTACTACCCCTGCCTTTTTCATATCATGCAACATTTCCTTGGCATTTTGGTAGTGTGCTGGTGGTATGGGTCTGTAACGCTCCTTAATGGGTGGATGGTTACCGGTGGGTATGTGGTGTTGTACCCCTTTAACCCTTCCAAAATCAAGTGGGTGTTTACTAAACACTTGTTCATATTCCTGAACCACTCTGTAGACACCGTGTTTTTGATGGACAGGAGTGGCGTCAGTTCCAACATGGAGCTGTTGACACCAATCCTCCAGCTGAGCTTCGGAGTCATTGTCCTCCACTGTATCTGGTGGGGTCAAGGAGTCCACTGTGTGTATGGCATCGTCATTCACAGTATACAGTCGGGCAACAGTGGTGTATCATGGCAATTTAACTTCCTCCTCCCCACAATTTAGGAGACGTACGGGTACCCTCCCATTGCGTACATCAACTACCCCTCTAGCAGTTCGGAGTGTAGGTCTGTGTTCTGAACTGATGGGCTCTACTACCGCCTGGTAGTTCTGTCCCTCGAGACTTATTGCTGCCCTACACCAAATCAGCATCTCACTCATTGGGGGAATCACAATGGGTATCGGGTCTGTCACCCGTACATTGCCAATCTCACCACCTGTTAGCTTTACCCGTTGCTGGTACAGGAGGGCTTGAATTTCTTTCTGGAGCACCTTCCTCTGCCCTGGTTTGGCAGTGTCAGCAATCTGTTGGAGTAAAAACAACACTTCTCCCAAACAGTTACCAACAATATTTGTACCAGGTATCATATACGGATTGGTATCACCAGGGTTAGATTCTATGACAATTAGTCCTTGGTCTTTTAGTTCCACTCTCCCCACCTTCACTGTCACGTCCTTAACCCCTACTAGGTTAAGAGGAAGGCCGTTAGTGGCATACACAGAGAGGTTTGGGGTTGGCGGGTGGAGTTCATCTATGGACCAGTACCTTTTGTAGAGGACATCAGGTATGATAGTTACCTGTGAGCCCGTGTCCAGTAATGCAGGTGTTGCAATGCCGTCCAGCACGATGGACAGGAAAGGCCGGTCGTACCAGCTTGATGGGCCTCATTGATCTACTCCTGGGTGTCGGCCCTTGGCCCCAGGGTTTGCCCATTTAAAGGACAGTTCCAGGTGGTATGGCCTGCCTTGTGGCAACGGTAGCAGATGAAGTCTCCTGGAGGGCGACGTTGGTGGTTGGTCCTTCCACGGGGTGGCATTGTCCTCCTACAGGGTGGCGTTGTCCCTCTTTTTTTTTTTCCCAACTTTAATTTATTCGAAATTGCAAGTTGAACGTCCCTCCCCTTCCTAATTTTCCTATTGGTTTAAGTGTTCCTGTGGGTGTTCCCTATGTAACTGGCATCCATTTTGGGCCTTTAAAAACCCATCCATTCTCATGCTGTACACATTTGGTTTTTTACTTGAAAAAGACGTCGGTACGGCGTTGAAACGCGTTGTTAATAAAAAGCCTTTTTCATCATCATCATCATCTCTGAAGAATTGATTCACTACAGCAGCGCAGCCCACCTACGTGTTTATCCAACTGGATCCAATATCTCCTGGAGGATTCATCTTCCAGCCACGGGGCAGCAGCAGCTGGTTTTCTTCATGCCTTCATAGGAGTTGTGCCTGTCACAACTCCATCAGGTGAGTGTAACCAGCACTCTCCTACTCTCCCCCCATAGGGTATCACCCTATTGTGCGCTCTGTTTCCCACATTTAGATCTACACAGGAATAGATTATGGCATCATCAAGGTAAAGGAGGACACTCTGGAAATGTTCGTGGCCAAGACATCTCTCCATTAGCCGTTGGAACGTAGCAGGGGTATTGCAAAGCCCGAAAGGCATAAAGTTAAATTCAAAAAGCCCCATTGGTGTGGTAAAGGCAGTCTTCTCTCTGCTATCTGGCACCATGGGAACTTGCCAGTATCTGCAGGTTAAGTCAAGAGTGGAGAAGTAGGAGGCAGATCCGAGAACAGTCAGGGACTCTGCAATTCGTGGGAAAGGATAGGCATCCTTGTGTGTGATGTTGTTCAACTTGCGGTAATCCAAGCAGAAACGAATGGAGCCATTTTTTTTTCACAAGGACCAGCAGTGCGGCCCAAGGGCTTTGACTTTCACGTATGACATCAGCCTCTTTCATGTCTTGAAGCATTTTCTTGACAGGCTGGTACTTCGCAGGTGGTATGGGATGATATCGTTCATTGATGGGAGGATGATCGCCTGTGAGGATTCGATGCTGAATCAGAGTTGTCTTACCAAAATCCATTGGGTGCTTACCTAATGCTTGATGATAACATTTGGCAATGTTCAGAACTCCATTGACTCTCTCTATTGGAGTAGTGGCATCTCCCACATTCAGCTCAGTCCACCAGGGGTCTGAAGTAACCTTCGTACTGTTTTGGTCAGCTTGGGTAGAATGTTGATTAGCTGTTACTTCATTTGAGATGATGTCTTCTGGTGAGAATTCAGACAACTGTGCTACTGGATGAAATTTGTGAAGGTGCGTCACTTAAGTTAATCAGTCAAACTGGCACTCTTCCATTGGAGACGGTTACAATGCTGAGAGCAGCTTTCACTAATGGTTGTCCTTCTAGCAGGATTGGTTCGAGGAGAGCCTGATAATCTTGATTTTCAATACCTGGTCAGGCACGCCATCATACCATGGTTTCTGAACTAGGCTGTAAAATCACCAGCCGGGTGTCTCGGATGCGGACACGACAAATTTCACCCTTGCTACTTGCAAACTTCTGCAGGGTGACAAGCACGCGGATGGCATGCTGAATGGTCCGCTGATCAGAAGATGTAGCTGTAGGACGAGAGGCATGCAATGCAGACAACATTTCTGGAAAACAATTTCTAAGAACATTCATGCCTAGAACCATTACAGCAAAACCCTCATCCTCTACATCAGTTACAATGACACCCTGTTTTTGGAGCTTAAGGTCCCCAATCTGAATAGTGGGCTCCCAGCAACCCTGGTGAGGTATGGGTTGACCATTACTAGCTATAATGTTCAACCAGACATCTGGAGGGTTATTTAAGTCACTTAAGTCCCAATGTTCAAGATATGCCCGCTTCTGCAAAGTAGTCACCTGTGAGCCGGTGTCGACGAGAGCTTCCAGAGGGACACCATTTACCAGGACAGTTATGTGCGGGCAGGGCGAGATGAAGTGAGGCACCCACATGGATACTCCCTTTGGAACTTTTCTTCTTCCTCCCGAGGGGTGGTCCTCAGCCTCGGGGGTGGCCCGTTTAACTGATAGCACTGGGCCTTGGTGGGTCCATATCTGTGGCATTGCTGACAGAAAGGTTACGGCGAGCAGCTTTGCCTGGAGGTAGACTTCTTGGTGGAGGCTCAGGAGAGAGAGTTCTGTCCTGGGTTTGCTCCCTGGTAGAGATGAGCGGTGTTCGACTAGAACTGTTCGCCAATCTCAAATTCGAGCTGTTTTGGACGGTGTTCGAGTTTTTCGACGAACCCGAACGATTTGCAAAAAATTCGGCTGTTCGAGGTTATGTTCGATAACTGTTCGTGCACCAAAAGAGTGTCCTGCATGTCTGGTGCTATTTAGAGCACCAATCATGCAGGGATTGTCTGCCACTTACTGTAATGCCACAGCCATGGTGGTTGTGGCATTACAGTGATTGCCCAAATCGATGGGAACTGTGCTCACAGTGAAACACGAAAAGCCGGCAATTCAGCAGCGGCATACACCGGTACCCGACAATTTAGAACCGAAAGAATAGAGCTTCACACATAGATTAGATAGATATAAACATGTCAGCCACATATATACGAAGTACAGTGAAAGTGCTGCTTATTGTACTTGTCATTTAGCGTAAAGGATTTATCAAAAAAAATAATAGTGTTTTCATGCACCGTCTCTTTAAAAAAGCCGGCCGGCAATTCAGCAGCGGTACCCGACAATTTAGAATAGAAGGAATAGAGAATCACACATAGATTAGATAGATAGAAACATGTCAGTCACATATATATGAAGTACAGTGACAGTGTTGATTACTGTACTTGTCATTTAGTGTAAAGGATTTATCAAAAAAAATAATAGTGTTTTCATGCACCGTCTCTTTAAAAAAGCCGGCCGGCAATTCAGCATCTGTACCCAACAATTTAGAATAGAAGGAATAGAGAATCACACATAGATTAGATAGATAGAAACATGTCAGTCACATATATATGAAGTACAGTGACAGTGTTGCTTACTGTACTTGTCATTTAGTGTAAAGGATTTATTAAAAAAAATAATAGTGTTTTCATGCACCGTCTCTTTAAGAAAGCCGGCCGGCAATTCAGCATCTGTACCCGACAATTTATAACAGACAGAATAGAGCTTCACACATAGATTAGATAGATAGAAACATGTCAGTCACATATATATGAAGTACAGTGATAGTGTTGGTTACTGTACTTGGCATTTAGTATTAAAATAAAGGATTTATTATTAAAAAAATTGGCGTGGGGTTCCCCTTAATTTTAGGCTCTAGCGGAGGTTAAGCAGACAGCTGGGGCAGATGTTTGAAGCCTGAAGCCTGGGAAGGGGGTAATACCCACGGAGCTTCCCAGGCTACTAATATCAGCCCCCAGCTGAATACATAGCCTTTACTAGCTATTAAAATGGGGGACCCCCCCAAAAAAATGACGTGGGGTCCCCCCTAATTTAATAGCTAGCAAAGGCTAGGCAGACAGCTGGGGGCTGATATTAATAGCCCAGGAAGGGAGTCATGAATATTGGCCCCCTCCCAGGCTAGAAACACCAGCCGTCAGCCGCCCCAGAAATGGCGCATTCATAGGATGCGCCAATTCTGGCACTTAGCCTCGCTCTTCCACGCTGCCCTGGTGCGGTGGCAGGGGGTAATAGGGCTGGGGTTGATGTCAGCTTATAATGCCAGCTGACATCAAGCCCAGGTTAGTAATGGAGAGGCGTCTATAAGACACCCCCATTACTAACCCCATAGTCAAAGTTAAAAAAAACACAAACACCCAGAATAAAGTCCTTTAATTGAAATAAAGACACAATTCTTTATTGTTCTAAATTAAACCATACTTACCGTCACGCCCATTCCAGCTGAAGCCAACGATCTCCTGTAATAAAAATAAAATAATAAAGCAACCTCATCCTTACCTTTCCATGGTTCCCACGACAGCTTCAGCTCTGCTACATCGAGATGACAGGCTGGACCGCAGCAGAACGCCGCCATCCAGCCTGTCATCCCGCAGACACTGAGAAGAGCAGGCTTGCTTGCGCTCCACATTGTCTCTCTGTGACGGCATAAAGATGAGCCGAGGTCATGTCCAATGAACTCGGCTCACCTCATGCACGTCACTTACAGCGTGGGAGAATTCTCACGCTGAAGCGCTGAGTGCAGGAGAATTTTCCCACGCTGTCAGTGAGGTGCATGAGGTGAGCTGAGTTCATTGGACATGAGCTCACCTCATGCACGTCACTGACAGCGTGGGAGAATTCTCCTGCACTCAGCACTTCAGCGTGAGAATTTTCCCACGCTGTCAGTGACGTGCATGAGGTGAGCCGAGTTCATTGGACATGACCTCGGCTCATCTGGATGCCGTCACAGCGAGACACTGAGGAGCGCAAGCATGCCTGCTCTTCTCAGTGTCTGCGGCATGACAGGCTGGATGGCAGCGTTCTGCTGCGGTCCAGCCTGTCATCTCGATGTAGCAGAGCTGAAGCTGTCGTGGGAACCATGGAAAGGTAAGGATGAGGTTGGTTTATTATTTTTCTTTTATTGCAGGAGATCGTTGGCTTCAGCTGGAATGGGCGTGATGGTAAGTATAGTTTAATTTAGAACAATAAAGAATTGTGTGTTTATTTCAATTAAAGGACTTTATTCTGGGTGTTGTGTTTTTTTTAAATACTTTACTAGAAATTCATGGCGGTCATGTCTAATACTGGCGTGACCCCATGAATTTTGGGCTTGGGGCCAGCTGATAATACCAAGCTGGCCCTAACCCCTTTATTACCCAGTGAGCCACCGCACCAGGGCCCTGGATGAGTTGGGTACAGCGCCAGAAGATGGCGCTTCTATGAACGCGCCATTTTCCGGGGTGGCTGCGGACTGCAATTTGCAGCGGGGGGGGGGCCCAGAAAGCTTGGGCCTCCCTGCGCTGCAGATTCCAGCCCCCAGCTGCCTAGTTGTACCTGGCTGGACACAAAAATAGGGCGAAGCCCCACGTATTTTTTTTTTAATTATTTCATGAAATTCATGAAATAATTAAGAAAAAAAGGCCTTCCCTATATTGTTGTGTCCGGCCAGGTACAAATAGTCAGCTGGTGGTTGGGGGCAGCCCGTTCCTGCCTGCTGTACCTGGCTGGACACAAATATAGTGCGAAGCCCCACTTCAATTTTTTTTAATTATTTCAGGAAATTCATGAAATAATTAAAAAAAAATTGACGTGGGGCTTCGCACTATATTTGTGTCCAGTCAGGTGCAGCAGGCAGGAACGGGCTGCCCCCAACCACCAGCTGCCTATTTGTACCTGGCCGGACACAACAATATAGGGAAGCCCTTTTTTTCTTAATTATTTCATGAAATAATTTAAAGAAAATTGACGTGGGGCTTCGCCCTGTTTTTGTGTCCAGCCAGGTACAACTATGCAGCTGGGGGCTGGAATCCGCAGCGCAGGGAGGCCCAAGCTTTCTGGGCCACCCCCGCTGCAAATTGCAGTCCGCAGCCACCCCGGAAAATGGCGCGTTCATAGAAGCGCCATCTTCTGGCGCTGTACCCAACTCATTCAGGGCCCTGATGCGGTGGCTCACTGGGTAATAAAGGGGTTAGGGCCAGCTTGGCATTATCAGCTGGCCCTAAGCCCAAAATTCATGGGGTCACGCCAATATTAGACATGACCACCATGAATTTCTAGTAAAGTATTTAAAAAAAACACAACACCCAGAAAAAAGTCCTTTAATTGAAATAAACACACAATTCTTTATTGTTCTAAATTAAACCATACTTACCGTCACGCCCATTCCAGCTGAAGCCAACGATCTCCTGAAATAAAAGAAAAATAATAAAGCAACATCATCCTTACCTTTCCATGGTTCCCATGACAGCTTCAGCTCTGCTACATCGAGATGACAGGCTGGACCGCAGCAGAACGCTGCCATCCAGCCTGTCATCCCGCAGACACTGAGAAGCGCAGGCTTGCTTGCGCTCCACAGTGTCTCTCTGTGAGGGCATCCAGATGAGCCGAGTTAATGTCCAATGAACTCGGCTCACCTCATGCACGTCACTGACAGCGTGGGAAAATTCTCCTGCACTCAGCGCTTCAGCGTGGGAGAATTCTCACACTGAAGCGCTGAGTGCAGGAGAATTCTCCCACGCTGTCAGTGACGTGCAGGAGGTGAGCTGAGTTCATTGGACATGAGCTTACCTTATGCACGTCACTGACAGCGTGGGAAAATTCTCCTGCACTCAGCGCTTCAGCGTGGGAGAATTCTCACGCTGAAGCGCTGAGTGCAGGAGAATTCTCCCACGCTGTCAGTGACGTGCAGGAGGTGAGTTGAGTTCATTGGACATGAGCTCACCTTATGCACGTCACTGACAGCGTGGGAGAATTCTCCTGCACTCAGCGCTTCAGCGTGAGAATTTTCCCACGCTGTCAGTGACGTGCATGAGGTGCGCCGAGTTCATTGGACATGAACTCGTCTCATCTTTATGCCGTCACAGCCAGACACTGCAGAGCGCAAGCATGCCTGCGCTTCTCAGTGTCTGCGGGATGACAGGCTGGATGGCAGCGTTCTGCTGCGGTCCAGCCTGTCATCTCGATGTAGCAGAGCTGAAGCTGTCGTGGGAACCATGGAAAGGTAAGGATGATGTTGCTTTATTATTTTTCTTTTATTGCAGGAGATCGTTGGCTTCAGCTGGAATGGGCGTGATGGTAAGTATGGTTTAATTTAGAACAATAAAGGATTGTGTCTTTATTTCAATTAAAGGACTTTATTCTGGGTGTTTGTGTTTTCTTTTAACTTTGACTATGGGGTTAGTAATGAGGGTGTCTTATAGACGCCTCTCCATTACTAACCTGGGCTTGATGTCAGCTGGCATTATAAGCTGACATCAACCCCAGCCCTATTACCCCCTGCCACCGCTACAGGGCAGCGTGGAAGAGCGAGCCTAAGTGCCAGAATTGGCGCATCCTATGAATGCGCCATTTCTGGGGCGGCTGACGGCTGGTGTTTCTAGCCTGGGAGGGGGCCAATATTCATGGCTCCCTTCCTGGGCTATTAATATCAGCCCCCAGCTGTCTGCCTAGCCTTTGCTAGCTATTAAATTAGGGGGGACCCCACGTCATTTTTTTGGGGGGGTCCCCCATTTTAATAGCTAGTAAAGGCTATGTATTCAGCTGGGGGCTCATATTAGTAGCCTGGGAAGCTCCGTGGGTATTACCCCCTTCCCAGGCTTCAAACATCTGCCCCAGCTGTCTGCTTAACCTCCGCTAGAGACTAAAATTAAGGGGAACCCCACGCCAATTTTTTTTAATAATAAATCCTTTATTTTAATACTAAATGACAAGTACAGTAACCAACACTATCACTGTACTTCATATATATGTGACTGACATGTTTCTATCTATCTAATCTATGTGTGAAGCTCTATTCTGTCTGTTATAAATTGTCGGGTACAGATGCTGAATTGCCGGCCGGCTTTTTTAAAGAGACAGTGCATGAAAACACTATTATATTTTTTAATAAATCCTTTACACTAAATGACAAGTACAGTAAGCAACACTGTCACTGTACTTCATATACATGTGACTGACATGTTTCTATCTATCTAATCTATGTGTGAGGCTCTATTCCTTCTTGTCTAAATTGTCGGGTACCGGTGTATGCCGCTGCTGAATTGCCGGCTGGCTTTTTTAAAGAAAGCGTCTTCTGAGCAGTTTGTCAGCTTTTGGACACCTTTGAAGGTGTTTTCTATGTGTTTCTATGTGTTTTTGTTTGCCTGCCATTGGTTTTAACGGTGTTCGACGGTGTTCTAAGGTGTTCGACGAACAGTTCGACGAACAGTTCCTCGAACATCCCGGTGTTCGACGAACCGAACCCGAACACTACGGGGGTGGCTCAACACTACTCCCTGGAGCGCGAAGGTGAAATAATCAGATTTTTGATCTGCTGGGAGACTTGTTCGAGTCCTCTGGTAATGTCATCTACACGGGCCTCAAAGGACGCCTTGGAGTCCACAGCAGGAGTCAGCGCTGCTAGTGTAGCTTTCATGGTACCTGGCGATGTCATCTGGAAAGATGGAGGGGATGCAGTAATAGACCCAGCTAGAGGAGCAAAGGGGACATAGTTTCCTTGTACATATTCATTGCCAAGGACACCGATGGCTAGGGTCTTGAAGTCTGCAAAGGTACAGTTTCTCTCTCCTGACTAGAAGGCACTTCACTCTTTTTGTGAAGGAGATTATGTGAGGAAAAATGTCCCCTCAGTGTAGACTGGCATTGAAAACACTTCTCTGAGAGAATAATGTCTCTCCTCTATCTTCCTGAGGCAGGAGGAACCGCCCACCACTGGTTTGTACCAGGTTCTAGTCAGAGTGAGAGCCCTGAGCTGGGCGACTCCTCCCAGCCGATGCTATGGCCACCACTTGTTGTGAGGAGAATAATCATTACTTCATATACACACATTGGCCAGTAGATGGCAGGAAAGTGCAATTTACAATGCAATGTATTATATCCCCTAATTCAGTGCACAAAATGGAACAAATCTAATACAACACTACAACTGTCTCATTTAGCAGCAGTAGAACGGGTACCGGGATGCCACACCCTTGCAGAAAGCAATTCATTGGAAGAATGATCCAACCACTGCACAAGAGAATGAATACCCATAGATTCAATGTCCTCAAAGGATTCCCTTTCCATGGACTGTCAAGACATTGCGCTATGGTCCACAACAAATTATTTAATTTAAGATTAATCCATTTTCCTTGACATTAATAATAATTTATTCATGTGTGTGTGTATATAAATTGTACATTTCTATCGGTGACACATCACCTCTTTTCCCTTTATACCTTCGAGTGTCTTCTAATAGTCCAGAACCCCTCTCATACCTTTCTGCTTGAAGCACTAACTCCCTGCTAAAGTGCCTTTTTATTCCGTAATAAGCGCTCTCAGTGTGCTATACTTTGACACACTGACCCATTTCTATGTCAATCAGGTCCCCACACTTTGTAGTGAACTTGTGAGAGGGGAATTTTAGTTCCCATCATTGGCCCCAAACTAATGTGCTCGAAGCGCTTTAATTCTTTTTTCTATCCTCGTGTCTTTTCCATCTATCCCTTCCCTCCTTTCAAAGTCTTTATGACACATACACTGAAATATTTGGTTTAATACATAACTTATGTCCATATATATATGAGAAGCATGCATTCTATTATTACATATTTCTCTACATTTTCTACATATTCTTTAACATAAATTATATTTCATCATTTAATTTTATATTTCACATACCCCTTTTCATGCCACATACTCTGTATGTCATTTGCTAGTCCAGTACCTCGTTTTCTTCCTTTCAGCCTGGACCACTAGCTTTTCCCTGCACTACATTAAGCGCTCCCAGCGTAACTGACTCTGACACACTGACACACTTTTTATGCTAACCAGGTTCTCATGCTCTGCAGTGAACTTGGCAGAAGGGGATTCCCAGTTCCCATCATTTGCTCCATGTTAACGCACTTCACACAGTGCACACACTTCTCTTCTTTGTTTTCTGTTTAACTTTCTCCTTTTTATTTTAACCCATTTATTCTCATCTCTTTTTTTTTTCACCCTCTCTTCCACTCTCCCCCCCCCCCACACTTCTTCCCTCTTTTTTTTTCTTTTTCTTCTTTCCTCTTTGTTTTGTCTTTCTTTCTTTCTTTCTTTTCCTCTCTTTTTCCTCTTCTCTTCTTCTCCCTTTTCACGTTATTCATTCTTTCTACTCGTTCCCCCCTTTTCTGCTTCCTTCTTCATTGTCAGATAACCAGTGGCTCATACAGATAGACCACTGCTCATTCATGCAATTTTTACCGCATTTTAGCAGGTTCTCTTCCTTGTCTTTCTTTTCTGTTTATTTTTGCTTCTTATTTTAATAAAATGTATTTCTTCTTCTCTTCACTCTCCTTGCTTATGTTAACACTTATGTTAATTTTGCAGTTATTACATTAACAAGCTTATAAACATTTTTTTCAACATGATGACGTTGTAACTTGGTCATATGATTTCAGAGGGCCGTTGTGCGCCCTTTTTCAAAAAGTTGTCTATTTATACTAACATCCTGTGAGCTGTACTTGTTATGCTCACACCCGGACTGTTTGGCGTGAGCGTGGTTTGTGGTCCCACTGGGCCACGAACTGAGGAGTGCCTAGAGGGGCGTGACTAGGGGCCTCGCCAAATGGACGCACGGCGGTTTAACGACTCCGCAATCTGAGGAGGGACGAGGGTGGTGGCCAGGTGCTACTCCAGGGCAGATCTCGGTCACACAGCTCTTGACCCACACCGGAGTATGCAGGAACGCAGGTTCGGCTGGTGTGTAGATAAGCACCGGCAGGTGCGGTAGATCCAACGGGAATGCAGAAAGGCAGGAAAGTACTGGCAGGCATGGCTGGTACACAGACAGGCGGGCGCGGCTGGTATACTGTCAGGCAGGCAGGTACTGGCGGGCACGGCTGGTATACAGACAGGCAGGCACGGCTGGTATATAGACCAGCAGGCAGGTACTAGGGGGGCATACAGACGGATGGGTAGGCAGACTGGATATGGACCAGTACAGACTAGGATACAGGAGCAGAGCCGCAGGTGCGGACGGGAAGCGGAGCAGAGCAGGGCAGGGCAGGTGCAGACGGTAAGTGGAGCAGAGCCGCAGGTGCGGACGGGAAGTGGAGCAGAGCAGGAATGCCACAGGAGCGGCCAGGCAGGAATGCACAGGAGCAGCCAGGCAGGAATGCCATAAGAGCGGCCAGGCAGGAATGCCACAGGAGCGGCAAAGCAGGAATGCCGCAGGAGCGGACAGGCAGGAATACCGCAGGAGCTGCCAGGCAGGACAGAGCTCTGTTCACATGGAACAGACAGGGTCAGGAAAGCGCAGGAAGATAGCTAGAACACAGAAGGTAGATACAAGGGCAGGAAAATGGGGCTAGCAGAGCCAGACACACACAAGGTACTTGCTATGAAGTAGCGAGTGGACACACTCACAAGGTGAAGTACAGAGACAACAGGTAGGAGATAGGTGCTGATACAGACACTGCAGGATATGAGAGAGGTGCTGGAACAGATACACGAGGTAAAGGGAAGGATCAGACATAGAGGAAAACAGGTAACACGCTAGGGCACAGTTCAGACAGGAACTGACACAGGAACAGAATGCAGGTACAGGCCTGGGCATTCAGCACCCAGGGTGGCGGAAATAGACTAGAAGTCACAGGTAACAGGCCTGGGTACACAGCCCCCAGGGTGGTGGAACAGGATAGATACAGGAAACAAGTACAGGTCTGGGTACTCAGCCCCCAGGGTGGCAGAAATAGGCAAGATGCAGGATAGGACCTGGCAACTTAGCAGTTGCACAGAACACACTGAAAGATAGTGTTGCTTAGGCATCTCCCAATGGGTGGAGGTGGTTTACGTATCCAGTGCTTCACAGCAATAGGCTGGGGACAGATTAGGAACGCGTGCTCTGTTCCTTTAAGACTTAGGAAGTGCTGGCACCGCCGCCCTAAGCCTGCAGACAAGAGACATGCACACAGCAGACAGGGGAACACAGTGAGCAGTCTGGACTGGTGGGTAAGTTAGCAGCCTTGCATGATGGGAGATGGAAAGCCATGCCGGCATGCCGCCAGGTATGTTACAGTACCCCCCTTAACACCTCCTCTTCTTCAAGCCCGCGAGGATTTTCTGCAGATAAGTTGGAGGCCGATCCTTCTCAATGGACTCCCACGACTTCTCTTCAAGAAGACTACCTCCTCTGTCCTCTGGAAAGAATGAGACAGGATTAACCATCTTGGTGACTAGGATACTTCTTCCCATCAAGCCATCCTCAGCATCAGATGAAGCGGGCAAAGTTCCAGGAACAGGGCATAGAAAAGTCTCTCTCTATTTGTTAATATCAGGTAGCACCCAGGAGGATTCAAGAGACAACTGGAGGTCTTTTGCCGGGTTGGAGGGGTGCAGAGACTTGGGGGTAGCCACCGCCTTGACATACTCTTTGCCAGACTTATTAGAGACAGAAGATACCCGCTCAGGGACTGTCTTTAGTCTGGTCTCCAAGACGACACGTCTACGAGGCGGGGCAATACCTGAAGCCAGATCATTGGTACAATTGTTGGGACTGTGTGGGGACAGCGCCTCCGCTTCCCTTCCTTCGGAGACTTCAGCGCACAGCGAGTCGGCGACTAGCAGATCTGGCAAAGAAGATGAAGACATTGCTGACTGACCTGGGGGTTTGGAGACCGGACACGCCTTGTAACTCGGCAGTCCCCCAGGAAACACCCTGCAGGGTCTCCAGACCTGAGCGATCGCTAGAGCTCTCGGCTCTGGATGACCTGTGGGCATACCAGACACCACCTGGAATGTAATCTTCTTCATGTGTAATGCTCCAATCTGGAGCTTAATTTGTACAGACATATTTTGATGGTTTCTGAGTAGGGCTCGTCCCTCCCCTGACAATGCCCAAACCGGATTCTGGAGTTGTCGGACGGGAATCAGATATCGACTGTTCGCAGCTTTCAGCCCAAAACTTCCGGTTAAACTGAGGCCTCCACTTACCATGGAGACAGTCACAGTCATCTGTGGAGAGGAAATACTATCGCCAAGGGCAGCCTCTCCTACTGGCCAGAGGCTTGGGGACTCCCCAAACTTCACAGAACAAAGACCATTAGGGTGTTCCATACAACCACAGCGATACCGCAATCCAATTTTACAACTGAGTTCCGGCCTCCGCTTCGCTAGAAAAACAGTCAACCTTCATGGATTCTGCGCAGGTAGCTGCCTCTACATGCTGGGAAACAGGAGGTCTTTGGGAGGACAGTACCTGACATGACAGCTTTCCTCTACGCCTTGCTTGTCTGGACTGCCTCTTAGAGTTGTAAAGGGAAGTATTCTGCTTAGTCTGCCGAACACTGACATTCCTCGTGGATTCTGAGCGGATAGCTGCCTCTTCAGGCTGGGAAACAGGTGGGCTTCCTTCGCGCGTTACCCATCTGGACTGATCCAGGATATTGTGAGAGGAAGTATTCGCAGAAGACACAGGGTCAGTGTCATCGAAGACCATTAGACAATCCACCAGGAAGCCTGCAGGTCAGAGATGATAGGATTCCTTGCTTCCCATAGGAAAGTGACCCAACTCAAGGCATCATCAGCTAGGTAGGACATCAGACATGCCACTTTAACCCGATCGATGGGAAAATAATTAGCATAGAATTTGAAATGCAGCATGCATTGCTCCTCGAACACATGGCTTTGTTTTGGATCCCCATGGTACCGTGGTAGATCCTTGGGAAAGAGTGCTGACAGCTCCATTTGAGCTGCTGCAAAAACCGCCTGGACTTCAACTCTGGAAAAAACATTTTCTTGTTGCGTATATTCGCCAAAGATTCAAATGTCTCCAAGAGCGCCAGAGCAAACTGTTATGCTCACGCCTGGACTATTTGGCATGAGTGTAGTCCCACTGGGCCATGAACCGAGGAGTACCTGGAGGGGCGTGACTAGGGGCCTCGCCAGATCCGACCTCGGATGCACGGCGGCTTAATGACTCCGCAATCCGAGGAGGGATGAGGGAGGTGGCCTACTCCAGGGCAGACCTCAGGCACACAGCTGTTGACCCACACCGGAGTATGCAGGAACGGACAGGTTCGACTGGTGTGTAGATAAGCACCGGCAGGTGCGGTAGGTCCAACGGGAATGCAGAAAGGCAGGAAAGTACTGGCAGGCACGGCTGGTACACAGACAGACAGGCACGACTGGTATACTGACAGGCAAGCAGGTACTGGCGGGCACGGCTGGTATACAGACAGGCAGGCATGGCTGGTATACAGGCAGGCAGGTACAGGCGGGCATATAGACGGATAGGCAGGCTGGATAGGGACCAGTACAGACTGGGATACAGGAGCAGAGCTGCAGGTGCGGGAGGGAAGTGGAGCAGAGCAGGGCCGCAGGTGCGGACGGGAAGCAGAGCAGGGCAGAGCAGAGCCGCAGCTGCGGACGAGAAGCGGAGCAGAGCCGCAGGTGCCGACAGGAAGCGGAGCAGAGGCGCAGGTGCCGACGGGAAGCGGAGCAGAGGCGCAGGTGCAGACGGGAAGCGGAGCAGAGCCACAAGTGCGGACGGGAAGCAGAGCAGAGCCGCAAGTGCGGACAGGAAGCTGAGCAGAGCCGCAGGTGCAGACGGGAAGTGGAGCAGAGCCGCAGGTGCCGACAGGAAGCGGAGCAGAGGAGCAGGTGCAGACGGGAAGCGGAGCAGAGCCGCCGGTGTGGACGGAAAGCGGAGCAGAGGCGCAGGTGCAGACAGAAAGTGGAGCAGAGCCGCAAGTGCGGAAGGGAAGCGGAGCAGAGCCGCAAGTGCGGACGGGAAGCGAAGAAGAGCCACAAGTGCAGACGGGAAGCGGAGCAGAGCCACAGGTGCGGACGGGAAGAGGAGAAGAGCCGCAGGTGCGGACGGGAAATGGAGCAAAGCCGCAGGTGCGGATGGGAAGTGGAGCAGAGCCGCAGGTGCGGACGGGAAGCAGAGCAGAGTAGGAATGCCGCAGGAGCGGCCAGGCTGGAATGCCGCAGGAGCAGTCAGGCTGTAATGCCGCAAGAGCAGCCAGGCAGGACAGGGCTCTGTTCACATGGAACAGACAGGGTCAGGAAAGCGCAGGAAGATAGAACACAGAAGGTAGATACAGATGCAGGGAAATGGGACAAGCAGAGCCAGACACACACAAGGTACTTGCAATGAAGTAGCGAGTGGACACACTCACTAGCTGAAGTACAGGGACAACAAGTAGGAGATAGGTGCTGGTACAGACACTGCAGGATATGATAAAGGTACTGGAACAGATACAGGAGGTAAAGGGAAGGATCAGACATAGAGGCAAACAGGTAATGGGCTAGGACACAGTTCAGACATGAACTGACACAGGAACGGAATACAGATACAGGCCTGGGCATTCAGCCCCCAGGGTGGCGGAAATAGACTAGAAGTCACAGGTAACAGGCCTGGGTACACAGCCCCCAGGGTGGCAGAACAGGATAGATACAGGACACAAGTACAGGTCTGGGTAATCAGCCCCCAGGGTGGCAGAAATAGGCAAGATACAGGATAGGACCTGGCAACTCAGCAATTGCACAGAACACACTGAAAGATAGTGGTGCTCAGGCATCTCCCAATGGGTGGAAGTGGTTTAAGTATCCAGTGCCTCACAGCAATAGGCTGGGGACAGATTAGGAATGCGTGCTCTGTTCCTTTAAGACTTAGGAAGTGCTGGCGCCGCTGCCCTAAGCCTGCAGACAAGAGACATGCACACAGCAGACAGGGGAACACAGTACACAGCCTGGACTAGTGGGTAAGTTGGCCTTGCATGGTGGGAGATGAAAAGCCATGCAGGCACTCTGCCAGGGATGTTACAGTACTTTTACTTCTGTGGTTTGTCCTGATGAAAAAGCAGGTGTGTTTCGAAACGCATTGATAAATAAAAAAAACGCATTTATAACTTGACGTTTTTTCGACTGCATCTTTTTTTATTGGCATTGTGGATTTATCTCCACTTTCTCCAGTTACACATGGTATTTGCTTTTGTGGATCTGCAGCAGCCAATTTCTTCAGCGATTACAGGGGTTGTACTTTTCACAACCCTTGAAGGTGAGCATTTTCTTTGCTTTTCTTTTCATTTTTAACCCAGATAAGATTATGTTGCGCTTATTATCTTTCCAGCTTTCATCATAATCTGAGTTGTCAGGATCGTGATAGACAGCTCAGCTGTCCAATCAGAGGCTAAAGTGTGCTAAGGTGTCAGTGTGATGAGTGGCAGTCCAGTCACCCACTCCGGGCCAGGGCATGCTGGGTTTGCTACAAGTGTCTCCTGTTCAGAATGATTCTCAGGCCATTTAGCTGGCTGGCTGTCTCTTGTCTCTGCCAGTTGAAGCTCTGCTTTGTTTTGTGTTAGTTTGCTGTGTGCTGTGAGTTCTGTATTTTGGTCTTTTGCTGACCGACCTTGGATTTGTCTCTGACTATCCATTTGCCTAACCCCCTTTGTCTTGATCTGCTATATTCATGGAATTCTGACACTGGGCTGTGACCTGATTATGCTTCTGTCTTGCCCCTTTGTTTATGACGTACCCTCCTGGCTTTTGACCGTGGACTCTCTGACTTCACCACCTCACGGCATGTCCATAAGTAGTGATTAGCGTCACAGATAGCATACACTAGGTTGAGAGGATGGTAATAAGAGGATAAGGATTCTGCAATATAATTGCAGGGTAAACTGCATAAAACTAAATAGCAACCGAAAGTAATTAGCACTTTTACCTATCTAATACAACAGGATATACCTGACCTAATTATTCCTCCTCCACATGTATGTGTTTTTAATTTGTATTGTCATTCCCGTAATTAACTTTTAATTCATATAATCATGTTTTATTAGGGTATTTAGATAGGGGATCTCTATTTGCCTTTGACAATATGTTAATATAGTATTATATACCCTACACTGACTGTTAAACTTTATTGATTTGTGTTGTAATATATGACTAGATCAACACATTTTCTACCCTATATACTGTATACTGTATTGTTTTGTCCATTGTGTAACTTGTTTTTGTATTTTTATAAACATGGCCTACATTGCCTATATAAAATTTAATCGCTTTGTTCCTGTTGCTCTATAAACCACACCCCTGAAGCCATACACTACCTGTAACGGGGTGTACAATCGGCCTGTATAAATGATTGGTGGTTGCAGCTAGTTCCTTTTGTTATTGTGGAGTTTGGCAGTGACTGTACCGGGGTATATACAATAGTGTTCAAAATAATAGCAGTGTATTCAAGAACATAAGTTAAGCACAAACTCTTCATACTAGTTTTTATTTCCATGCATTGGGAACATTGCACACTGTTTTCTAATTCAAAACATGAAGAGAAATGTATATAATTTTTACTACATTACAGAAAATAGCAAAAAATGAACATTGTGCTGTTCTAAAAAATAGCAGTGTCTGCATTTGTCTTTACAAACTCACAATATGTATTTTTTTTTTGAGGATTTAGCATTCCTGTGAATAACTAACCTAATTGTAAAGATCTGAGATTGTGGGTATTAATAATCACCTAGGCAGGTTAACGATGCAACAATATTTTATTCCCCACATCCATGATAATACAGCAATTCTAGGTAAATGTCCAAAATACAATTGACGCGCCCCTGGGCCTGAGTCGTGCGGCATCGCGCGCACGGGGACTTACCCGGAGCCGGATCAGATAGGGGTAGTAGTCTCGTGGCGGTGACCCGGTCCGTGCCCAGGGAGTCAAACTGAGTGGCAGTATTTAGCAGTAGATATTAGAATGTTCGACTACGCCACCCGTGGATTGCGGTCATGAGACCGCCGCTGCAGGGCAGACCGCCGAGGCTGGTGTTGTTGGTGCAGCTGAGAATGGAACGACTCCCCACGGGAGGAGTATTGCCTCAGGGCAGCTATTGTAGAGTTGATGATGGGGGTGATGGTGCGGATGTCCCAGTACTGGTGGTGCAGGTACGACGATGAAACACGGAGTCTGGTAGTGCAGTTTCAAAAGCTTTACTCACGGTTCTTTATCAGGTCGCTTGTGCACAGTAGGACCACCCGAGTCATGCTGCGTTCACCAGGTCAGGGACTCGGCCAACTCCCAGGCAATTCCAGAGCGTGGTCCAGAGCTCCCCTCTCTTCCTTCCTACTGGCCGTCCCCACCAGGGATCCACCTTTGTCCGGCTCCCTCGGGCCTTCTGGTGGTGAAACCTTTCCCGGCTTCCCTGACCCTATACGTGGTTTGCCTTCCTGGTGGATGTGGCGAGGGGTCGCGCCAAAACTTGTCCACGACCTCCGGTTCCTGGCTGAGGATAATTGGCCTCCACCAGTTTGGGATCCGGTACCCTGTTCTGCCAACCCTTCACCCGTTTTCGTTCTCTTGTGGGATCTCAGGGTTCCCTCTATGCTTGCGTCTCTGGGCCTTTCTTTGTGTTTCTCCTCTTCCTTCTCTCTCCTCTCTGCTTCAGGCCTAGCTCTGGAGCTGGGCCCAGACGGAGCCACAGCTCCCTGTCAGCCCTCTCTGGCTGAACTCTCCCTCAGCTTCTCCTCAGACTGAACTCCCCTTGTTCCTAGATGGTGCCCACCTTTATACTCCCTCTGACACCCGAGCCCTGGTGACAATGCAACCAATGGGCTCCTACCTATGCCCAGAGTCCCTCCCCTGTCTGCTCCTACACCACTGGGATGTTCCTCCCCCCCCCCCCACTCCAGCCAGGGACAGACGCTGTCGTACCTGCACATCTATCTGGTGGGAGTACCGTTGTTCTGTCCCCTGGAAATGGGGTGAGTGTAGTGCATGCAGCTAACTGAGCTCTGTTCCATTCTCCATCCTTACCCGGGAGTGGAATACCACACCTCTGGTTCGAGGTGCAATACCCCTGTAGCAGCCGAGTCCTCGGGGTGCTACATTCCCCCCTGGTAAATCACAGCACGTCCTCGGGCTGGAAAAGAGTAAAAGCAAATTAAAACATACAAAAATTTTAAAGTGTACACTTGCATGTAAGATATATTGACTTTCAATCATCCCTTTATGGGAGGTACTTTTCTTCTTTTAACGTTACAGGTATAAAACATTACGGAAACATTATTAGACTTTCTGCACACACTTATAAAATACCATCAACTTTTTTTTAGCAAAAACTTTTTCATATAAAACATTCTCGACCAACACATTCTTGATCTCTGGTCACCGTGCAACTTGTGACCAGGTAAAGTGCAACAGTCTCTAGTTCTAAAGTAGAAACGCAGTTCTTCTATAAAACCAGTAGGGGGCGCCTTAGGAAGCGCAACTATTTACAGGGTGGCCGCTCTCAGTCCTCGGCCAGTGGGGATAAGGGAGTGGCTGCTCACAGTCCTCAGCCTGGTAATTTAGGAAGGGGCACACAAGTAACAGTTCACACAAACACCAATTTTACGACAGTTCTTGTACCCCGACGGGTAACTATATACAGTCCTTCTTTACCACTCTCTAATAATGGTGTCCTGTTCGTGCTCCTTCCTGAGGGTAGTTTTCAGACCCGTCCGGGTCCTCTTGGCTTTCCTCATACTGTATCTCTTCCTCAGTCAACCGGTGCACGTGAAGGGCGTATGGTCCTTTAGCACACTGATGCCGGGTGAAGGTGACCACATCACCCAGGTAGAGGTCACGTCCGCGGTGTCCCTCCGGCAGGTGGCTCTCGACATCCCTGCGGGTGACAAAGACGTCGCCGGGGGTTCGGTGATCCCGGATAAAGCCCCAGCCATGCTCCAGCTGGAACTTTATTACGGTCCCGGTGGCGCGGGGACCATGGGCCGTACGGGGGTTTCGTCGGGCCCGGCGTTTCTGCTCCGCGCTTTGGACCTGCAGCCGTTCCTCGCGGATCCGCCTCTCTTGCCGTTCTCTCCCAAAGACCTCTAGCTGTTGACGGCAGCACTCCTCACGCTGGGCTGCGGCCGCCCGGGTCTCCTGGGTGAATCCCATGAGGTCCTCACCGGTGGGATCCCATGCAAATTGGGCATCTTCCAACGGGAGCGGGACAATTTTGGCGGGCGCCGGAGCCGGGATTAGAGGCTCACACAGGGGCCGTTCCCTCCGGAGTCGGGGGTTGATGTACTCCGGTGGCCACACGAAGGGCAGCCCGTCCGGGCTAGTATGCTGCGCGAAGAGATCTTCGCCCAGGGGCAGCACTGTGGAGGTTAATGGTGCTGTGGGGGCAGCGGCGCCCGGAGGTACTCGGCCTTGCGTCCAGGCCGGAGGCATCCTCTGTGGATCCAGGTATGGCACCTTTGGGGAAGAGGGCGCTGGAGGGGCAGCGGCGCCCGGATTCACCAGGCCTTGCGACCAGGCCGGTGGCGCTGTGGAGGTAGAGGGCGCTGTGGAGACGGCGGCGCCCGGGGGTACTCGGCCCTGAGACCAGGCCGGTGGTACTTCCTGCTTTGCCGCACTCAGGGTCAAGGGGCATGGCGTAACAGAGGGCGTGACCGCGGCTCCTGCCGCTTGAGGCCTAGTTAGGAGCGGTGGCGGTGCGGCAACGGGCGCGGTGAGTGGGACTTCGGGCTCTGCGACGGGGAGCTGGGGCAGGCTTACGGCTACTGGGCTCGGGGTGATGACGTCCCCATTACCTGCTTCCATCCCTGCGGCTCCCTCCGCGGCGTCGTCTCCGGCCTTCGTCCCTCCTGCACCATCCTCAGGGGCAGACATGCTCCACGTTGCGGGTGGCGTCCTCTGCTGGCGGGTTCCAGCCTGCTGGACCATCTCCCTTCTCCACTCGGCCAGTGCTTCTTGCTGCACTCGGGCCATCTTCCGGGCCAAGGCCTCCAGCGCGGTCTGTGCACGCTCCCGATCTCTGGGGAGCTGTGCCAGGATCTCCACCAGGCCTTCTGGGGTGGCAGCCTGCAACAGGTTCCGGACCACAGGGTCGGTGCTGCTCGACTCTCCCTCCATCTCCGGGTGCGATCTGTCCAGACTCCTTCAGGCCGCACCCATCCTCTCTGTTTTGTTCCCTATCCGCCCCCATTGAGGGTGGTCCCGGGGCAACTTGGTGACTGTCAGTTTCAGGGGCAGCCCCCCCCACTCTGATGGACATCTCCATTATTCTAGTCTCAGCTGGTGGGGGCGGTCTCTTCCTTTGGCGCCACTCTGGGGCCATGCCCACGATGGGAGGTGGTCTCTTGCCACCCTCTGGCACGCCCATAATGGCGTCCGCTCTGCCAGGGCGGGAAACCTTTTCAGATGGCGGGAATCGTCTCCTGATGGCGGGAAACTCCGCGGATGGCGGGTAAAGGCTGCAAATGGCGGGCAAACGGCGGGAAACGACTCCGGACGGCGTCCGATGGCGGGAACCCTCTGGAATTGGCGGGAGACTCCTTTTTGAGGTATATATGCACTTTTCTTCAGGCACGCAGTACCCGGTGGTTGCGGGCACGAGATCCTGCCGACTACGCCAAAGTTGACGCGCCCCTGGGCCTGAGTCGTGCGGCATCGCGCGCACGGGGACTTACCCGGAGCCGGATCAGATAGGGGTAGTAGTCTCGTGGCGGTGACCCGGTCCGTGCCCAGGGAGTCAAACTGAGTGGCAGTATTTAGCAGTAGATATTAGAATGTTCGACTACTCCACCCGTGGATTGCAGTCACGAGACCGCCGCTGCAGGGCAGACCGCCGAGGCTGGTGTTGTTGGTGCAGCTGAGAATGGAACGACTCCCCACGGGAGGAGTATTGCCTCAGGGCAGCTATTGTAGAGTTGATGATGGGGGTGATGGTGCGGATGTCCCAGTACTGGTGGTGCAGGTACGACGATGAAACACGGAGTCTGGTAGTGCAGTTTCAAAAGCTTTACTCACGGTTCTTTATCAGGTCGCTTGTGCACAGTAGGACCACCCGAGTCATGCTGCGTTCACCAGGTCAGGAACTCGGCCAACTCCCAGGCAATTCCAGAGCGTGGTCCAGAGCTCCCCTCTCTTCCTTCCTACTGGCCGTCCCCACCAGGGATCCACCTTTGTCCGGCTCCCTCGGGCCTTCTGGTGGTGAAACCTTTCCCGGCTTCCCTGACCCTATACGTGGTTTGCCTTCCTGGTGGATGTGGCGAGGGGTCGCGCCAAAACTTGTCCACGACCTCCGGTTCCTGGCTGAGGATAATTGGCCTCCACCAGTTTGGGATCCGGTACCCTGTTCTGCCAACCCTTCACCCGTTTTCGTTCTCTTGTGGGATCTCAGGGTTCCCTCTATGCTTGCGTCTCTGGGCCTTTCTTTGTGTTTCTCCTCTTCCTTCTCTCTCCTCTCTGCTTCAGGCCTAGCTCTGGAGCTGGGCCCAGACGGAGCCACAGCTCCCTGTCAGCCCTCTCTGGCTGAACTCTCCCTCAGCTTCTCCTCAGACTGAACTCCCCTTGTTCCTAGATGGTGCCCACCTTTATACTCCCTCTGACACCCGAGCCCTGGTGACAATGCAACCAATGGGCTCCTACCTATGCCCAGAGTCCCTCCCCTGTCTGCTCCTACACCACTGGGATGTTCCTCCCCCCCCCCCCCCCACTCCAGCCAGGGACAGACGCTGTCGTACCTGCACATCTATCTGGTGGGAGTACCGTTGTTCTGTCCCCCGGAAATGGGGTGAGTGTAGTGCATGCAGCTAACTGAGCTCTGTTCCATTCTCCATCCTTACCCGGGAGTGGAATACCACACCTCTGGTTCGAGGTGCAATACCCCTGTAGCAGCCGAGTCCTCGGGGTGCTACACAATCGTCTCAGTCCAGAAGATCCCCTTCCTGGGACGGTAGTTCCACTGCCTTTGTGCCAGTATAGTCTGTAGTCACAGTCCCCAATTCTCCAGACGACAGGTAAAACGATGGAATCACAGGTATCCAATAGCAACAATCCTTTAAGAAAGTTTAAATCCAAACGACAGATCCCACAAATGTAACATGTTTATCCAGTCCAGTCGGTAACTTATCTCCAACACTCCATATGCCATGCATCCATCCATTTTTTCAGGTCCTCAGTCTTAATCCTATTCCTTCGATGTTGTTTTACTAACTCTCCACTAAACATGTGGCTCATTTTCTCCTTCACTGGGATCAGCCCCTTGAATGGGCAGAACTGCTCTCACTCTCCCCCCAAGCTAAGTGCGCATTAGTGGAGGTATTTTCTCAGGTCGAACCCATCACATGGGTCTGCATGTGAGACTCCCTGTGGTGCTGGCTCTGCGGGATCTAGTTTCAACACTCACACTATGGGCCTAGATACTGTTTGAACAATGGCTCCTGAGATGCTAATGAGATTACTGGAATGCTGAACACTTTACAAGTAAAATTAGTGTACATAAGCTGACAAGTAAACAGAACATTAATAAAACACAGCAAGCAAATCTCTAATAAAACACAATAATAATATTGATGGAAACGGAGCTCCGTGATGGAAAAGTCTCATAGTCTTTAGTAAGCTGTCAGCTCCTCACACTAATATTTAGTTGTATACCCACAGTTTTTAGAACTGTTTCACATCTATGTCGTATAGAGTCAACCAACTTCTGCCACCTGTCAACTGTCATTTCTGGCCAGGATGCTTTGACTACATCCCACAATTTTTTGGCATTTGTTGGCTTTGCCTCAGAAACGTCATTTTTGATGTCACCCTACAAGTGTTCTATCAGATTAAGGTCCGGGGATTGGGCTGGCCACTCCATAACCTCAATTTTGTTGAACTGAAACCAAGATTTTACTAGTTTACTGGTGCGTTTAGGGTCATTGTCTTATTGAAACACCCATTTCAAGGGCATTTCCTCTTTAGCGTAAGGCAATATGACCTCTTCAAGTATTTTATTTTAGTCCATAATCCCTGGTATGTGGTAAATAGATCCGGCACCATTGTAAGATAAACATGTCCATAGCATGATGCTTGCACCACCATACTTCACTGTCTTCAGAGTGTATTGTGGCTTGAATGCAGAGTTTGGGGGTCGTCTGACGAACTGTCTGCGGCCCTTGGACCCAAAAAGAACAATTTTACTTTTATCAGTCCACAAAATGTTTCTCCATTTCTCTTTAGGCCAGTTGATGTGTTCTTTGGCAAATTGTGTCCGCTTCAGTACATGTTTTTTTTTTTAACAGTGGGACTTTGCGGGGCCTTCTTGTTAAAACATTAGCTTCACACAGGCGTCTTCTAACTGTCACAGTATTCACAGGTAACTTGAGACTGTCTATGATTAACCTGGAGCTGATCATTGGCTGAGCCTTTGCCATTCTGGTTATTCTTCAATCCATTGGAATGATAGTCTTCTGTTTTTTTGAACGTCTCTCTGGTTGTGCTTTCCATTTTAAAGCATTGGAGATTGTCTGCACTTCTTTATAAATTTACCCTCTCCAATCAACTTTTTAATCAAAGTACGTTGTTCTGCTGAACAATCTCTTGAATGACCCATATTTCTAAGGCTTTCAAGGAGAAATACATGTACAACATGTGATGGCTTCACCCTTAAATAAGGACCACCTGATTCACACCTGTTTCTTCACAGAATGATTGACCTCACAAATTGAACTCCACACTGCTATTATTTTGAACTCACCCCCTTTCAATTAATTATTCAAATACACAGACTCAAAAACATGCAAATCATGAATGCAGAGTCTGTTGGCTTTCTAAGAATCTACTGCACCAACTGGTAAATTGTTTGACATGTGGTAATATAATTTATACCAAAAACAGTGATTAATCTAGTTAGTCATACTGGACTGCTATTATTTTGAACACTACTGTATATGTATTCCATGAGTTGAAAATTAATGTGTATATACTATACGTTCACTTTGATTTCCCCAATAGTGTTTGTTCTTGACCGTTGGTAGCAGCTGTGAAATCTGTGTGATTTCTCGGCTGTGTTCTCTTGACAAACTAGCTTTCCATAGATAGGAAACATGCATATATACTGTCCTCCATCTGTCAGATTTTAATCTGGAAGTGATGCGGCGACCGCTCAGTGATGTAAGTCAGTGCGTTATGTACACCACAATGCTGAGGATATGTTTGCCATAACTGTAGGACCCATGCTGTTCACAAAAAAAACAATATGCATAATTTGGAAAGGCTATAAGGCATCTTCACAGGCCATAACTCTGTCGCATCCCACATTCTGCTGGGTGGAGTAGGCGCCACATATCAAACCAACTGATATTCTTGCAAACATTTTAGTATTTATTTTTGCATGGGACGTGAAGGGGTGGACGCCCCCTTAGTGTTGTCCATAGAGCTGGGTAGGGCTGAATTAATATCCCCTAAAGATCAGTGTTCCTTCCGCAAACATTGCCAATTATTCTAAATAAGTGAAAAGGGCACTATACTGACCTGTGTTGGGTAGATACACAGAAGCAAAGGTAACCTTGTTAGAAGCAATAAATCCTTTAAACATGAGTAAAAGTCATTCTCCATCAGTGCGAGACTGAGAAAATACCCATCGTAACTTGCGCGAGATTAATACGCAAGAACCTCTAGATTTCGAGTCTGGCGAAGGACTATGATATACCATAGGGAACCTGTAATTAGATATCTTATAAGGTTTGCTCAAACTAAAATGTGTTTCCTGCAAAAAGGTGACTCCCAACTTTCTTTTACATAGGAGATTTAATAATATGGAGCGGTTTCCTGGGTTATGTAGTCCTTTGACATGGAGGGAGTACACTTTTAGTTCAGAACCATGATCCACTGACATCTCTGCGATGTACAAAAAGACAAAATCTAAGAAAAACAAAATAAGCAAATATCCTGCAGTAAATAGCAATAGTGCAGGAAAATAATATAGGGTACTTAGTTAACATAACATTTGATCAAAAAACGTAAAAGCCACCCCACCACGTCACAGTAACCCTATTTGGGAAGGTCCTAACCTCTAGTATTAAAACTAGTGTTGAGCGAGTATGTTCTATTAACCCTTTCGCCGAGTATGCTCGGGCCGAGCTCCGAGTATTTACAGCTGCTCGGTGATAAGGTTAAATCGCTCCCGTGTGCATGATTTGCAGCTGTTTGACAGCTTTATTACATGTGAGGAATGCCTATTTCTTACACATTCCTCACATGTAATAAAGCTGTCAAACAGTTGCAAATCATGCACACGGGAGCAATTTAACCTTATCACCGAGCAGCTGTAAATACTCGGCGCTCGGCCCGAGCATACTCGGACAGAACATACTCGCTCAACCCTAATTAAAACCTTACCATATGTCAAGTGACATAATATGAATAAGGGCTGAGAATGACTGAGACCCTGCTAATGGACTTGCAGCCATGGAAAACTATATGAATATAATGTCCAGCTCAAGGAAAAGGGAAGCCACACCCTTATTTGCACAGACCACAAAAAAACTGAAACAAAAACCCAAAGAGATGAATTACTATCAGTGTAATAATTAAGTCTGTACACGACATCTCTTGGGTTATTGGGATCAAGAGGGCCCATTCTGGGGATATTGTGCACTCTATTAATGGCATAAGAGGCATCTAATGGTCTATGTGTGACCTGGCTAAATATGGAAGTGACCATTGGCGTGAGGTATTACTGGGCTGAGCTTTCTGGTAGCCCTTTTATCTGAATATTATTTTGTTGGCCCTAGTTTTCTTGACCATCAATGAGCAGGTTTAAATTCTGTACCTGAGATTTGAGTCTTTCATGTTCACCTTCCAGAGTGTAGACCCGGTCAGAGTGATCCCGTCGCAGTTGTCCTGGAGGATTAATGGTTAATGGCTCTCATAGTGCTCGTAATTTAGAGTACATCACACAAATGGGTCTCTGTATGTGAGGCTGCATGACGCAGGAATCTGACCTGGTCTGGTTGTAGTGCAGTGGGCCTTTTGGCATCATTAGACCAGGGTGAAATGCCCAGTGCCCAGGAATGGAGAGAGATTGGACATCCTCCATAGGGGTTTCTCCCACTGTTTCGCGAGGAGTTTCATGAGGGTGTTTAGAGACCTCTTGTGCGCGAGCAGGCAGAATGGGCATCGGCGCCAATGCAGCGGAAGAGGAGAGGGCTGTGCTGGGAAGAGTAGGTGAAAAAAATTGCCCAATTGTATTGTTATTATTGTTCATGTATACCATCGGGGTTAGATGTCGGTAGCTTGAGTCCGAGTGTGCAGTCTTGGCACTTTCTGGCCATCCCCAGAGATAAATTAGGTAGAGAAAGTCAATGTAAGGTGCCTGGTTGCACGGAGCACAAGCAGCGGGTGTCCTCACTCCACCATGTTCAAGCCACGCTCCCTACGCACTGGTTTTATGTTTAAAGGGTTCGTCTTATCTTCTTAAAGACTTATAATTACAAACTGCTTGTAAAAATAATTCAACTGTTATTAAAAATACTCTCTGTTCAAGAATGGATGGGTTTTAATTTCATCACTTAATAGGATACCAGATATTTCTTCCATTCCAGTTCAGTTTTATAGCCAAGGAGCGCAGCACCTATAAGGTCTTTGCTGTAAAGCTTGCAAGAGTCACACTGAAGCTGGCTAGATCCTGAAATCTGAACAGTTTATGTGCTCCTCTGATGCTGCAGATGTGCCGCCCCAGCCGGCGGATGCGGTCACGGTACTGGTGCACGGCGGTCCGAGTGTTGGTCAGGCCCGACTAGGGGCGCTCGACAGTGTTTGTCAATTGTGGGGGTTAATAATAAAATAATAAAAAGGTTCGTGACGCCAGTTGGGATAATCGGCCTACTACGGCCAGGCACTGATGAAGTCCCCTAGGAGTTAGGTGGTGATGAGCAGTGCCAGATGATTAACCCTTCCCAACCAGGGCTGGCTCCCAGGGGAGTTGGAGCAGGAATAGTGCAGCAGAGAATAATTAGCTTTAGACAGGGTAATAATCATTTGTATCTTTTAGGGCTCATATTCATCTGCGAGAAAAACGGACGCGTGCAATCCGATAAAAAAAACTATATAATTCCACATGTGTTAATTCATAGTTTTGATGCCTTCAGTGTGAATGTACAATTTTCAAAGTCCTGAAAATACAGAAAAATCTTTAAATGAGAAGGTGTGTCCAAACTTTTCGTCTGTACTGTATATATAAATCTGATTTTCTATATGTATCTATCAATCTGTATATACATATACAGTGATGGAAATAATTATTTGATCCCTTGCTGTTTTTTTAAGTTTGCCCACTGACAAAGGCATGAACAGTCTATAATTTTACGGGTAGGCTAATTTTAACATTGAGAGATAGAATATCCCAAAAAATCAAGAAAATCATTGTATAAATTAGATACATTTATTTGCATTTTGCAGTGAGAAATAAGTATTTGATCCCCTACAAACCATTATGAGTTCTGGCTCCTACAGACCAGTTAGACGCTCCTAAGCAACTCCTTACCTGCATTAAAGACAGCTGTCTTACATAGTCCCCTGTATAAAAGATTCCTGTCCCAGACTCAATTAATCAGTCAGACTCTAAAATCTACAACATGGGCAAGACGAAAGAGCTTTCTAAGGATGTTAGGGACAAGATCATAGTAAGAAATAGTAAGAAAATGGAAGAAATACAAAATGACTGTCAATCGACATTGATCTGGGGCACTATGCAAAACCTCTTGGAGTATCCTTGATCATGAAGGTGAGAGCTCAGCCTAAAACTACACGGGGGGAACTTGTTAATGATCTCAAGGCAGCTGGGACCACAGTCACCAAGAAAACCATTGGTAACACATTACACCTTAAAGGTTTAAAATCCTACAGTGCCCGCAAGGTCCCCCGGCTCAAGAAGGCACATGTGCAGGCCCGTCTGAAGTTTGCCAATGAACACCTGGATGATTCTGTGAGTTATTATGAGAAGGTGCTGTGGTCAGATGAGACAAAAATTGAGCTCTTTGGCATTAACTCAACTCGCCGTGTTTGGAGGAAGAGAAATGCTGCCTATGACCCAAAGAACACCATCCCCGCTGTCAAGCATGGAGGTGGAAACATTATATTTTTTTGGGGTGTTTCTCTGCTAAGGGCACAAGAATACTTCACTGCATCAATGGGAGAATGGATGGAGCCATATACCGTAAAGTCCTGAGTGAAAACCTCCTTCCCTCCACCAGGACATTAAAAATGGGTTGTGGCTGGGTCTTCCAGCAAGACAATGACCCAAAACATACAGCCAAGGCAAGTGGAGGAGTGGCTCAAAAAGAAGGACATTAAGGTCATGGAGTGGCCTAGCCAGGCTCCAGACCATAATCCCATAGAAAACTTATGGAGGGAGTTGAAGCTCCGAATTGCCAAGCGACAGCCTCAAAATCTGAATGATTTAGAGAAGACCTGCAAAGAGGAGTGGACCAAAAATCCTCCTGACATGTGCGCAACCCTCATCATCAACTACAAAAAACATCTGACTGCTGTGCTTGCCAACAAGGGTTTTGCCACCAAGTATTAAGTGTTGTTTGCCAGAGGGATCAAATACTTATTTCTCACTGCAAAATGCAAATAAATTTATCTAATTTATACAATGTGATTTTCTTTTTTTTTTAGTTATTCTCTCAACGTTAAAATTAACCTACCCTTAAAATCATAGACTTCATGTCTTTGTCAGTGGGTGCCTGAAGCATCTTTTTAAATATATTTTTGAATGTATTTTGCAGCGTCTTTGATACTGGCTTTTGTCTTCATAGTCCATGTATTAACTGGGAGCGTCTTCCAAGCAGAATACGCCCCAAGAATGTACTGGTGATTCTTTAACCCCTTCACGACATATAACATATATTTACGTCATATGTCCTATCCCTAACTCCGTGTCGGAGCTTGCATCTTTCCCCACATATGACAGCTGATCTAATCAGCTGTCATGCGCTTTTAACACCGGTGGATGGCTGTTAACCGGTAAATGCCGCTGTCAGTCTCTGACAGCAGGATTTAACATGCGCTATTCTGGCCACCCATTTGCGCCCCTTTCATGTGATTGCGGGGCGCCAATGGGTTGTCATGACAGCCGGGGCTCGTGGCCAGAATTCAAAGGAGATTGTGATTTCTGCTATACATATCAGTGTTGAAGTCCTGCTAAGTATAGCACAATCGATCAGACAATCTCAGCTTCAAGTCTCCTAAGGGGACTATTAAATAAAGCAAAAAAAAGTTTTTGAAAATATAAAAAAAATAAAAAAAACACAAACATTCAAATCATCGCCTTATCTCCAACTGAAAAGAAAACAAAAACAATACACACATTTGGTATCGCTGCATTCAGAAATGTTTGATCTATCAAAATATAAAATAAATTAATCTGATCGGTAAACGGTGTAACGAGAAAAAATCGAAAGCCCAGAATTACGTCTTTTTGGCCACTGCAACATTTCAATAAAATGCAATATGTGGCGATCAAAACATTGTATCTACCCCAAAATGGTGTCAATAAAAACATCAGCTCAGGGTGCAAAAAATAAGCCATCACCCAGCTGACCCCAAAAATGGAAAGGCTACTGGTTTTGGAAAATGGCAACAACTGCAGAAACTTTTTTTCATACAAATTTTGGAATTTTTTTTTCACCATTTAAAAAATAAACTATACATGTTTGGCATACTTGTGCTGACCTGAGGAAGCATAAAAAAGTTAAAAAAAGCTCATAAAGATGGAATGTATGCTTTGCAAGTCAAATCGACATGACAGTGCATATGTTCATTCTTTTTTTGTTTTTAAAGCACTTTTTCAGGCATGTTCCAGGCAGAATATGCCTGAGAAAGGTGCCATTTGCACATACATGTCTTTCTGGCCAGCGGTGTAAACATGCTGCTGGTCTGAACTGAACAGGGGCTTTTTTGACTAGGGTGCGTTTTTCCAATTTTAACAGCAAAAAAAGCTATAGCTGGCTCTGTCATGTACTGCACACAGACTAAACAATGATGCCTGCCTTTTGCGGTCTATAATTTTCAGAGCAATAGACTTGTATGGGTAATTTTGATCCATGACTCCAATCAGAAATTGACATGTCCCTGTTACTTTTTTGTGGACCACTCAGTCCACAAAAAAACAGACATATGAAACAGTCTCAAAACTTGGCTAGAACATGTATGTGTCTGCTGGACATCTGGATGAGGCCTAAATAACTGTTACGTTGTGCTGTATACGTGATGCATATGCAGATATCGGCTTGGAGCAATGTTCCTGAGTAATCTTAGCCAATCTTCTTGGGCAATAGAGACAAAACCCGGCGAGGAACAATCAGAGAAAAGGTATAATACAACCCCTGGCAAAAATTATGGAATCACTGGGCTCGGAGGATGTTCATTCAGTTGTTTAATGTTGTTGAAAAAAAGCAGATCACAGACATGGCACAAAACTAAAGTCATTTCACATGGCAACTTTAGGGCTTTAGGAAACACTAAAAGAAATCAAGATAAAAAATGTGGTACTCAGTAAGGTTAATTTTTTTCAGACCAACCTGAGGGAAAAAATGATGGAATCACTCAATTCTGAGGAAAAAATGATGGAATCACCCTGTAAATTTTCATTTCCAAAACTAACACCTGCATCAAATTAGATCTGCTCGTTAGTCTGCATCCAAAAAGGAGTGATCACACCTTGGAGAGCTGTTGCACCAAGTAAACTGACATGAATCATGGCTCCAACATGAGAGATGTCAATTGAAGCAAAGGATAGGATTATCAAACTCCTAAAAGAAGGTAAATCATTCCGTAATGTTGCAAAAGATGTTGGTTGTTCACAGTCAGCTGTGTCTAAAATCTGGACCAAATACAAACAACATGGGAAGGTTGTTAAAGGCAAACATACTGGTAGACCATGGAAGACATCAAAGCGTCAAGGCCGGAAACTTAAAGCAATATGTCTCCAAAACAGGAAATGCACAACAAAACAAATGAGGAACGAATGGGAGGAAACTGGAGTCAATGTCTGTGACCGAACTGTAAGAAACCGCCTAAAGGAAATGGGATTTACATACAGAAAAGCTAAACAAAAGCCATCATTAACAAGTAAACAGAAAAAACAAGGTTACAATGAGATTTATAAAGATGACTGCATGAAGAGAACATGCAAATTTCCACAGTCATTGATGATATGGGGCTGCATGTCAGGTAAAGGCACTGAGGAGATCGCTGTCATTACATCTTCAATAAATGCCCAAGTTTACATTGATATTTTGGGCAGTTTTCTTATCCCAATTGAACCCCAATTGAAAGGATGTTTGGGGATGATGACATCATTCTTCAAGATGATACTGCATCCTGCCATAGAGCAAAAACTGTGAAAACGTTCCTTGAAAGAAGACAAATAAGGTCAATGTCATGGCCTGCAAATAGTCCGGATCTCAATCCAATTGAAAATCTTTGGTGGAAGTTGAAGAAAATGGTCCATGACAAGGCTCCAACCTGCAAAGCTGATTTGGCAACAGCAATCAGAGAAAGTTGGAGCCAGATTGATGAAGGTACTGTTAGTCACTCATTAAGTCCATGCCTCAGAGACTGCAAACTGTTATTAAAGCCAGAGGTGGTGCAACAAAATACTAGTGATGTATTGGAGTGTTCTTTTGTGTGTTTGTTTTTCATGATTCCATCATTTTTTCCTCAGAATTGAGTGATTCCATAATTTTTTCCCTCTGTTTGGTCTGAAAAAAATGACCCTTACTGAGCACCAGATTTTTTTATCTTGATTTCTTTTAGTGTTTCTTAAAGCCATAAAGTTGCCATTTGAAATTACTTTAGTGTTGTGCCATGTCTGTGATCTGCTTTTTTTTCAACAACATTAAACAACTGAATGAACATCCTCCGAGCCCGGTGATTCCATAATTTTTGCCAGGGGTTGTAGAAACAAGTCACCAATTCTGCATTTATCACCCACTCCTGGTTTTAGCTCCCACTCCTGAGAAAAAATATTGACCAAATACTAAGAGTGGGGCCGTGGCCTTTAGGCTAAGTTTCCACCATGAACTTTTAGTGAGTTTTTTATGTTGCCGATTTTCTGCAGCCATTAAGTAAAACAGGTTACTTGTATTTTTTTCAAAAATATGCAGAGTAAAAAAACTCACCAAAAACTCATCATGGGAACGGAGCCTAATTTTAATATATGCTTCAGATTCTTCACGGAAGGCATGAAGTTGGCTCTTAGGATTTCAAAATACTTGATTGACTCCATTTTCCCTTCCAAAACACTGGAAGTTTCCAGTGCCAAAAGGAGTACAGCAGCCTCAGAGCACCACCGATCCACTACTTTTTAGTGTAAGTTTCATTCTTCCTTCTCCAGACATAAAGCTAATCCAGGGGTGATTAACATTTTTTGATCCAAGGGCCACGTTGCCATACTGAACCATTCCCAAAGGCTGCAAAAAAAAATTAAAGGGGTACTTACATTAATACATTATCAGAACCAAGTTTTGAGTATTCAGAAAGGATTTGGAGAGTTCCTGTTTAGTTTCTGCTCCAAAGAAATCAGTGTGAATACACACTAAATTAAACTGAGTTTTTGGAGCAGAAACTCGCCAAATCCTCCTCATAAAAATCCTCAAAACCTAGAGATATGAGATTTTAACCTGAAAAACAAAAAATGAGACAGCACACCAGTAGTCTTCTGTGATTTTAAGGTGATTTATTAACCTTGGGAAAGTTCACACTTTTTTTTTTTTAAACCGAAACATCACCATTACCATGGGCTATTGAATCACCCTAAAATCACAGAAGATTACTTCAGCAGCACTTCTCGACATGTCGCCCTTAAAAATAACAGCATCATTATACTGCCCCATAAATATAAATATTTCCCATGCTAAGCCCCTAAATAAATAATTGCCCCTCACTGTGCTTCCTGCTATCCCCCAAACTGCCCCTTTCCATATCTCCCCCACACTGCCTATCTTCATAAAGTCCACCCCACTCCACTGCCACTCGCTATACCATGCCCCCTTTCACAATCTGCAAATTGCCCCACGCTCTCCATAATTTGCCCTTGCAGTAAAACAAACCCACCTCTCCCCCCATCTAAAATGAAATCCCAATTAATCTTCAGCTCCTCCATAGAACACTTACCAGTGCCCTCAGTGCCCACTGCCTCTATGACCAAGGTGCCAGAAGAAGTGTGATGAGGTCAGCAGCGTGATGACCTCATCATGGAGGGCAATAGAAAAGGGAAAAATCCAGCAATCCCAAATAGAAAAAAATTCTAGATTAAATTATATATTAAAACTTCACATGTAATAGAAAATCGGTAAAAAATTCATCATGAAAGTGGATAAAAAGGTGGAGGAAAAAGGGAGACAAAATATACAGTACAGACCAAAAGTTTGGACACACCTTCTCATTTAAAGATTTTTCTGTATTTTCATGACTATGAAAATTGTACATTCACACTGAAGGCATCAAAACTATGAATTAACACATGTGGAATTATATACTTAACAAAAAAGTGTGAAACAACTGAAAATATGTCTTATATTCTAGGTTCTTCAAAGTAACCACCTTTTGCTTTGATGACTGCTTTGCACACTCTTGGCATTCTCTTGATGAGCTTCAAGAGGTAGTCACCGGAAATGGTTTTCACTTCACAGGTGTGCCCTGTCAGGCTTAATAAGTGGGATTTCTTGCCTTATAAATGGGGTTGGGACCATCAGTTGTGTTGTGCAGAAGTCTGGTGGATACACAGCTGATAGTCCTACTGAATAGACTGTCTGAATTTGTATTATGGCAAGAAAAAAGCAGCTAACAGAAAAGATTCTCATTTGGTCTGACATGCACTGTGAGCTGTGAGGTCTTATATAGACAGGTGTGTGCCTTTCCAAATCAAGTCCTATCAGTTTAGTTAAACACAGCTGGACTCCAATGAAGGAGTAGAACCATCTCAAGGAGAATCACAAGGAAATGGACAGCATGTGACTTAAATATGAGTGTCTGAGCAAAGGGTCTGAATACTTATGACCATGTGATATTTCAGTTTTTCTTTTTTAATAAATTTGCAAAAATTTCTACATTTCTGTTTTTTTCAGTCAAGATGGGGTGTAGAGTGTACTTTAATGAGAAAAAAAATAAACTTTTTAGAATTTACCAAACGGCTGCAATGAAACAAAGAGTGAAAAATTTAAAGGGGTCTGAATACTTCCCGTACCCACTGTATATATACACATACATACACATATACATAGAGAAGAGAGTGGCATAAACATATACATAAGAGGGAGTGGCAAGCTAATTATGTTAAACCCAAAATCTACATAACTCGTTTAAAGCCTGGGGCATATTAGTAAGGCCTATGCTATCACCCCCGGTTCAGCGCGGGCTCCAGCGCTGAGCCCACACTGAACAGGGCACATGTCAGCTGTTTCTTACAACTGACATGTGCCCGCAACAGCCGCGGGTGGAATCATGATCCACCCGTGGCTATTAACCAGTTAAATGCCACTGCCAATCTCTGACAGCGGCATTTAACAGCGCCGAAGCAGAAGTGCGGCATTAGCCCCGCCCATCGGTGACCCCTTCATGTGATCGCGGGTCACCGATGGGTCGGCATGACAACCCGGGGTCTGCAGCAGACCCCTGTGGTTGTCATGCCTCGCTTGCTACGAGCGCCACCTAGTGGTCGGCGCTCATAGCACATGAGCATTTCTACTGCATACAGGCGATCTGCTCATCGCCTGTATGCAGTAGAAGCAATCAGATAACTGCTGCTTTTAGTCTCCTATGGAGACTATTGAAGCAAGCAGAAAGTGTAAAAAAAAATGTTTTTAAAAATATGAAAAAAATAAAAAAATATAAAAGTTTAAATCACCCCCCTTTCGCCCCATTCAAAATAAAATAATAATAAAAAAAAAAACCTCCACATACACATATTTGGTATCGCCGTGTTCAGAATCACCCGATCTATCAATATAAAAAAAGAATTAATCCAATCGGTAAATGGTGTAACGAGAAAAAAAATCTAAACGCCAGAATTACGTTTTTTTTTGTCATCGCAACACTGCAATAAAATGCAATAACAGGCGATCAAAACATCAGATCTACTCCAAAACGGTATCAGTAAAAATGTCAGCTCGTCACGCAAAAAATAAACCCGGCCCCAGAGCCCGAAAAATGGAGATGCTACGGTTCTCAGAAAATGGCGCCATTTTTTTTTATCAAACTTTGAATTTTTTTTTTCACCACTTAAATGAAAAAGAACCTATACATGTTTCGTGTCTACGAACTCGTAATGACCTGGAGAATAAGAATGGCAGGTCAGTTTTAGCATTCAGTGAACGTGGCAAAAAAAAAAAAACAACAACCGTGGAATTGCATTTTTTTTGCAATTTCACGGCACTTGGAATTTTTTTCCCGTTTTCCAGCACACGATATGGTAAAACCAGTGATGGCGTTTAAAAGTTCAACTCGTCCCGCAAAAAATAAGTCCTCACACGGCCATATTGACCAAAAAATAAAAACGCTATGGCTCTGGGAACAAGGGGAGCAAAAAACGAAAACGGAAAAACCCAAGGTTGGTAAGAAGTTAAAAAATATTTTACCTCACAAAATAAATCCTCTGTAATATCTGTATTGTCTTTTGCTTCCTCCCCTGCCCAGGAGATGTGGTATGTTCCGTACATGGTCAGACACAGAATTTTTAAAATTAAGTTTTGTTCATGGGAAAACCCCTTTAAGCGCTTGCGTCTCCAATCCTCATCGTGGAGAGATCGGTTAACCCTATACATCCCTGCAAAGTTGAAGTGATTGACAACTCCAGAGTGTACTTTTAAGAAGTGACGCGATTCTCCTGATGAGGACCTTTTGTTTTTTTTCTTTTGTGGCCGAGAGACATAAATGTGTTCAGAGATACGTTTTTTGAGTTTTTTTCCTGTGCTTCCAACACGTTGCTTGTTACAAGCAGTGCCATTGACAATGTATATAACAAATGTAGAATTGCAATTAATGAAAGATTTGATACTGTATGTTTTGCCAGCAGGAAGCCTGAGTCTGTGGTTATAAACCACAGGCTCAGACAACTTGGTTACAAAAATAAAACACTTCATAGGGAAAAAACTATTGTAGATAGCAAAACATGAGGAACATTTTTCTGCTCCCCCCAAATAAATGCAAAAAATAACATTGTTTTTCTACCCTTTTTATAGTGTACATTTTAATAACATCAAAAAAGGCATCTTATGCCACTTCCTATCCTATATCAGGATGAAAGCCTGTCTAAAATTCATAAGGATTGCATGTGTGTGACACGAAGAAGGGTTTCTATTAGGACCAGGATTTCAACAAGTCTTTACATTCCCCCTAACCCATCCAATAATATGTGATTACTGACCAGAGGATTTTAGCCATGTGCTACACCTAGATGTCATTTGTGCCAATATGCACAGCAAGGCAATCAGTTTTCTTCCTGTGCTACTGGCAAAACACACAGAATCAAATCTTTCATTAATTGCAGTTCTACATATGGGATATACATTGTCAATTGCACTGCTTGCAACAACAATATGTTGTAGGCACAGGAAAAAAATTTCCAACTTAAACCAAGCTCAATTTTTGTGTTTTTTCTCTGTATTTTTGCATTTTATGCAATCCAGGGTGTGGCCTCCCTTCCTTGAGCTGGTAATTACATTTAAAGCTTCCCTAGGCTGGTGTCCACAGTTCGGGACCCGGTCCATTGTCTGCCCTTATTCACACACTTAGGTCAAATTCGACACATGGTAAGGTTTTTAATGTTAGACAATGGAGGATGTCCCAAATAAGGTCACCGGGCCGTGGTGGAATAGCTTTTATGCAATTTTTGGTCAAAAACAGTGTTACTAAGAATCCTATGTTATTTAAATGCACTTTAGCTTTTTACTTATTTAGTTACAGCAGAGTTTATGTTCATTTTGTTTCTTGTAGGTTTTGTCTGGCAAAACATAGAGTATCAAATCTTTCATTAATTGCAATTCTACATATGTCATATACATTGTCAATTGCACAGCTTGTAGCAAACAATATGTTGGAAGCACAGGAAGAAACAAAAAACGTATCTCTGGACACATTTATGGCTCTCAGCCACAGAACAATAAAATCAAAAAGTCCTCATCAGGAGAATCACGTCACTCCAACTTTGCAGGGATATATAGGGTTAACCGATCTCTCCAGGTGAGGCAAGCACTTAATGTCTGAAGCATGTTAGATTTATGACATGGAGGCATGAATACTGACAGGTCTTAATTACAAGAGTGATTGATGTATCTTTATCCATGGTATTATCACACCTTAGGTAACCATGTCATGCTATGTAGATTTTGTGTTTAACATAATTAGTTTTTTTGTTTTTCTGTCTCTCTCTCTTATATATATATATACACTGTACATACAAACACACTTGGCAGCCTTCAGAAGGGAAGGTCATGATTAACAACCAGTGTGGTCCGAAATGTCACCTATATTATAGCTCCCCCATTTTCCTCCTCTTTTCTGATGGATTTTTTTTTAAGATTTTCTATTAAATGTGAAGTTTGACTAAATAATGTTTTTCTATTTGGGATTGCTGGATTTTTTCCCTCTTCTATTGCACTTCACCCAGTAACCAGCTGGGATTCTATTATCTGTGCATCCCTTTGTGAATTGGTGGATCTAGGAGATGTATTAGGACCCTGGAAAAGCTGATAAATATTTTTTTCTTTCTTTTATGAACTGATCATCATGCTGCACACCAGGGCAGGGGCCAACGAGCGCTCCTCCGCCCCAATCCCGGCGCTCAAGTTATCAAATTTATTTACATCTGAAAGACACAAATACATTGAATAGAGGAAGAAGGAAGCTGGTGTCTCCTCGGACAGCTCTGCAGGCCGCAACAAACCTGCGCTAATAGAATAGAATTGAAAAGTTCCAGATTTGTTTCATCTCTCCACAGAATAGAATTCCAAAACTTCTGTTGCATGTTTATGATTTGGAGCTTATCTGAGCCGACTCGTCTTGTGCTTTAGTGGTATATTTCTTGAAGTTCGGGCATGGAGACCTTTAGCCGCCTACAACAGGGATGTCAAACTCAAACACACAGAGCCAAAATGGAAAAACTTGGACAAAGTCATGGACCAACCAGTATACAGTGTAATGGGCCTCACACAGTCCTCCATACAGAATAATGGGCCTCTCACAGTCCTCCATACAGAATAATGGGCATCACACAGTCCTCCATACAGAATAACGGACATCACACAGTCCTCCATACAGAATAATGGACCTCACACAGTCCTCCATACAGAAGAATGGGCCCCAAATATGGGTGGCTGTTCTGGTGTCACGGGTCAAATATAACCACCCTTCATTACCTGCTGCTGAAGAACTGCAGTCACTCAAGGTTTACTGATCGCCAAGGGCCATAGGTATCTGCTAGTAGCCTGTGATTGCTTCTGCTTTCTGCCACATTCATGTAGTACTGTAGAATTAGTGTCATTAAATTTTATAGATATTTATTTATTTTACTCACTTATATAGCCCATTAATTCCACAGCGCTTTACAGACATTATGGACACTGTTCCCATTGGGGCTCACAATCTAAATTCCCTATCTGTATGCCTTTGGAGTGTGGGAGGAAACCGGAGGAAACCCACGCAAACACGGGGAGAATATACAAACTCCTTGCAGATGTTGTCCTTGGTGAGATTTGAACCCAGACCCCAGCGATGCGAACCACCATGCTGCCCATATACAGGTGCATCTCACTAAATTAGAATATCATCAAAAAGTTAATTTATTTCAGTTCTTCAATACAAAAAGTGAAACTCATATTATAGAGTTATTACAAACAGAGTGATCTATTTCAAGTGTTTATATTTCTGTTAATGTTGATGATTATGGCTTACAGCCAAAGAAAACACAAAAGTCATTATCTCAGTAAATTAGAATAATTAACAAAAAACACCTGTAAAGGCTTCCTAAGTGTTCAAAAAGGTCCCTTAGTCTGTTTCAGTAGGCTCCACAATCATGGGGAAGACTGCTGACTTGACTACCAGAAGGTAGTCATTGACACACTCCACCAGTCCCAGAGTTCCAATTTTCATTTGGAAATCAAGGTCCCAGAGTCTGGAGGAAGAGTGGAGAGGCGCACAATCCAAGCTGCTTGAGGTCTAGTGTGAAGTTTCCACAATCAGTGATGGTTTGGGGAGCCATGTCATCTGCTGGTGTAGGTCCACCGTGTTTCATCAAGACCAAAGTCAGCGCAGCCGTCTACCAGGAAATTTTAGAGCACTACATGCTTCCCTCTGCCGACAAGCTTTTTGGAGATGGAAATGTCTTTCTCCAGCAGGACTTGGCACCTGTCCACATTGCCAAAAGTACCAATACCTGGTTCATAAACAACAGTATTCTTGTGCTTGATTGGCCAGCAAACTCGCCTGACCTTAACCCCATAGAGAATATATGGGATATGGTCAAGAGGAAGATGAGAGACACCAGACCCCACAATGCAGATGAGCTGAAGGCTGCTATCAGGCTATGTGCCCACGATGCAGAAATGAAGCAGAAAATTTCTGCAGCGTTTCTGCATCTCCCTTGCCAGAAAAACGCATGCAGATTGTGCATGCGTTTTTCCTGCAGAATACATGCGGATTCACATGCGTTAACGCATGCGTTTCCGCATGTGGACTGACCAGCACTTTCCAGGCAATAGCATCACTTGGAAAGTGCTTGACAACTAGGTCACACTATATAAATCCATGTAAACGGCATGGATTTATAGAGTGAGACCGTAAAAATAAAAAAATAAAGCTATACTTACCTCCGATGCCGCCGCGTGTGCTGTCGCGCTTGTCCTGGCTTCTTCCTGGTTGCCGGGCTCTCGCGAGACAGCCTGCGGTCACATGACCGCGATGTCATCTCAGGTCCTGGAAGATAAGCGCTGCCGACAAGCAGAGAGAAGCACCGGACAGGTGAATATAAACTTTATTTATTCTTTTATTCTTTTTTTTTACAGGTACAATGGTACCCAGGTCTGGATGAGAGTCTCCTCTCCTCCAGACCTGGGTACCATCCGCACATTGAAACGCATATAATCCGCGTGTACAAATGTACAGACACGATTTATATGCGTCTCAATGCAAGTCAATGGCGGCAATTCCGCTGTGCTTCCGCAAAATTAATGAAAATGCTGCGGATTTATGAGCGCTGCAGAAACGCTGCGGAAAAATCCGCAGCATGTGCATTGACATTGCTGCACGCCGATTACCAAGCGTTTTTGATGCATTTCCGCTGCGGAAATTCCGCAGCGGAAACGCATGAAAAACACATCGTGGGCACGCAGCCTTAAAGTAACCTGGGCTTCCATAACATCTCAGCAGTGCCACAGGCTGATCGCCTCCATGCCACGCCGAATTGATGCAGTAATTGATGGAAAAGAAGCCCCGACCAAGTATTGAGTGCATTTACTGAACATACATTTCAGTAGGCCAACATTTTGCATTTTAAAAACATTTTTCAAGCTGTTGTTATAAAGTATTCTAATTTACTGAGATAATGACTTTTGTGTTTTCATTGGCTGTAAGCCATAATCATCAACATTAACAGAAATAAACACTTGAAATAGATCACTCTGTTTGTAATGACTGTATATAATATATGAGTTTCACTTTTTGTATTGAAGAACTGAAACATTTTTTGATGATATTCTAATTTAGTGAGATGCACCTGTATTTAACTTAGACATTTTTTGATTGCTTTGTTTAAAAGATGATGCTAATAATCCTAATTTGCAATGGGGATTGAGTAATTTTGAATGCAAATGTATATCATTCAGCCACTATTACTTTATGTAGTTGTTCTTATCTATCTGAAAATTTGTGGTTTCCGTCTCTACAGTTTTCATCCATCATGTGATAACATGGCAATTTTCCCTGTGAATTACATGGCATTACGTTCAGTGAAGAGGGTCCCATCCGAGGCACAATCACTGTCTGTATACTGAAAGTGAAAAGAATGTACCACACACACTTTCTTCGTGGGATGGAGGATTGTGAGACAAATATCACAATGTTACAGCAGCACACATTTATAGTATGTATGCATGTATTTTATATTTTTTCAAGGGAGTTTCATATATATTTATTGCACAATGTGATAGACATTCACAGGGGAAGGTGCAGGTATGGAGAGAAAATAAACGAGTGCTTCTTTAATATACACTATTGTACGAATGTGCGGTTCTACAGATGGTAGTGCATACTATTTTTTTTTTTTATATAAGAAAAAAGATGTGTTTTATTAAAGAATACGATTATAACATACTGTAAACATTTTGTTAAGAATCATATAATTATTAGGCAATTTTTCTTTATTTTTTCATATCACTTCCTTTGCTTCAAGTATACATACATATCCATTGTGCGTACTACTTTATGTGATAAGTGCCTCGTTAAAAAGTATAGGCAAAGAAAAAAAAAAGTGGAACAATGAGCTACTGTAACCAATCACCAATCTCAAAAGTGTAAGTTCCCAATTGCGCATTTCTTTTTTAAAGTAGTTAAATAGTTTATTACTCTTGGTAGTAAATCACACCGCAAAAAGATTGGAATGGTCATAACAGATATCTATGATGCTGTGCTTTACTAGAAACCGTACCAACCACAGCAAAGCAGGCACAGGGCCGAATGAATCATATCAGTCAGTCCTATGTAACCGGAAGAAACTAAATTAAGTGCGACATAATAGTAAGCACTAACGGCACATTTGGTTTGCTGGATGTACTTACTTGTTAGCACAGCTTTATAAACCTAAGGAGTTGCATGTCCTGATATATTAATAAATAACTTTTTTATTTTTGCTGGAGAAGCTTCATAGTTCTACTCTTAAAGACCTCTGTGCTGCCATTAATGGAGCGTGTGGACCCAGAGAACGGCAAAGCCCTGAAATCGGGAAAGAATCCTTCCTGACTCCAATATGCCGCAATAAGTGTAATATGAGTGGTGTGTAAAATACGCACTACTATGGATGTAATAATAACTGTCACATTTATGGTATTCTGTGCCCAGTTGCAGGTTTCATCACTTTCAATCAGATATAAAAATGCTGCAAACTATATTAAGACCAATTCAATGGATCATTTATTTATATTAAAAAAGACACCAAAAAAGGAAACCCAGAATAAATAGATCCAGTTACTCTTTCGCCTAAATGTCATTAATTATTAATAGCCCTGAAGTCCATTATAAACCTTCTGCACCGATCCATGTTTCAACAGCTGTTTGACACCTAAAACACAAGAAAAAAACAAGATTATCACACTTTGGTTATGTGTCATGTTTCACAAAAAATAAGAATCTATAAGAAATCATATTCTAGTTACAAAAATATTCTACAGAAAACAAAAAGTGCTCAGATCCATCTGTTGGTTGAGTTCCTGGTATGTGTTCTGTGAATCCTGCGAATAATCAGCTAATAGTTTTATAGGCCGGATATATTCTATATACTGTACATGAACACACATGCAAACAGTTGTAGTCATCCTGCCAGAACTACATCCTCCGGACCAATGCCACATCTATTAAATGCAAATCACACTATTAGATAGCTTTATGGTTCAAGGGTTAAATATTAGAGTTGGTGGAAATCAATTTGTAGGACCCATCTATTGGCCTCGACAGGAGCCGTGAAAACCACCATTTGCCAATCTGGCACAAAGTCCTTGATGCAACGTGATGCATATGATATGTGGCATCAAGTCTGTAAATCAATAGGAGAGCTGTGGACGCCATCAGGTAAGAGGCAGTTCAGAGATCCCATCCTAGGCCCACAGATTACGGTCATGGCCAATGGACAAGGTTGTGCGAATCGATTCACATCTCCAAAATTCTCCTTGTTAAAAGGACATTATGGCTTATTAACAGGATATGCCATAAGTTTCTGACCTCCTGCCAGCTGTTTCCAGAATGGAGGTCCCCTGATGCCAGATTATGGTTGGTGGTTGAGCACTAATGAATGAAGAGGTTGGAGTGCATGTTTTGGCTCTCTCCATTCATTTGTATGTGAGTTTCGATTACAGTCAAGAGTATATTCTCAGCAATGAATGGAGGGAGCTGACACATGCACTACTACCTTTCCACTCACTGGCGATTAGCTGCTGGACAGAACAAGGAATTAGTGGACTCCTGTTCTGGAAGCATTTGTGACCGGAGTCTATCAGACATTTATGGCATATCCTTTGATATAATTTATTATAAGAATTATTTTTATCTATATAGCGCCTACATATTCCATGGCACTTTACAATTAAGCGGGGACATGTACAGAAAATAAATTCAATACAAGGTAAGACAGTTTAAACAGTTACTTTAGGAGTGAGGGTCCTGCTCGCAAGCTTACAATCTACAAGGAAATCGGGGGACAGAATAAGTGAAAAGTGCTTGTTATTTAAGGTCTAGCAATTATAATAAATAGGAATTTTCATATAAAGCTGCAAGGTCCAGTCAGCCAGTATGCTTAAGTGCAATAATCAAGTATCGAGTGCAGTTACCGTGTGCATGGAGGGTGTGGAGACAGAAGAATAGAAGGGAGCAGTCCTGAATAATATTTAGAAGAACAGGGGAAAGTTAGGTTAGTGAGTTGAGTTGAAAGGCTTGTTTAAATAGATGGGTTTTTAAAGCGTGCTTGAAGACATGGGGGCTAGGTATCAGTCGGATCATCTGGGGTAGTGCATTCCAGAGAACTGGTGCAGCACGAGAGAAGTCTTGGAGACGGAGCTGCGAGGTTCGGATTATGGAGGATGTTAGTCTTCGGTCATTTGTAGAACGGAGGGCACGTGTAGGGTGATAGACAGAGATGAGAGATAAGATATAAGGCGGTGCAGAACTGTGGAGAGCTTTGTGGGTGAGATGAGAGCGATGAGTTTATATTGGACCCTGTGGCGAATGGGTAACCAGTGTAATGGCTGGCACAAAATGGACGAATCAGTGAAGCGGCTGGACAGAAATACAACCCTGGCTGACGCATTCAGGACGAATTGGAGAGGAGACAGTTTGGTAAGAGGGAGACTGATCAGAAGAGAGTTGCAATAGTCCAGATGAGTGTGAGTTAGAGAGAAAGTAAGAGTTTTAGCAGTTTCAATGGTGAGAAAAGGTCTGATTCTTCAGATGTTTTTAAGATACAGGTGACAAGAGCAGGTGAGTGATCGGATATAGGGAATAAAGGAAAGTTTAATGTCGAATATGAGCCCAAGGCAGCGGGCGTGCTGCTTGGAAGTTATAGTTGAACCCGCCAAGGTAATTTCAATGTCAGGTAGAGTTAGGTTAGTAGAAGGGAGAAACACAAGAAGTTCAGTTTTGGAGAGATTCAGTTTAAGATAGAGGGAGGACATGATGTTAGAGATAGCGGACAAACAATCCTTGCTATTTTGTATTAGGGTGGGGGTGAGGTCAGGGGAAGAAGTGTATAATTGGGTGTCGTCAGCATAGAGATGATACTGAAACCCAAATCTACTGATAGTTTGTCCAATAGGGGCTGTGTATAGAGAGAAGAGGAGGGGGCCTAGGACTGAGCCATGCGGAACCCCGATAGTAAGGGGACGAGGAGAGGAGTAGGAACTGGCAAAAGATACAGTGAAGGAGCGGTCAGAGAGGTAGGAGAACCAGGAGAGCACGTTGTCATTGAGCCCGATAGAGCAGAGCATAGTGAACAGGAGCTTGTGATTCATAGTGTCAAATGCAGCAAAGAGATCCATAAGAATCAGCAGTGAGCACTGACCTTTGGATTTAGCTGTTAATAGATCATTAGAGACTTTAGTGAGGGCAGTTTCAGTAGAGTATAAAGAGCGGAAACCAGATTGTAGAGAGTTGAGGAGAGAGTTATCTGAGAGATAGCGGATGAGACAGGAGTGGACCAAGCGTTCCAGGAGTTTAGAGATGAAGGGAAAATTAGAGACAGGTCTGTAGTTAGCAGAGCAGTTCTGGTCCATTGATGGCTTTTTAAAGTAAAGGGGTTATGATGGCATGTTTTAATGAGGAGGGAAAGATACCTGAAGAAAGAGAGGTTAAAATATTTTAGTTAAGTGAGTGGTGACAACCGGTGAGAGAGACTGCAGGAGATGTGAGGGAATGGGGTCACCGTTGCAGGCACTGAAGAAGCGAGGAGCTGGGTAACTTCTGCAACAGGCTCAAAGAAGGCAAGTGAGCCTGAAGTGCGGCAGGGAAGGAGACCCAGGCACTGAGGAGAATAGACCAAAATGTCCTGATGGATGTGGTTGATTTTTTTCTAGAAAATAAGTGGCCAGATCCTCAAAGCTGAGGTTGGTGATGAGGGCCTGTGCTTTAGGGTTCAGGAGGGAGTGTAAAGTTTCAAAAAGTCATTTTGGATTGTTAACTAGTGAAGTAGGATTGTTTGGCCAGATGAAGGGCAGAGTTATAAGTTTTGAGCATGAACTTCTAGTGGATGAAGTCCTCTGCAAAAAGTGATTTTCTCCACTGACGCTTAGCGCACCTTGAGCAACGCTGAAGAAAACACGTTTGCAGCGTGTGCCAGGGTTGATGTCGTCTGTGTCAGGTCTTTAAGTGTGTAGCAGGTGCTGCTTCAGCCAGGGCACTCTGCAATGTATTATTGTAGTTTGACAATGCTAAGTCTGGACAGGAGAGAGAGGAGATGGGAGCTAAAGATGTGTGTAGATTGTCCATGAGCTGCTGGGTATTAATGGTATGTGTATTCCTGTAAGTATGTTAAGTGGGGGTGTCCCGGGCGAGGAGACAGTTCTTGACCGAGAAGGAAAGAAGGTTGTGGTCAAAGAGCAGGAGAGGGGCGTTAGTCAACTCGTGCACAAAGCAGAGATATGCCATAAATAACTCAGGAGACAATCCCTTTAAGTTTAATTGATGTATTTATTTTTCCTTTAAAACTAAATGGCCCAATTCAACAAACCTTTTTAGGCCACAATTCGGACCTAAAAAGCTGAAAAAATTTTGGTGCAATGTGAGGCTGTTCTAAAATGTTGCGATTTTTGCAACTTGCACGCCATTTTCGCAACCTCAGCTTGTCAAATTCATGACGAGCAGCAGCGTTCATTACGCCACAAATCTTACTCCAGGCCCCAGTAGGATTTTTGGTGAGGCTTGTGCTACTTTTTAGACACGCTGAATTCATTAAAAGGTGTGCGCTGGTCTTGATGAATTGGGGCCCTGGGCTTTCACACAACTTCTAGTCATTTCCCTTTAAAGAAGTTGTCTCATCAAAACAACCCACTTGTTAAACTGAACATTTGGAACCAGATAGATGATCACTGTAAGTCTTATATCATAAGTCTTATATCATATCATATGCCATGGCCGGAGAAAGTTGTGGAGGGCTTTTCATTCAGTAATATAGTATTGCATGCTGGCTATTCAGATACAGATCAGACCAGTTTACTGTCTTAGCAGTGTTAAGCCTTTACCAATGGTGACCACATGGCCTGTTAGGCTACTTGGAAAAGTAATATTCAATAGACAACCTCGGTAAATAAAGTGCTAAATCAGTAAGTTTTCAGAAGATATTGACATGATTTTGAAAAGACTTTGGACCCAATTCAACAAAAGCAATTTCATCAGAAATATGGCGTGAAATGCTTTGAAAAGTTGCTAAATTTTGGCACAACTCAAAGTTGTGCAAATAGTTAGCGACTTTTAGCGTTTTCACGCTAGTTTTTCTCCGCTATGCCAAAATGGGCAAAGCTGGGGCGGGACAAGGGATGACCCAGCAGCTCATCTAATTCATGACTAGCTGTGGTGTTCCCAATGCCAGAAATCTTACTCCTGTCAGGGACACATCAGACACCCCAGATTCATGAAGAGGCATGCAGCTCTTCATGAATCAGGAGTGTCTGACTCCACTATGCCCCCTCATCAAGACTCACGAGAAAATCGCCAGTCTTGATGAATCGGGGCCTATAAAATTAAGGATACATACCATTTTTTTGCTCCTCCGTTAGCTGTTCCTTTGGAAATTCCACATCAAAAGTAATAACTAGGGATCCTCTAATGTTATTATTGTCAAAATTTGGAAGGCCCTCTCCTTTCTTCCAAAGCTTCGCTCCTGGTTTTGTTATTTTATCTCGCATTATATGAACCTATGAGTAAATTAAATTATAATGAATGAAATTACATGTTTTCTAAAAGCTTATATTGCTTCATTAACTGGATGTGCCATAATAGCGCAAAGAATAATAATACAAGACATTTGTTAACCCCTTCATGACATCCATCATACATGTACACACATGTGAGAAGCTGAGCCCACATCATTCTCGACAGCATTTTGATTACTTTTTATGGGCGCGAGGGGAAAAAAGTATGGCGACCAAAAGTGTGGCGTTTATATTTTTTACATATGGGATAAATATTTTTATATTGTATTAGTTGGGTGAATTATGTACAAGGTAAAATATGTCAATTTTTAGTTAATTTTACCATCTATGTTAGGGGGAAAAAAAGTGATTTATTGGATACCTTTTAAATGCCATTGTCACTCTTGACAGTGGCATTAAAAGTGTGAACTGAATCAGCTACTCGAGTGCCGGCTATGTAATGCAGCTGTCACCTGCGCTGTATGGAGAAGAATCAGTTCCTAAGTCCGCTTCATATAGTGACAGCAGATGACATGATTACGTGGTGCTGATAGACTGTTAGTACTCGGTGGCCATCATGGATACCTTTTAAATGCCGCCGTCACGTCAGATAGACACATTTTAAGTGTTGAACTTTTTAATGGTTAAAATGTTACTCTCGAGTGCCGGCTGTGTAATGCAGCTATCACCTGTGTTGTATGGCACGGGCTCAGGTCCTGAGTCCGCTTCATATAGTGATTGTGTACGGCTGTCACTAAACAGTTAAAAACAGAAAGTTAAATTGTCTGAACTTTTTTTAAAATCCATTGATTCTTAGCAATGGATCGCTTAAAACAGATTAAACCTGGATGGAAAACTGAAGTAAAAAGGATATGTTCTGCTTTTCATGAGTCCCCAGGAACTTTAAAGGGGTTCTTCAAGAATGTTATAAAAATGGCCAGTGTGGCATATTCCAAGCTGCGACCTGTCCTAATCATATGTCAGGATGGGTTGCTGCCTGAAGATTCACAGTTAGAGACATGTGTATCAACTGTCAGAAGAGCAGCAGAAAGTGAGTGTGTGCGGGGGGTTTGTTGTGTGTGTTAGTCTAATTTTTGGTACTCACAATAAAATCTGTTTCTCGTAGTCTTCAATGGGGGATACAGAACCATGGGATAGTCTTCTGCACATGGAGGCTAACATTATTATTGCAATTAAATAAAATTGGCTCCTCCCCAGCAGACTACACCTCGCCTATTGGAGCAGGCATTCTCAGTTTCGAGAAAAAGCAGTAGGAAGAGAAAAGAATTAAGGAAAGACGCAAATAACTGTACGCCCAACCGGGAAATCAAGGGTGGGAGCTGCGTCTCTCAATGAATACTACGAGAAACAGATTTTATGGTGACTACCAAAAAATCTACTTTTCTCGGTCGGCTCATTGAGGGACACAGAACCATAGCTGTCCCTAGGGTGAAAAGAATTAAATATATCATACTGTTACCACCTAACCTTCCGCTGTAACTCAAGCTGAAATCTGGGCTACTGCATGCGGCAGTATCTTCCTACCAAAGCTTGAATGTGAGGAGGCCAAAAAGTGTGGACCCTGTAAAACTTAGAAAAAGTATGCACCGATGCACAAGTAGCTGCTTAACTGAGCTGCAAAGCCGATGCCTGATGATGAAGCATCCAGGAAGCTTCCACTGCCCGAGTAGAGTGCGTCCTAATCCTAAATGGCGCCACCCTGGCCTTAGCTCTATAGGCCTGGGTAAAAGCAGTCTGGATCCAGTGGTCAATGGTCACTTTAGAAGTGGCCTAACCCCTATGAGGGCCCTCTGGTATAAATAAACAAGGAATAAGAATGCCTGAGTGAGGCAGTAGCCGATAAATAATACCTTGCGGCTCTAACAACGTCCAACCTTCTCCCTAGGATGAGATGGTGCCGGACAAAAGGAAAGTAAAATAAGGTCTTCATTAAAGGTGAAAACTCGAGACCAACTTTGGGAGAAAAGATAGAACTGGCTTCAACACTACGCTATCCTGATAAAGAATAAGGTAAGAAGCGCGACAAGACAGAGCCACAAGCTCCGTGGCCCTCCTAATCAAATTGATGGCTATAAGGAAGCCTACCTTATAAGAAAAAGTGTAGAGATCTCTCCGATTGCCTTTTGACACGAAAACTGAAGAACCTCCAAAACAAGATTCAGATCCCAATGGTCCAAAGGAGCCCGATAGGGTGGCCCAACATGTGCCACCTCTTGGAGAGAAGGCTTAACCTGAGGTTTAGATGCCAAATCCTTCTGAAACAGAATAGCCACAGTGGACACTTGAGAGTATCAGTGCACCGTGCTCAGATTCTCTTGGATGAGAGAATCGCAGCACAAGTGCAGAAAAAACTGAGACATTTCTCCAATGTCCTCCATTGTCGGCGTCAGTTGTAATCAGACTGAACACACATGACATCGGAGTGCAGTCTGATGTTTCACAAGCACCTATAGACTTGTATGGGGGGTGCAATCTGATTCTCAGATGCAATCGCATGCTGAATCGGCATGAAAAACATTGGTCCGAGTGCTATCTGACAAAACATCGGATAGCACTCGGCCGTGTTATATGCCAGTGTGAGCAAGCTCTGAGAAGGAAAGCCACGCTGGCAAGAAAAAAGACATTGACGAAGTACTGGTAGACTCATACCAATGAAAATAAGCCCTCCAAGAGCGATGTGAGACTCGCAATGAGGATGGCTTCCAGACTCTAATCACATCTAGGTGAAGAGCCCACTCTCCTGCAGGTAGCTGCTGGCGACTTAAAAAGTTTGCCTCCCAGTTGTCTACCACTAGTATATGAACTGCCGAGATTAGAGGAACCTTGTCCTCTGCCCCCCTCCTAAATCCCTGCAAACTCAGCCATGGCAGATGGGCTTTGTGTGCCCCCCCAGCAATTGATATAAGCCACATCAATTTCATTGTCTGATTGAACCCTGATCGGCAACCCTCAGACTAAGTGCTGCAATTGAGTCCTGCAAATGTAAAAGAGCCAAACAGACAGCTCTGAGCTCCAGCACGTTGATAGAAGTCTCCAGAGTCCCTGGATCTTCAAGTGACGGAAGATTACTCCCCAGTCGGAGAGGCTGGCATCTGTCGTGAATCTCCGTCACTGAATGGGACGAAAAGAGTAATCCTGAGATAACAGGGGTGACGTTAACCATCACCTGAGACTGGCGACTTCGACAAGGGAGACGAATAGGCTAATCCAGGGACTGTATTGGCCTGTCCCAAGAGGCTAGGAGTGTGTTCTTTAGAGGTCTTGACTGAAATTTAGCAAACGGCACTGCCTCGAACGTCACTACCATCTTTTCTAGGACCTTCAAGCAAAATCGAAGGGAATACCTGCTCGGACACCTCAAAGTTCTGATTGAAGACTGAAGAGATAAGCATTTCTTCCAGAGGAGAAGAGATTATGTCTAAATGGTGTCGAACACCATTCCCAGAGATCGTAGCAGCTGTGTCGGAACTATCATGGACTTTGTCCTGTTGACAATCCAGCCGAATCGCTCCAGAGTTTGTAGAATGATGCGCAGGCTCTCTAGATTCTGAGTAAAGGATAGAGGAAAACCATTATCTCCCTGGACCGTAGCAGCACCATAACCAGTGTCAGGATCTTCGTGAATACTCTGGGCGCTTTGGCTAGTCCAAATGGGCGAGCCCCAAACTGATTGTGATCTTAGCGAAGAAGTCGCTGATGGGCTAGAAAAATTGACACATGCAGATAAGCATCCCGAATATCTACCGAAAAAAGAAATTCCCTGGCCTCCATGGATGCGATCACTGATTGAAGCAACAGGATCTTGAAGCGACGAAGCCGAACCTATTTGTTTAGGCACCTTAAATCTAAAATAGGCCGCACTGAGCCGTCTTTTTTGGGGATGACGAATTAGGTTTAAATAAAAACCCCTGAAGCGCTCTGAAATAGGAACACCTACAAATCACCCCTGCCTGAGGCAGGGAATCTATAGCCTGGTGGTAACTGACTCTCATGCTGGGAGAACAGGGAGTGCGAGAAGAGAAGAAACGATCCTGAGGTAGACTGGTGAACCCAAAGAGATGACTTCTCTGACCCAATCAGAGTGGGGGCCGCCAAGCAAGCATTGACCTTTCTCTTGCCTCTGGACCAGGAGGGCCTAGCCCTGATCCAGAAGGGCGTCCGGCGGATGTTGGTCTAAAGGTAGCCCTCCTTGGTTCCTGGGAGACATTCAGTCTAACCAGCTGACTTGACTCGTCCGGTGCTGAAAACTGACAAAAGGGATGAATATGCAAGGCCTCATGCCTCCGAAAAAGATGGCAGGCCCTGGCCTGAGGAAGCAGGGTGCTTCTGCTTCCTGTAGCTTCTGAAATTATCTTTTCTAGCCTGGTTCCAATTAAGCGAGACCCCTGCAATGGTAGTCTTGTCAGCGATCTTTTTGAAGCCAAGTCCGCCCTCCACATCTTGAGCCACAGCATGAGGCGAATCGCCACATAATTGCTTCCTGCCTGGGTAGATATTTGCCTGCCTGTGCAATCTGATCCACAATCTCGGCTAATTTCAAATTCTGGGAACCAGACAAAAAATTTCATAAATGCTTAGCCCACTCTGTCGCTGCCTTGGAGACCCAAGTGGCAGAAAAGACTGGGCAAAAGACAAAACCTGTCGCTGCAAAAGTTGACCTCGCCACAGGTTCTATGCGTCTATCCGTGAGGTCCTTAATTTTATATAAAAGTGATATAGCGGAGTGTATACCACCAGTGGAGGAGAACAAGAGACCACCAACTCTGCTGGAAAGGGATAGAACACCCCCATATGACTACGCTTTTGAAAGAGAAAAAGAAACCTGTTCCAGTAATGGGAGGGGGCGGCGCAGCAGCCAGTGCCAGATAGGCGCCAACAAAGTTCAGGTGGGCAAGTAGAACAGCCAACAGCAGCACCTGGACCCTGTCCAAGGACAATCCCCTTCTCTTCCAGAAGCCGTACACTGGTATCTACCACTCCAAGGAAAGTAATAAAGGGGGAAGAGAAGGCTAATGACAGGGTTATACTTGCCTGTCCTAAAGATACGGATCCCTTTAACTTCTGCTCCATGCAGACATGCTCTATGTGGGGCGGCAGGCAAGAGATAATTGGCTTACGGACCACCGCCCCAGTACCTGACTACTGACTGTGTCAAGGTACGCTGGTCTGGCCACACAGACAAGAGAGGATACGGACTGAACAATTACAGCCGGTACTGACGCTACGTGGGTGAAACAGATTTACACTCTGTTACCCTGAGAAATCCATCTGAAAAACAAAGTTGTCAGCACCTAATCTAAGACAGACCTTGTCTCCAACTGACACTACACTAAGGAAGCCTGATCCAGCAGGCGAGGTATAGTCTGCTGAGGAGGAGCCAATTTTATTTAAATGCAATAATAGTGTCAGCCTCCAGGCGGCAGCACACTATCCCATGGTTCTGGGTCCCCCAATGAGGCGAACGAGAAAAAAAAAAAACTTGTCAGGCTGACAGAAAAGAACAGGCTTCCAGGTGAACACGGAGGTGGACTGAGGCTGGAGAAAGAGAGACCATTCTACCGAGACGACTGAGGCTGGAGAAAGAGAGCCCATTCCACAGAGACGGCTGAGGCTGGCGAACGAGAGCCCATTCTACCGAGACGACGGAGGCTGGGGAAAGAGAGCCCATTCTACCGAGACGACTGAGGCTGGGGAAAGAGAGCCCATTCCACAGAGACGGCTGAGGCTGGAGAACGAGAGCCCATTCTACCGAGACGGCTGAGGCTGGAGAAAGAGAGCCCATTCTACAGAGACGGCAGAGGCTGGAGAAAGAGAGCCCAGTCTACCGAGACGGCTGAGGCTGGAGAAAGAGAGCCCATTCTACAGAGACGGCTGAGGCTGGAGAAAGAGAGCCCATTCTACAGAGACGGCTGAGGCTGGAGAAAGAGCCCGTTGTACAGGACAAGTATTTTTTTTCTCTTGCTACAAGTCTGCCTCATGGCTTAGTGAGAATAACAGGTCAAGATGCTGCTGCTCCTCCGCCTGACACCTGACATGTCTTGAGCGTACACGTGGCTAGGACAGGATGCAGCTTAGAATACGTTACAGCAGAAACTTTTATCACACTTGTAGAGAACCCTTTTAAGGACAATGTTCATTTGCAAAAAGGATGAAAATAGAACATGCTCCGAGTCTCACGAATTGGACATACAGATCAGTTTCAAGACAAACAGGTGTATGGATCAATGAAACTATGGGTCTGGGACAGCACATGGATGTGTACAATGGATGTGTGAATACAGCCATAACTTGTTTTTGCCCCTGAGCTCTTGGATCTATAAAGATATTATGATCCTTTATGTATGTAATATGCATCATATTGATTCTATTTAGGATTTGTGGTATTGTTTTCATACAACACTTTCAAGAATCCCCTCTTTCTGGATAGATATATGCATGTACTGATAGCTGTCTCACTCTTGTAATGTTGTTTATGATGCCTTCTGGAAGATACTGTCAGGGATCCATGATGTCTCATCTATCGTTATAGTGGAAATTTACCTTTTAAACTTTTTAGATCATCCTGTTTTTAAATACATTATGTAATACGGCCTCTATTTTTATATTATTCACGATTGGTCGATTTCATACTCTGTAGGATCTTTTATAGTATTTATGCATGAGACCATTATTGTATGGGGCAATAGTGCTGGTATAAATTATTTAAAAGCTATTATAAAAGGGAACCTATCATCAGAATAACTAAAGGCATGTGCACAAAGGCCCTTTAATGTTTATGAATCCACTCTTTGCTTGTAGTATTACATTTTGAAATTGTAGAGAAATCTAGTTTTGTAGATTTAATTACGTGTGAGGGGTAGACACTGCTCTTCCAGCTATCCTGCTCCTCTCCCCATTCTCCCACCCACCGCTGGACTCTGGTCTCTGGCAGACAGGTCATTTCTCAGTGGCCCAACTCCCTGCCTGTGAGTCTGCGGTGCACGCACAGATTGATAGTTCGTCCCTCGCAAAGTAACCAGGAGCTTACTGCGCTTGCACTACCACCTCTGATAAGATGATCCAGGGCAATAACTGCGGCTGCGGAGAAGAGACAGGTCACAGGTAGAAGAGTGACCCGTCCACCAGATACTGTATGCCGGCAGCAGGCAGGGAAATAGGAAGAGAGGCAGGAGAGATGGAAGCGCAGTGTCTGCTCCCTGCACTTGTGACTAAAAGTTCAAGGCTGGATTTCTCTATAATTTCCAAACAAAATACTACAAGAAGAGAATGGATTTAATAAGCACTAAATGGCCTTTACACATGCCTTTATTTAGGTCTCAATTATCCTGAGGACAGGTTTCCTTTAAGACCCCCTTAAAGGGATCCTGTCACCAGAAATAATGCTATTAACTGCAGATATGCAGTTAATCTGCAGGGTAGCATTATTATGCTGCCGGGCGCCTACACACAGCCGAATTGCAGTGGGGAGAAAATGAACTTCATTCTCCCCACCAGCATTCGGTTTCAGTCATAGATGTGGGGGCTCCGTAGATTCAGTCATGACTCTGAAAATACAGAGTATCGGCCCAGAATGACAGATGACCACAATGAAGAGGGAGTGTCAGTCAGAACCGGGGGCGCGGTCACAGCCGCTGCTATATATTCGCAGAGCTGTGACTGAACCGGCGCCGCCCCCATGACAAACTGAATGCTGGCGGGGAGAATAAAGTTAATTTTCTCCCCACTGCATTCGGCTGCGTGCAGGCGCCGGGCAGCATAATAACGCTATTAACCTGCAGACTAACCACATATCTGAAGGTTAATAGCGTTATTTCTGGTGACAGATCCCATTTAGCTTTGGTACCTTCAGTTGTGATGCCTGCTGCCTATCAGTACTTACAGAAAAAAAGCCAAAACCACATAAAAAGCTCATTTTGGCTATTAACATTTTTAACTTACTTTGTGGCCGTCCAAATGTGAAATATCCATTTCAAAACCAGTAAGTGCTTCAACTAAAGAAATTGTCACATTTGTGTAAAGGTCGTCCCCTCTTCGTTCAAATATAGGATGTCTAGAAAATGCAAAAAAAGATCATTTTACCAACAAAGCAGTTCTAAGCTGAAGCAAGAAATGCCACTGCAATTATGGCGGTAATGGTTAATAAAAGCAAGACATTTGGCAAAAAAAAAAAAGATAAAAGCAAGTCAACCATGGGAACACTTTCCCCAGAAAGGGTCGGCATTACAGAAGCCACAGACCCCACTGGACTCTAGTAATTATCCGCACAGGAGCAGGGCATTTAGTCAAAATCTACAGGAAAATAATACCCTAGATTATGTGCATGGGGAAAAGGAAGTGTGTATTTTTCACACTTTTATTCTTGAAACCACTAAAAATCATTATAAAATTGCTCTCCTTTTGTACAATTTTTTTTATATATATTTGACAAGTTTTATTTCGCCATTACATTTTTAAATGTATTTTTTCTTATATTTCACACACAATGTCGCCCATAAAGGTCATAAAAGCCTTTTGGGGGTAGGGCATTTCAAATTTAAATAAATTATTTATATTGCTGATTTCATATGTATCTGGGACTAGCATATTAGATCCAGTTAAAGAGCAAATTCGGCCTCCTGGCTGCAGAGCTGAACTGATCAGGGTCTGCAAGGTGCCAGAAGCTGCTGCTTGCTTCCAGCAACTGGCAATCACATGACTGCTGGGCCAGGAGGAGGAAGTGATGTCAGTGCTTCCTATGCTGTATATGTAGCGATTATGAAGGGACAGATGGTAGTAACCCATCTTTGCATTCTCTGTGAGGAGTCCGGCTGTGTCTGACAGTCTGTAGCCTGCTCCTGCAGCCACATGATCTCGTGCAGCCATATACTTTGCAGTGACATTTTAGAACATCACTGCAGAGTAAACTGTGGACCGCGCACACATTTATAGCCTATGAACGGTCCAAAAATAGTTAAAGCAAAGTCAAAGGAACAATTACAAATCCCTCAATCTTTGCCGCACAAGAAAAGAAAACAAACGAGCACTGGTAGTAGATGCAGGAAGCTGCTAATCGACAGTCATGGCCACTTTACTGGCCTGTGTAAATGCGCCTTTAAGATGTTTTTATAGGTTGAGCCTCTTAAAGGGAATCTGTCACCCCCTGGGAGATATGGGACCTCTACTATGGGCATACAGGGTATAAAAGTAAATAAATCTATACATAAATCTACACATACCTGTATGGCCCATAGAAGAGGTTTGATTGCAAAATCAAGTTGATGAAAACATATTTCTCTGCATTCAGACCTCTACTATGGGCCATGCAGGTATGTATAAGGTTTACGTTTCTATAACCTGTATGCCCATAGTAGAGGTCTGATATCTCCAAGGGGTGACAGATTCCTTTTAAAATGGAAATCAGTGGTGATAAAAGATGTGGATCGATATGATAGTGCTGAGCAATGATTTGCTGGAAAGAAACTTTTAGAGAAATGTATTCTGAAAACTTAACAAAGAAAGTAAAAAAAAAAAAAAATAGTTATCAAACTAAACATAAGCCTTACTTGAGAACTTTGATACGAAAGCGCAAGTCGCCAGGCTCTCCATCAATATGGGGTTCACCTAGAAAAACAAAGACGGGATATTAATAGCTGAACGCAAGCGTTTAACGAATATAAAAAATACAAAGTGAAATTTGCTCACCTTCTCCAATGAATGGATACTCCATCCCATCTCTAACTCCGGGCTCAATTTCAACTTCTAATGTTCGTTCCTCATTTACAAGTCTAATTGTGGGTGAAAGAAAAAGCACATTAAATTAATGGTTTGCTTTGAATTGTAAGGGAATTTTTGGACACACCATATGGATGACCTCTCTCATTAATATGAGTTTGGCAGGGGTAAGACAAATGGCACGCCTAGCAATCAGCTGTTATTTGCCCCAGCAGAACACTGCAAAATAGCTCCTATTCTTTTCAAAAGCTGATCAGTTGGTGCCGAGGGTCAGAGCCCCACTGACCGCATATTGATGACGTATCCCATAAATAGGTCATCATATGGTATGACCGGACAACCCCTTGAATTAAAAAAAAAAAAAAAAAAAATGTAATAGCAGTGTACCAGAATCAGTCTAAGGCCACGGCCCCACTATCAGTGTTCGGTCAGTATTTTTTCTCAGGAGTGGGAGCCAAAACCAGGAGTGGGTGATAAATGCAGAATTGGTGACTTGTTTCTATTATACCTTTTCTCTGATTGCTACTCACCTGGTTTTGTCTCCCACTCCTGAGAAAAAATACTGATCGAATACTGACCAAATACTAATAGTGGGGCCGTGACCTTACAGAAAGGCTGACATTAACATTTGAGGATAAAGTCCCCGTCACACTAAGCGAGATCGCTAGCGAGATCGCTGCTGAGTCACAAGTTTTGTGACACAACAGCGACCTCAGTAGCGATCTCGCTACGTTTGACACTTAGCAGCGAACAGGTCCCTGCTGTGAGATCGCTGGTCGTGTCGGAATGGTCTGGACATATCTTTGATCGTTGAGGCCCCGCTGGGTAGCATGTATCGGTGTGTTTGACACCTTACCAACGACCTTGTTGACGACTCAGACACAGAAACACATAGGCGTGCATCGTTATACAGATCGTTACGGGTCGCCGTATCGTTGCAGCATCGTTGGGAAGATCTGACTGTTTGACATCTCACCAGCGACCACATAGCGACGCAGCAACGATCCCTGACAGGTCGTATCGTTGTCGGGATCGCTGTAGCATCGATTAGTGTGACGGGGTCTTTACTTCTAGTTTCTAGCTAATCTATGTCTTTTTATGGCAGAATCCACTTCAACAATGAACAGGTTGAAGGTGATAAAATCCACAGTACACTCATTCTGAGTGGAGTTTTTCAGAGTCTGGGAATCTGGGCATAAAATATTCCATTTCACTGGGATCATTGGAGGATTTGTTACAGATTCCGTCCAGATTTATACATGAAATCAAGTCAAATTCCGCACCTTCTCATTGCTATTAATCATCCCAATAGCACATACGCCTAACAGAGGCATACTGAAAATGAATATAAGCATATGCAGCAGCCTCCTTGGTACTGCTAAGTAAACCAGTGTGATAAAGAGGAGCTTTAGGCTAAGTGCCCACGATGCAGAAATGCAGCATATTTTTTCTCATGCGGATTGTACATGCGTTTTTCCTGCCAGGTAGAAGCGTTTGTCAAGCGTTTTTGCATGCATTTCTGCATGCGGGTTGTCAAGCGCTTTCCAAGCGATTTTAGCATCACTTGGAAAGTGCTTGACAACTTGGTCACACAATATAAATCCATGCAACCGGCATGGATTTATGTAGTGTGACCAAGAAATACTATAAAAAAAAAAAAAAAAAAGAATAAGAATGGTAAAAAATAAAGATTATACTTACATTCTGATGGCCCCCGGTAGTTTCTCCGCTCCGTCCAGTCTGTTGTATGGCTTGCGGTGGTGTGAAAGGACCTGCCATGACATCATTTAGTCATGTGACAGGTCACGAGACCACCGACGTCAGCGGACGCGTGACCTGTCACATGACTAAATGATGTCATGGCAGGTCCTTTCACACCAACGCGACCGATACAACAGACCGGACGCAGCAGAGAAAACACCGGGGGCCATCGGAAGGTAAGTAGACTTATTTTAAATTATTTTTTTAACAGGTTCCATGGTACTTGGGTTGGGTCTGGAGGAGAGTCTCCTCTTCTCCAGACCCGGGTACCATCCGCACATTGAATCGCTTAATATCCGCATGTGCACATGTAGTCATGCGGATATTAAGCGATTCAATGCAAGTCAATGGCGGCAATTCCGCTGTGTGTCCGCAAAATTAATAGACATGCTGCGCATTTTTCCACAATGATAATCCGCAGCGGAAATTTCCGCAGCATGAGCACAGCACATGTGGATTATCATTGAGGACCATGGGGCACGTATCACCAAGCGTTTTTTAAGCGTTTTCGCTGCGGAAATTCCACGGCAAAAACGCTTGAAAAATGCATAGTGGGCACACAGCCTTAACCATTTTTACATGCTAAACTGGCCACATCATGATAAGGTGGCTGAAGATCTAAATAAAATGTAGTTTTTATTTTGATATTTCTCAATTTGTTTACGAACATATTACAATAACAAGTTTAAACAAGGGGGTCTTGGCAGGATTTTCACTTCTTCCCCTGCATGACGTTACCCAATAATAAGCATGAAGCGTCATACGTCTAATCTTATCACACTTCCGGTATCTACTGTGATTACAAGTGGCAGGAGGAGAACAGAGCAGTGTCTCATTACATACACCACTCTGCATCTATCCCAGACACAACGCTCTCCTCCCCAGATCACATAGCCTATAGCATTGTCCGTGTAGGTTAGTTATTGCCCATAGAAATCTATGGAGTGGGGGGGGAATGTGGCTGGAGTGAGGCACAGGAACACAGACGCACATGCAGCGCATAGCGACTGTTCTCTCTCACTGCAGGGCTGCATTTACAGCCACAATGCTCAGTGCTGCTGTATATTGTCCCCCATACAGCTGCTGATTGTGCGGGTGTGCCAAAGAGACATGGAAGCAGGATCTCCTCACGTCTCTGTACAGTGTATGGGACACGCCACTGCAGTCTCCAACCTTTCTAGAGTGGAGTTTAGTTAATAACACTCATAAATGGAATAGTTTTACTACCAGTGTTCAGCCCGAATTCCAAAAAAGTTCTTGTCCAATCTAGGATTCTAACTGCTCAATAGTCCTGGGTCTTTATTGCCAGATTTTTCCTTTCATAATGCGAGCAGGTCTGGACTGCGAGCAGCCGATTCATCACCTGAACTCTTCTCCTGTGAAGTGATGGAGGCACTATGTGGGTAGCATTGTCTTGCTGAAACATGCAAGGCCTTCTCTGAAATAGACATTGTCTGGATGGGAGAATATGATGTTCTAAAGCCTCTATATAATGTCAGCATTCATGTGTGCGCTGATAACAAGCTGGATGGTCGCTTTGCTCTCGAGTCCGCAGGACTGTGGTTTCTATAAGAAATGTCACATTTTGATTCATCTTACCATAGAACAGTTTCCATTTTGCTTCACTCCATTGTAATGAGCTTTGGCCATAGAAGACCACAATGTTTCTGGATTGTGCTGATATACGGCTTCTTGATTGTATGATAGAGCTTTAACTTGCATTTGTGGATTGCACAGTGAACTGTATGCACAGACAATGATTTCAGGAAATGTTCCTGAGTCCATGCAGCGACTTCCACAACCTGTGTTTAATGCATTTCCACCTGAGGGCTCGCAGATACCGCCGTCTTTTTATCTTGTATACATGGATTTCTCCAGAATCTCTGAATCTTTCAATGATATTTTTGATTGTAGACAGAGGGGTATTCAAAGTCTTTGCAATTTTACATATAGGATCATTTTTCTGATATTGTTTCACAATTTTTAGACACAGTTGTTCGCAGACTGGTGACCTCTGACCATCTTTGCTTCTGTGAGACTCTGCCTCTCTAACATGCTCGTTTTATACAAAGTCATGTGACTTAGTTGACAATTGACCCTCCAGATGTTTTTCATTAGTACCACTCATTTTTCCAGCCTTTCGTTGACCCTGTCACAACTTTATGATGCGTTTCTGCCATCAATTTCTAAATTATTTAATTTTTTTCTAATGAAATGGAGAAATGTCTAACTTTCACCTTGATCTGTGTACTGTTGTGAATAAAATATGGCTGAGAGAGATTTCTAAATCATTGCATTCTTGCTTTCAGTTTGCCATACCTTACTAGCATTGTACGCACTCATATACACATAATTTGTATAATTAAGCACAACCCTGTATTTGACTACATACTTGACATTAGGGCATTCATCACAAACAACTTCCTGTGTCATCTGAAACCGTCCAGGCCCTAGCTGTGTTGTTCTCATTTCTTGTCGACAATTACATTTTCTCTTGCCCGGAGCTTGACGGGCTACAGGCTTATTTCTTACAACCTAGTGAGAGAAACAAACTACTTAATACATTATGCATGAAAGCAAGAGTGGATTATTGCCAAGATAACACACCAAGAGGAAAAATATTAATTTCTTAAATCATGGGGCTAAGATGGAGCTTCTGGGAAAAGTCAGACACCTCAGTTTCTAGTTAAGAACTAGCTAAGGACAGGAAACAGAGTAAAAATGGTAAACTCTCCAGATGGGCTAAGGTCACTACCACAAAGATTAGTGCTAGGCCTCATTCAGATGTCAGGAATTTTTCACAAACGCAAAAAACAAACCAATTTTAATCAAAGTTTTGGATCCGCATTTCATTAGTGTTTAGTCAGAGTGACAGTTTTTACTATCAGGGTTTCATCAGTGATTTTTTCATGTGAAAAAAGCTTCTCGTATCCATTGCAATGCTAAGAACAGACAGTAGATGAATTGTACGTGGATTGCATCCATGTGGTTGTGGTTGTTGTGATTTTCATGGACCCAATGACTGGTATTTGGTGATCAAAAATGGATAAATCACGGTCCACAAAAACATGGGACATGTGAACCACCACACCAGCTAGAATGGTATGTATTCTATAGAACACGTACAAGAAAAACAGACATCTGATCCCTTTTTATTTTCTTTATTAATGGCCTTGTGGACAGGATTGAGAGTGAAGTGTCAGTCTTTGATGATGACACAAAACTACATAGGACAATAAAAACGGAGCTTGAGAGTACAATATTGCAAAATGATCTGGATAAGATGTCTGCATGGGCAATGTTAATGTAGATAAATGTAGAGTAATGCACCTAGGACCGAGTAATCCTGCATATACTACATTAAATGGGAGCATACTCGGGACTACACAACAGGAGAAGGACTTAGGTATTCTGGTTACAAGTAAGCTGAGCAGCAGCACTCAATGTCAAGCAGCAGCCGCAAAAGCAAACAAGATTTTAACATGTATAAAAAGAGATAAAATCCAGCGATCCCAACGTATTGTTACCACTTTATAAATCACTCGCGAGGCTACATCTAAAATATGGGATCCAGTTTTGGGCTCCACATCTTAAAAAACATATTGATAGTTAGAGTCAATTCAAAGGGGGGGCAACTAGATTATTACAAGGGATGGAAGGCCTCTCCTATGATGAGAGGTTAGAAAATTTGGGCTTGTTTAGCTTACAGAAACGACGCCTCAGAGGGTGGCGTCTCATTTAGATGTATAAATATATGTGTGGTCAGTATAAAGGACTAGCCCATGACTTATTCCTTCCAAAGACCATACTAGGGACCAGGAGGCACTCATTACAGGTGGAAGAAAGGCGATTCCAGCAGCTAAATAGGAAAGGTTTCTTTACAGTTAGAGCAGTCAGACTGTGGAATGCCCGACCACAAGAGGTAGTGATGGCCGACACTATAACACCTTTTCTCATAACCAACAGCATTTTTTTTATATTCTGTTCAAATGTTGAGCAGATATTCAGGTGTCTACATGTTAATAAAATAAACCCTAAATGGGGCGTTCATAACCACATGAATGTATAAAACAAAAATTACCTCGACAAAATTCCCAGAATAAACTTCTTCCAGAGTTACTTCAATATCAATTATTATGTCACTGCCACGTGGAACATTTCTGTCTTGTTGACGGGGATTGCCTCCAAACATGAAGCCAAAATCTCCAAAGAAACTAAGAAAATACAAAAAGAAAGATACCATGTCTATGTATTATACTAGCTATTGAACCCGTTCTACGTCCGAGCAGCGAGCATTTTTATTGGTACATTTCCGCCAACATTTTTTTTTTTTTTTTTAAGACGCTGCGGCTTCAATAAAATGGCGTGTCTTCTCCTGGCAAAGCCGTGCCTGACACTTCGATACGCTTGGGGTCTGCGCCAAACCTCACCAAGCTTTATTCACTTAGGTTGCTTTCCCTGTTTTGAGGGGTCCCTAGTCCCCAGGTGCCAGTAGTATTCTCTACCATCTTCTTAGGCTTTTTATATTCCATATTTCCCACTTTCTATGATGGATTTAAACCCCTATTGCGGCTATTATCTTATGCATCATTTTGCACCAGGATTTGCTCTCTCTCTCTATGCACTTAGCACTGGGCACTCAGATGTTTTGGGCCATTTATACTACCAACTGCTATTTATGTGACTTACGACTAAATGGTTAGTATGTGATATGCTATTCTGAGTAGGATTTTCTTATCCATGGGACATTTATATGGATTGTGCCACGCTGATGTCTTTTTGAACATACAGCAGTCCCTCTCTATATCGCGGTTCATTTATTGCGGCCTCACTGTATCGCAGGATTATATTTAATTATTTATCACTGATTCTTCCCTATATCGTGGGATTTTGCAGTATTGTACATGGCACACAAATGGCTGATTGATGGAAGGTGACCAACCAGAGCATTGTCTTGTGTATCCTGGGCGCTGGGCGCATCCTGGAAATGATTAAGAAGGGACTGGGAACGGTTTATAAGTGTGTGGGAAGGGTTTATAGAGCCTTAAAATATATAGAAATACTAAAATAAATGTAAGGATTTTCACCTATCGCGGGGTGGTCTAGAATGTAATACCCGCGATAAGTGAGAGATTACTGTATTTATGACAATACTTTCACTGTTTACTTTGTCTTTCTGACTATGTATGGTGGCACTGACAGTCTACTTCAGGCATCTTTTTGCGGTACTGGGACTATACCAGTTTATTAATACGGGACCCTCTGGGTGATCATTTATGGCATAAATTGAGCATAGCATACTACAACCCCTGGCAAAAAATATGGAATCACCGGGATCGGAGGATGTTCATTCAGTTGTGTAATGTTGTTGAAAAAAAAGCAGATCACAGACATGGCACAAAACTAAAGTCATTTCAAATGGCAACTTTAGGGCTTTAAGAAACACTAAAAGAAATCAAGATTAAAAATGTGGTACTCAGTAAGGGTAATTTTTTTCAGACCAAGCAGAGGGAAAAAATTATGGAATCATGAAAAACAAACACACAAAAGAACACTCCAATACATTACTAGTATTTTGTTGCACCACCTCTGGCTTTAATAACAGCTTGCAGTCTCTGAGGCATGGACTTAATGAGTGACAAACCGTACTCTTCATCAATCTGGCTCCAACTTTCTCTGATTGCTGTTGCCAGATCAGTTTTGCAGGTTGGAGCCTTGTCATGGACCATTTTCTTCAACTTCCACCAAAGATTTTCAATTGGATTGAGATCCGGACTATTTGCAGGCCATGACATTGACCTTATGTGTCTTCTTTCAAGGAATGTTTTCAGTTTTTGCTCTATGGCAGGATGCATTATCATCTTGAAGAATGATGTCATCATCCCCAAACATCCTTTCAATTGATGGGATAAGAAAACTGTCCAAAATATCAATGTAAACTTGGGCATTTATTGAAGATGTAGTGACAGCCATCTCCCCAGTGCATTTCCCTGACATGCAGCCCCATATCATCAATGACTGTGGAAATTTGCATGTTCTCTTCATGCAGTCATCTTTATAAATCTCATTGGAACGGCACCAAACAAAAGTTCCAACATCATCACCTTGCCCAATGCAGATTCGTGATTCATCACTGAATATGACTTTCATCCAGTCATCCACAGTCCACGATTGCTTTTCCTTAGCCCATTGTAACCTTGTTTTTTTCTGTTCAGGTGTTAATGATGGCTTATGTTTAGCTTTTCTGTATGTAAATCCATTTCCATTAGGCGGTTTCTTACAATTCGGTCACAGACATTGACTCCAGTTTCCTCCCATTCGTTTCTCATTTGTTTTGTTGTGCATTTCCTGTTTTGGAGACATATTGCTTTAAGTTTCCTGTCTTGACGCTTTGATGTCTTCCTTGGTCTACCAGTATGTTTTCCTTTAACAACCTTCCCATGTTGTTTGTATTCGGTCCAGATTTTAGCCACAGCTGACTGTGAACAACCAACATCTTTTGCAACAATGAGTGATGATTTACCTTCTTTTAAGAGTTTGATAATCCTCTCCTTTGTTTCAATTGACATCTCTCATGTTGGAGTCATGATTCATGTCAGTCCACTTGGTGCAACAGCTCTCCAAGGTGTGATCACTCCTTTTTAGATGCAGACTAAGGAGCAGATCTAATTTGATGCAGGTATTAGTTTTGGAAATGAAAATTTACAGGGCCATTCCATAATTTTTTCCTCAGAATTGAGTGATTCCATAATTTTTCCCTCTGCTTGGTCTGAAAAAAAATTACCCTTACTGAGTACCACATTTTTTATCTTGATTTTCTTTTAGTGTTACTTAAAGCCCTAAAGTTGCCATTTGAAATGACTAGTTTTGTGCCATGTCTGTGATCTGCTTTTTTTTCAACAACATTACACAACTGAATGGACATCCTCCAAGTCCGGTGATTCCATAATTTTTGCCAGGAGTTGTATATCTGGATACCTTAGCATAATTAGGTATTGGCATGGAGCTTGTTGTTTTTAATATGTTTGTCCATTTTTCTCCTAATAAAATCTGATCAAGGTTATCTTCATTAAATTTCAGGTGTGCTTTTCATTATATAGTTCTTTCCCTCTTACATAGTGAAATTGTGTTTCACTACATGATGTAGCACCCATATATATATATATGTATCATGATATACCTGTAGTGCACCCTGCTCCAATTTGCATTTGTTATATAATCTATCATTGGCTGCCATTAGATTAGAGCAACAACGTTATGATGAAACTCCTGCATCATGGGAAATGTAGTTTACATTACGGAGCCATATCAGAGGGAGAGAAGGAAGTAAGACGGCAGACAACCCAAACATCATCTACAATACAAGTATACACAACTGACTCTACCAGCGGACAATGTATGCATGTACTGGAGTGATTAAGAAGTGTTCATATCTTTTATGATGACCAGCAGCTTTATACAGGGCAGCATAGATACTGTACTGTAGGTCCTACTCACCGATAGCCCAGACGGCACAAAGATAAAGATGCCCGAAGGCCGAAATGATCAGTGACAGCAGACTCCTAGCTGAAGATAGCGCTCACCGTCTGTGTGAGCCGTGAGATGCAGAACACAGTGTAGATTTTCCCAGAACTACTTACTGTGAGAATATATCCCCGTGGGAGCCCTGATGGCCATCTTTAAGTCCTTCTTCACCATATGCATCATACTGTTTTCTTTTTTCCTCATCAGAAAGCACCTAAATTCAGAATTAATACGGAAATATCAATATTTATTTTTTAATACAATACAATGGGATGACTGAATGGATCAGTTACAGTTCAAATCTACCCAACTTAATATAATCCAGGGTCCCACCGCAAGGCATCATTGGAGAGTCCTTCATGTAACCCCAGCTTGAATAAGCCACACAAAATGCTCACAGCAAGAGTCACAGTAAATGGGAGACATGGCCGGATTTCCACTCCCCTGGGAATTCAATGTTGCTCTTTAGGATAGATCATCATGATCTGGTGGTGAGCAGATAACCAGCGCTCCCATCAACCAGCTGGCTTGTAGGGAACCTGCTGCCCCAAGCGTACCACCGCTCCTCCACACCTTGTGTAGAGGCTGAGACGTAGTACACAAATGAGAGGAACAGAGTGGTGTCCTTCAGGGGCGCTTCACAACATACCGGGCTGTGCCACAGTCCCTTCAATTAGCGGATATGGGGATGTGCTGAGAGCAAGACCCCACAAATCTCATGCTGAAAACCCCTTTAACGTAACATTATATTCTAAGAATATAGGAGATGATCCAGCCCATCAGATGTGTTATCAGGGCTGTGGAGCCGGTAAGCCAAACCTCCGACTGACACCAACTTCTCAATTTCCATGACACCGACTCCAACTCCCTCATACATGACTCATGTTTAAGTGATAAATTTACTGAAGACAGCTAAAAGTCTAGACCCTTAGATTAGCAATAGGGCAGACATTTATAGGATATTTCATAACTTTCCCAAATTCTTATGAAAAAATATTCCCCTCAACTACTGAACTACTGTACCCAATTTATTATATATTTTAGGAGTTGGAGTCGGTCCATTTTATACCGACTCCACGACTCCGACTCCATAGCCCTGTGTGTTATGTGTAGTCGACGTGTTAGCACTAGGTAGCCATTTACAGGGAAACCAAGAGCTAGGCCACAGCTTACACACTGCAGCAGTGTCACTAACCTCATAGGCAGCACCCAAATCTTGAAATTTCTCTTGTGCTTGTGGATCATCTAGATTTCGATCTGGATGCAACTGCAAAGCTAGCTTTCTATATGCCTTTTTTATTTCCTTCACGGTAGCACCGCGTGAAACTCCCAGGATTTTATAGAAATCACGTCTGAAATAAAAAAATAAAAAAAAAACAATAATGTTATTATAATGGATCCAAAAATAACAGAAAATTCCAGTTTTTGCATTATTTTATATTAATAGTTCCTCTGTATGACACTAATAGGAAATTAGTGAAGAGACAACCAGAAAAATGTAATAAAAGAGGATATTTATAAGGACCACACTTTAAAGGGGTATTCTCATTTACTGAAGTTTTCGCCTATTCATAGAATAGGGAATCACTGGGGACCCAACCGCTGGGACCCCCAATGATCCTGAGAACGATGGATGTGAAAAGCCCTGTGTGAATGAAATGGAGGTGGATCAGGCACACGGTGACGACTCCATTCATTCAAAGGCCAGGTGCTCAGCTATCTCCGTGTCCCATTATGAATGAATGGAGCAGAAGTGCACATGATTCACCACTGCTCCATTCACACAGGGCTCTTCAGAGCCCAGGGTCTCATGATCGGTGGGGTCCCAGTAGTTGCACCCCCAGCAATCTGGAACTTATCCCTTATTTTATAGATAGAGGATAACTTTCAAAACTGAGAATACTACTTTAAAGCGTGCTTCTGATCAGTATCCTCTTTGGCAGATAACTACCAAGCTTGAGAATATCCCTTTAATATGTCATCTTTTACAATGCAGTGGTGAAGGATAGTTGTGGCCTTTTGGGCTTTATACATTTGCCAAAAGAGCCTACCATTACACAGAATCAATTAAATTAATAGCCAACCACAGAAACTTGGACTGACCCTGACCTCACCAGCAGGGGGCATAAAAGAGCAAATAAACTATTGCTGTCCTAATCGGACATCAGCTTTATGATGCCAACTATGATGCAGCCACATTTTAGAGTCGGTGCCAATCCATGACTTATTCAGTATGCGATTCTGTATTGCAGTCGTCATATACAGTAGATGCTAATATGCTGCTATATTATGGCCAAGAGCTGGAGGCCTTAGAGCTTCTGATGATGCCATTTATGCACTTCCCACACCTGCTGCCGCACCTTGTGCTCCTGCTTCCTCCAAGAAGGCAATAAAAGATTTCTGACATTTCTTGGCCTGAAAATGCTGACCTAACTGCATGAAGCTACAATGTTACAGGGGTTTTCCACGGTGGTGAATTGTGTATGGCAGCAGCAGTGACGTCACTAACACTGGGCTCAGTGATTGGTTTTGATGTGATGTCTCCGCCGCGGTAGACGTGCATTGCTGCACCAGGTGATTACATGCCGATTTTACTATTTTTTACAAAAACAATAAAATAATTATGAACAATAAAACAATGAAGGTGGAAAATCATCTGAAACAGGGATTTGCTCCAACCTTTAATGAAATTTCATTGATTATGTGACTTATTATAAAGTCACACCTGCTTGGCCACAATTTGTTCTCATTCATGTGGGAACAGGACAAATGGTGAACCAGCCAGGGACGGAGATGTGAACTTATGGACAAGTGTAAAATTGTCACTAAATATAGTCAGGGATGCGATAGCTTACTGGTGTAAAAGGTCTGTTGTGAGGGTCCGTTCCCATGTACCAGCATTCTGCATTGGGTCTGGATCCCAATCTGCATGGGTGAGGAGACAGTATGGGGAGGAGTGTGTGTGAAAAGACAGCATGGGGAGGGGGAACGTGTGAAAGAAACAGTATGGGGAAGGGTGATGTGTTAGTAGGGGTAGAGCATGAGGTGATAGTATGGGAGGAAATGTATGGGGGTGAAATGTGTGAGGTGATAGTATGGTGGGAGAAAAGTTTGAAGATGCACAGTATAGAGACTGGGTAGTGTGGGCGGTGCAGAATAGAGGGACAGTGTGAGAGCACAATGTGGAGGGGACAGTATGCAGAGGAGGGAGAGGACCGTGGGGGATGTACCATAAGAGGGACAATGTGAGGGTCATATTTTGTTCAGGGACGTATTCCTATGCAGCAATTGGTTCTGATCCTGTACACATGTAGGAATCAATAACTTGTCAAACAATGTGACACATGGTTACGTTAATAAAATATTGTGTCATCTGACAAGTTAAAAGAGTTGTCCACTAATTTTTCATTGATGCCCTATCCGTAGGATAGGGCATCAATGTCTAATTGGCCTAATCGGCCGGGGTCCCGCATCCGCCTCCTATTCAATTCAATGGGAGGCGGATGTGTAGAACCCTGCGGAGGCCACTACAGCTAGAAAGCCAAACACCGCAAGTACTTCCGCCGACCCCGATAACAGCTGATCGGCGGGGGTGCCGGACCACGGACGATTAAACATTGATGCCCTATCCTACGGATAGTGCATCAATGGAAAAGTAGTGGACAACTTTTTTTAAGGGTTCCTATATTTGTATTTATGGTAGACACATTAAAGGGGTTGTCTAGGTTTGTGATAAAAGTCTGCAGTCACTATATGACTACAGTCTTCTCAATACTCACAGTGCGCGCACCACACAATGTCAGAATTCTCCAGTGCCGCTGATGAGAGCAGGAGATCAAGTGACCACAAGTATACGATTTGCATACATGCGGTCACGTGCCAACTAGACGTGAATTGAACGAGGCAGCTCACTTGTATTGAGCGAGGCCCAGCAAGTCTAGTCAGAATGTGGACTCAGCATATTTGTGATCACATGACTGCCTGCTCTCGATGCTGGCAGCAGAGGATCCTGACAGTGTGCAGTGCACACTCTATAAGGATTCAGAAGTCTAGATACACATAGTGACTGCAGACTTTCATTATAAACCTGGATAACCCCTTAAATGATAAAACAAAGCCCTGCAGCATGCCCAATCCTTACAGCGTGTAATAGGCTCACTGTCAGGATTCAGCTCGTACGGTTTTCATGCTTCTGGTCACCAGCTTCTTTTCTTGCTTCTCTCAATGAAGCAGGGGCTGTAGGATTTCACTGAACATTGAGAGAACTATTAGGGGCAGCTCGCCAGCACGTGACCATGTATGTAAGTGGCATATGAGCGGTCACATGATGACTAAGACCACTTAAGCGGTGATAGGAGAGGGCGGCACACTGAACTCATACCCGGTGTAGGAGACCCTAGATTTACCTGTGAGGAGAGCATCGCTTGCCCGGGGATAGGGGGTAACATATACTGGGCTGTCTGCCCCCCGGATGAGCCGCACTGTCACACTGGTAGGGGCTGATCTGCCGGATACTGATTACACAGGTCACCGCCTGCAGCCTTGGTGTGGACAGCTCCATGTTACAGGCCTGTGCCGTGTGACTACACAGGAGCCGCCAGGTGGCCGGGCTGACACCGGCAGCCGGCGTCTAGGAGACGTGTACATGCCACTTCCTGGCTCTTACCCGGCAGCGACCATTCCCAGCACGTACAGCAGCAGCACACACACGCTGCTCAGCGATGACGGGCCGATCCTCATGGCTCCTGTACGGCTATGAGCAGGCGGCAGATTCCCGTTGTCACCGCTGCTGTCACCACATAGAGCTCCCTGCACCTCTCCGCGCCGCTCTACACACCACTCACTATTTCCCATACACTATGCATGGAGCCAGCTTCAGCCAATCACACGGCACAACGTCGGCACCAGCGCTGCAGCAGCAGCCAATCAGAGCTTTCATGCTGTCGCTTCCGGTATGTCTGGTCCAATGACAGGTAAAGACATGGCACGTTACGGTTCTCACTCGGCCGGCCAATCCCGTGTCTGCTGCTGAAGGGCCGGCTTCCTTTACTGATTTGTCGCCGGTTGTATAGCAGCCATTTTGTTGGTGTCTCCCTCCTCCTGCAGTGACAGCCGGTAGTTTCCTCTCAGTGTTTAGGGACGGGATGCTTAAGGAGGCGTTTTTTGACAAGCCTGCTATGCCCAACACGGCCAATATGTAACTGAAGCTGTATTACATAGCCGCCTCCCAGTTGGGTCAGTTGGGCAATGTTGTGTCCATACAGAGGTGCAGTATATGGGGCCAGTGTTCTATGGAGCTGTCCACACCGACCACTTCTCTCCTGCACTGTTTCATAGGTTACATAGCTACATACATATAGCAAATAAAAGCTGCATACAGCAACCAATCACAGCGCAGCTTTCTTTTTTACAATTCCGCTAGTCAGATTAAAGCTGTGTTGTGATTGGTTGCTATGGGCAATAAAGACAGCTGTTCTTTTAGATGGGCTGCTTTGATAAGCGATGCCCTGTGTGTACATTACCTCCCCTCTGTGGCACTCACTCAGGGTAGAAGTTGTATTAAAAATATTAGGACTACAATATTGTACACAAGCTTGGCACGGAAGCAACCGCACACCGCAACCCACAATGTGGGCTCTGCATTAGCAGAGGCAAAACTTGAAGGTCTTGGTGCTCATTCTACTCATACGCAGCTGGCAGTGTGGACTGTCTCCAAGCTTGTCCTGTAAAAGTGAATGGCCTGCAAATGACTGGACTACTAGACTTGTGAAAGAGCAGCGGGTCCGCCCCGCTGTCCTTGTGCGGAAGCCTGTAGGACAGTTGCGTTTCCGCAACAACCACAGGAAACTAAATGTGGTGTTGAAATGTGATGCTCCACGTCAATGAAAATACTTGGGCAACATTGTCAGAAGAAGCGAAGTAAATCCGCAAGTGAATAAGGTGAAGGCAATCCAAAATTGTCCGAAACCGGTCTCAAGAAACAGGTTCGGGCATTTCTAGGAATGGTGGTATACTATGATCAGTGTATCCCGAATTTCGTCATGACAGGTGCACCACTGACAGACCTTCTTAAGGGCACGAAGACATCAATGGCCAAATGGTATCTTCAAGCAGAGATGCTGTTCCAAGAGTTGAAACTCAGGACTACAGGTCTTCAACTTTTATGTGGAACACAAGCCTGGGAAGCTACTTGGCAACGCAAATATCCTGTCTAGACTTCCCTGTTTGGTGACTGAAGGTGCCAAAACCCCCGGCTTTGGGCAGAGGGAGGGATATGTGACAAAGTCACTGGCAAAGATATGTAACACTGAGTTTGTTAGCTTCAGTAATATAAATCTCAGAAAAATCATCCATTACACTTAAGTACTGAGAGGGGTTAATCAGCCTTGTTTAGTGCTAGGATGATTGAACAGCTGTAGGGTGGGAAAAGTCCAAAGGACAAATACCCAGCTTTCTAGAGCAGTGTGTGTGAGTGATTCTGAAGGTGAAAGCTCTGGAGCTGTATTTTCATGCTAAGGAAAGATGGATCTTGTGTTGATTGTTCCTGAAGCAGGCGGATTCCCGTATCAACAAAGACTGTGCCACACGTTATATTTTGTTTTCCTGTTAGGCTCAGAATACCGTGTTTGTTTTTGCTAATATTGCCCCGGTTTTATGCAGTACTTTTAATAAGACCAGTGGAAGATTTAAAGACACAGTGTTCCTGTGTCTACCTCTATGTGTAGCCGAGTGAGTCGATCTACCACAGTAGTATATATTGAACAGGTAACACAGTGATCACCAGTGACATTATACACAGGAGCTCTGTATATAGTATGTAGGGTCACTCGCTCTGGTAGGCATTTGTCCTTAGGTAGCATTTACAAAAGCAATGCAGTTTTGGTCCCAATGTGAGGTGATGTGGAATGTTGGCTGACCGTCACCCAACATTAACCGTTTGTATGACACTAACATTCTATTTACAGCTGCTGTTCTGTTTCAATAACAATGTATATGGCGCTGAACGGCTGTGGAGAAAATCAAATCTGCCCGAAGATTTCCTCCATTATAAATTTATGCTGAAAACATATAACTCTGCCCTTCACCTCTCCAAACAAACCTACTTTAACAACCTCATAATCTCACTTTCCAATAATCCTAAACGACTCTTTGACACGTTTCATTCTCTCCTCAATCAAACAACACAGGCCCCGACCACCGACCTCAGCGCTGATGATCTGACCAATTATTTCAAAGAAAAAATTGACCATATCTGACAGGAAATTTTCTCCCAATCCCCAAATGTTATGCATGCTCTCCCCCGCCACATTGTATCTTGCTCACTTTCTGACTTCGAACCAGTCACGGAAGATGAAGTGATCAGGCTCCTTGCATCTTCTCGCCCTACCACCTGCACCAGTGACCCTATTCCCTCACATCTCCTTCAGTCCCTTGCTCCAGCTGTCACCACTCACCTAACTAAAATTTTCAACCTTTCCCTCTCATCTGGTATCTTTCCCTCTTCTTTTAAACATGCCAGTATACAACCATTACTTAAAAAACCATCCCTTGACCAGAACTGCACGCCAACTACAGACCTGTTTCCAATCTTCCCTTTATCTCTAAACTCCTGGAACGCCTGGTCCACTCCCGTCTCATCCGCTATCTCTCAGACAACCCTCTTCTTGACCCTTTACAATCTGGTTTCCGCTCTTTACATTCTACTGAAACTGCCCTCACTAAAGTCTCTAATGATTTACTAACAGCTAAATCTAATAGTCAATACTCCCTGCTGATTCTCCTGGATCTCTCTGCAGCATTTGACACTGTGGATCACCAGCTCCTCCTCACTATGCTCCGCACTATTGGCCTCAAGGACACTGTTCTCTCCTGGTTCTCCTCCTACCTCTCTGACCGCTCCTTCTCTGTGTCTTTTGACGGCTCCTCCTCCTCCCTACTTCCCCTTACTGTCCGGGTTCCTCAAGGATCAGTCCTAGGCCCCCTTCTTTTCTCCTTATACACTGCTCCTATTGGACAAACAATCAGTAGATTCGGTTTTCAGTACCATCTCTATGCTGATGACACCCAATTATACACCTCTGCTCCGGACATCACCCCTGCATTACTACAAAAGACCAGTGATTGTCTTTCTGCTGTGTCTAACATTATGTCCTCCCTCTACCTAAAACTGAATCTGTCAAAAACTGAACTACTCGTCTTTCCTCCCTCCACTAACCTACCTGTGCCCGATATTGCCATTTCCATTTGTGGCTCAACCATTACTCCCCAGCAACAAGCCCACTGTCTTGGGGTCATTTTTGATTCAGATCTTTCTTTCACTCCTCACATCAAATCACTCGCTCGTTCATGTCATTTACACCTCAAAAACATCTCAAGAATCAGGACTTTTCTCACCTTTGACTCAGCAAAAACTCTTACTATAGCTCTTATTCATTCTCGTCATGACTATTGCAACGCTCTACTAATCGGTCTCCCTCTTACTAAACTATCCCCTCTCCAATCCGTCCTTAACGCAGCAGACAGGATCATATTCCTCGCCAACCGCTACACCGATGCCTCTTCCCTGTGCCAGTCATTGCATTGGTTGCCCATCCAATATAGAGTTCATTTTAAACTTATCACGCTTACCCACAAAGCGCTCCATGCTTCAGTACCCCCCTACATCTCCTCCCTTGTCTCAGTCTTCCATCCTACACGTGCCCTCCGTTCTGCAAATGACTTAAAACTAAAATCCTCCATAATCCGAACTTCCCACTCCCGTCTCCAAGATTTTTCGCGTGCTGCGCCAATTCTTTGGAATGCACTACCCAGGACAGTTCGATTAATTCCCAATACCCACAGTTTCAAGCGAACCCTAAAAACACATTTCTTTAGACTGGCGTATCGCCTAAACACACTCTGTCCGTCCCAGTTTTCCCCCATATTAAAATCTTCACCTTCAGGTTCATACCAACCATGCACTTAATAGCCTCTGTCAGGACGGTACACATACTGGCAGGACACCAGTCCATGTATTATTATTTATCCTATTCAGTATATCTGTAGCATCGGCGTCTCTGCCCCGTTCTAGGCAGAGACGCCGTCCCTCTCACCTCCCCGCTCCTGGCGCGGCGTCCTCCAGCGCTGCTCTCCCCGCTGCTTCCGGCGCGCGCTCCTTACCCGGCAGTGTGCTTAGGGCGCGCGCGCGCGCGCTCCCCCTCTCTTAAAGGGACCGCGCGCGCCGTCCTAACGAGTCCCCGGCCAATTGCCGGAGGACCTCCCATATAAAGGGCACCTCCTCCAAAATGGAGGTGCCCGAGCAATGTTGTTTGCACCTGTGTCTCACCTGTGCTTCAGCCCTCAGGTCCCGTTGCCAGTTACCTGCCAGATTCCTGCCAGCTTGCTGCCTTTGTCCTGCCTGATATCCAGTCACCTGCCTGCTAGCCTGAGGTCCGACGGTCTGCCTTCCAACTCCTGTCAGTCTGTCTATGGACCAGCTTGCCCGCTCACCTGGGAGCGCACACCTGTTACCTGCCTGCTAGCCTACCTGGAGGCTCCGCCGTCACGTGCTGTGACCATCTGCCTTTCCAGAAACTCCTGCCCGCTCACCTGGGAGCGCACACCTGTTACCTGCCTGCTAGCCTACCTGGAGGCTCCGCCGTCACGTGCTGTGACCATCTGCCTTTCCAGAGACTCCTGCCCGCTCACCTGGGAGCGCCCACCTGTTACCTGCCTGCTAGCCTACCTGGAGGCTTCGCCGTCACGTGCTGTGACCACCTACCATTCCAGAGACTCTCGCTTGCTCACCTGGGAGCACACATCTACCATCTGCCTGCTAGCCTACCCGGAGGCTCTGCCATCACAGGTCGTACCTACCCTTTACCCAGAGACTGCCCCGGTCACTTGCCGTAACTCCCTGCCCGTTCATCCAGAGACTGCCCCGGTCACTTGCCGTAACTCCCTGCCCGTTCATCCAGAGACTGCCCCGGTCACTTGCCGTGACCTCCTGCCCGTTCTTCCAGAGACTGCCCCGGTCACTTGCCGTGACCTCCAGCCCGTCCACTCAGAAACTGTCCCGGTCACCTGCTGTGACTGCCTGCCCGTCATCCCTGATTGCCACCCGCTCCCTTACAAGGACCGCCCCCTTGTATAGTAGCTCAGAGGTTCCGCCTCCCAGACCCGTTACAGTTTGCTCGGGCCATGGAACCCGGTGGCACCCAAGCTCCCTCGCTCTCGGACCTGTGTCATGAACTGTCCCGCCAGAGGTCCCAACAGGAGTCCATCCTGGGTCACCTGCGGAATGTCAATTCTCGCCTGGACACTCTGACTGCTCCGCCAGCAACCTCCGCCAGCGCCATGATTCGCAATCCGACAGCTCCGCTGTCCACCAACACTATGGTATCCTACCCCGGACCCCGGCTTTCTGCACCTCCTCGCTTCGGAGGCGACTCCGCTCAGGCTCGGGGCTTCATAAATCAGTGCACCCTGCACTTTGAACTCCTGTCCCACCAGTTTAACTCCGACCGGGCCAAAATTGCCTTCATCATGTCCCATCTCACCGGAGAGGCTCTGGCCTGGCTAAATCCTCTATGGGAGAGAGGAGACCCCCTGGTGTCCAACTTGCCTGCCTTTCTCACGGCCTTCCGGAAAGTCTTCGACGAACCCGGACGGAAGACCTCATCCGCATCGTCACTGCTACGCCTCCGTCAGGGAAGCCTCACCGTGGGCCAATATGCCATACGGTTCCGTACCCTTGCCTCGGAGCTGGCCTGGGATAATGACGCTCTGGTTTCAGTCTTCTGGGAGGGTCTGTCCGGCCGTATTAAAGATGAACTTGCCAGTCGGGACATTCCTACCACCCTCGATGACCTGATAGCTCTTGCCACCCGGATTGACCTGCGGTTCCAGGAGCGTGCCAAAGAGGTCACCCGTGAGAGGAGGTTTCCACGCCTAGCTCCTACTTTTCAGCAACCCGTCACTCCCTCCGTCTCTCCTGAGCCTATGCAGGTCGACCAGACCAAGATGGTCGGTTCTCGCCAAGAATCTCGCCGAGCCGAGGGAAGCTGTTTCTATTGTGGCAGTAAGAAGCACTTCATCCGTTCCTGCCCGGAAAAGCCGGGAAACGCCAGTGTCTAGGACCACTCGGAGAGGTCGTCCTAGACAAAAGTAAGTCCTCTCCGTCTCTGACCTTACCGGTCTCTATTGCTTGGGGAGAAAACTGTCTCTTCGAACTCGCCCATCTGGATTCTGGAGCTGCTGGAAACCTCATCGCCCAGTCTCTGGTAGAGAGATACCATATTCCCACCAAGTCCTTGGCGGAGCCATTGTCAGTTGCTTCCGTGGATGGAAGACTTCTCTCGGAGACCATCCTGCTCGTCACCGAACCTATAACCCTACAGGTGGGAATGCTGCACTCTGAGGAGATCTCATTCCATGTGCTGTCCGGACTTTCTCACTCCTTGTTGCTAGGTCTACCTTGGCTCCAGACACATGAACCCGTATTGAACTGGCGGTCCGGTGAAGTACTCCGATGGGGTCCTGACTGCCATAGGACCTGCCTGGTTCCGGTCCGTCCACTTCGCCCTCAGCCTACTCCAGCTAACTTACCTGGTCTCCCGGCTCCCTACTGGCCCTATGCGGACGTCTTCGGTAAGAAGGAAGCTGAGACGTTGCCGCCCCATAGGCCATACGATTGCCCGATCGACCTGGTACCTGGCACCACTCCTCCCCGTGGGCGTATCTACCCGTTATCTGCAGCCGAGACCCGAGCCATGTCTGAGTACATTGAAGAGAATCTGGCTAGGGGATTTATCCGAAAATCTACCTCCCCGGCTGGAGCCGGATTCTTCTTTGTCAAAAAGAAAGACGGCTCGCTACGTCCCTGTATTGACTACAGAGGACTCAATCTCATTACGGTAAAAAACAAATATCCCCTGCCACTCATCTCCGAATTGTTTGACCGGCTCAAGGGCGCCAGGATCTTCTCCAAGCTGGATCTTCGAGGAGCGTATAATCTGGTCCGTATCCGTCAAGGAGACGAGTGGAAGACGGCATTCAATACCCGGGACGGTCACTACGAGTACCTTGTGATGCCCTTCGGTCTCTGTAATGCTCCCGCGGTCTTTCAGGAACTAGTCAATGACATCTTCCGTGACCTCCTGTACTCCTGCGTAGTGGTATACCTGGACGATATCTTGGTCTTCTCTCCGGATCTCCCCACACACCGGAGGGATGTTCGTCAGGTCCTGCTTAGGCTTCGGCAGAACCACCTTTACGCCAAATACGAGAAGTGCCTCTTCGATCAGACCTCCCTTCCGTTCTTGGGCTATGTCATCTCCCAAACAGGTCTGCAAATGGATCCCGAGAAGCTCTCTTCCGTTCTAAAATGGCCTCGTCCTGAAGGTTTGAAGGCGATACAGCGATTCCTGGGCTTCGCTAATTATTATCGTCTTTTCATCCCACACTTCTCGTCTCGGACTGCTCCCATATCTGCACTTACCCGTAAGGGGGCTAACCCCAGGATATGGTCGCCTGAAGCCGAGGAGGCCTTCCTTTCCCTAAAGAAAGCCTTCGCCTCTGCTCCCGTCCTGCACCGTCCGGACTGTAATAAACAATTCTACCTGGAGGTTGATGCTTCCTCCTCCGGAGCCGGAGCGGTGCTCACCCAGAAGTCTTCTACCGGGAGAATGGTAACGTGCGGCTTCTTCTCCAAAATCTTCTCCTCGTCGGAGCGCAACTACTCCATTGGAGACCTGGAATTGCTAGCCATCAAATTGGCACTAGGAGAGTGGCGCTATCTGCTTGAAGGGGCTCTCTACCCGGTAATTATCTACACGGATCACAAAAACCTGGCATATCTCCAAAATGCCCAGAGGCTCAATCCTCTCCAGGCCCGGTGGTCGTTGTTTTTTGCCCGCTTCGACTTCACTCTTCATTTCCGTCCGGCGGACAAGAACGTCAAAGCTGATGCCTTGTCTCGGTCTTTCCTGTCCTCCGATCAAGAGGAGGAACCTACGCACATCATCGACTCCTCCAAGGTGATGAATGTGGCTCCCTTGGATCTAACTCGTCTTCCACCCGGTAAGACGTTCATAGCTGTGCCAGATCGTGAGAGGGTTCTTCGCTGGGGACATTCTTCTAAACTAGCTGGCCATGCTGGCCAAAAAAAGACCTTTCAACTTATTGCCCGGCATTACTGGTGGCCTACCCTACGTAAGGACGTGGTAGACTTCGTCGCGGCCTGTTCATCCTGTGCTCGTAACAAAGTTCCCCGACATCTACCTGCCGGCCATCTCCTGCCCCTTCCCGTACCTGCTGCTCCTTGGCAACACATCGCTATGGACTTTATCACCGACCTTCCAGTTTCTGCCGGTTGTACCGTCATTTGGGTTGTCGCTGACCGTTTTTCTAAGATGGCCCACTTCATTCCCCTGCCTGGTCTTCCGTCTGCACCCGAGTTGGCTAAAGACTTTATCCGCCACATCTTCCGTCTCCATGGTCTGCCCCTCCACATCGTGTCGGATCGTGGGGTTCAGTTCACCTCTCGTTTCTGGAGAGCCACTTGTAAGCTGCTGGACATTACCCTGGATTTCTCCTCCGCTTACCACCCTCAGTCCAATGGTCAAGTGGAGCGGATCAATCAGATCTTGTCCAGCTACCTCCGGCACTTCGTGGATGCTCACCACTCGGACTGGGTGGATCTTCTACCGTGGGCCGAGTTCTCTTATAACAACCATGAGAGCGAGTCCTCTTCCAAATCCCCGTTCTTTATAGTTGGTGGCCAACATCCCCGGATTCCACTTCCTGTCTCCGTTTCTGTGGACAACCCTGCTGCGGAGTCTCTTGTCAGCGAATTTTCTACTATTTGGGAGAGCACCAGGTCCGCTCTTCTTCTCTCCTCTGAGCGGATGAAGAGATAAGCTGATAAGAGACGTCTGGATCCGCCCCAATTCCGTCCGGGAGACAAGGTTTGGCTCTCATCCAAACATGTGCGGCTCAAAATACCCTCCTACAAGTTGGGTCCTCGATTCATCGGCCCCTTCTAAGTCCTCAGGCAAATTAACCCTATGGCCTACAAATTAAAACTCCCGGCCACCCTACGGATCCCCAACTCCTTCCACGTATCTCTCCTCAAACCCGTTGTCTTTAACTCTTTTTCCAAAAATCCAGGTGCCCCTCCTGCTCCGGTTTCCGCTGATGACATCTTTGAGGTAGAGAGTATTCTGGCCTCCAAGAGGGTAAGAGGAAAAACCTTTTTTCTGGTAGATTGGAAGGGGTTTGGTCCTGAGGAGAGAACTTGGGAACCCAGGGAGAACATCAACGCCCCGCTTCTCCTTGAAAAATTTCTTTCTGGCCTAAAAAAGAGGGGGCCTAAAGGGGGGGGTGTCTCACCTGTGCTTCAGCCCTCAGGTCCCGTTGCCAGTTACCTGCCAGTTACCTGCCAGATTCCTGCCAGCTTGCTGCCTTTGTCCTGCCTGATATCCAGTCACCTGCCTGCTAGCCTGAGGTCCGACGGTCTGCCTTCCAACTCCTGTCAGTCTGTCTATGGACCAGCTTGCCCGCTCACCTGGGAGCGCACACCTGTTACCTGCCTGCTAGCCTACCTGGAGGCTCCGCCGTCACGTGCTGTGACCATCTGCCTTTCCAGAAACTCCTGCCCGCTCACCTGGGAGCGCACACCTGTTACCTGCCTGCTAGCCTACCTGGAGGCTCCGCCGTCACGTGCTGTGACCATCTGCCTTTCCAGAGACTCCTGCCCGCTCACCTGGGAGCGCCCACCTGTTACCTGCCTGCTAGCCTACCTGGAGGCTTCGCCGTCACGTGCTGTGACCACCTACCATTCCAGAGACTCTCGCTTGCTCACCTGGGAGCACACATCTACCATCTGCCTGCTAGCCTACCCGGAGGCTCTGCCATCACAGGTCGTACCTACCCTTTACCCAGAGACTGCCCCGGTCACTTGCCGTAACTCCCTGCCCGTTCATCCAGAGACTGCCCCGGTCACTTGCCGTAACTCCCTGCCCGTTCATCCAGAGACTGCCCCGGTCACTTGCCGTGACCTCCTGCCCGTTCTTCCAGAGACTGCCCCGGTCACTTGCCGTGACCTCCAGCCCGTCCACTCAGAAACTGTCCCGGTCACCTGCTGTGACTGCCTGCCCGTCATCCCTGATTGCCACCCGCTCCCTTACAAGGACCGCCCCCTTGTATAGTAGCTCAGAGGTTCCGCCTCCCAGACCCGTTACAATATCAAGGCTGCATTATACAATATATGTACTTTTTACCTTTTGTGTCTCCCCCATTTCCTCATAGACTGTAAGCTTGCGAGCAGGGCCCTCACTCCTTTCGATATGAGATATGCTTATTCTGTATTGTCTGTATATGTCCCCCCTAAAATTTGTAAAGTGCTGCAGAATATGTTGGCGCCGTAAAAATAAAAACTATTATTATTATTATTATATGGCAGTGCACTGCATGGACATTAAGAACACTAGTTGCCTGCAGTTCTAACCACCGGCCACAGGGGGCCATTATTTCCCCCATTACAACATAAAATAAAAGTAAGTGTGGACAGGGTCAAGCTAGTTGGCCAAGTCAGATTTAGGAAAACCTAACATGGGCTTTTATTTTTGGAGAGATCTGTAGGAAGGTAGTTGGACGGATCTCTCCCACTACTCTGGGTCTTGCCAGTGGCCCATGGCCACGATTCACATTTAATCCTGCAGTTAAGGGTTGGGTATGTCAGTGTTGGTTTCAATGTCATGCAAACAGTCCGGATCTCAATCCAATTGAAAATCTTTGGTGGAAGTTGAAGAAAATGGTTCATGACAAGGCTCCAACCTGCAAAGCTGATCTGACAACAGCAATCAAAGAAAGTTGGAGCTAGATTGATGAAGAGTACTGTTTGTCACTCATTAAGTCCATGCCTCAGACACTGCAAGCTGTTATTAAAGCCAGAGGTGATGCAACAAAATACTAGTGATGTATAGGAGTGTTCTTTTGTGTGTTTGTTTTTCCTCAGAATTGAATGATTCCATAATTTTTTCCCTCTGCTTGGTCTGAAAAAAATTACTCTTACTGAGTACCACATTTTTTTCTTGATTTATTTTAGTGTTTCTTAAAGCCATAAAGTTGCCATTTGAAATGACTTTAGTTTAGTGCCATGTATGTGATCTGCTTTTTTACAACAACATTAAACAACTGAATGAACATCCTCCAAGCCCGGTGATTCCATAATTGTTGCCAGGGGTTGTACATATTTTTCAAATTATATATAGAACTGAATCCAACATCCGGGAAAGGGGCACAGGCTCTGAGATAGAGGCAGGACCATCCCCACCTGCGGAACTACGTCCATCAGAGGAAGATGTTCCTGGGCTATCAGTGTAGGAAGGTTATGGGCTAACAATCCCACCACAGGATGCAGCTCAGCCGGAAGAGCAGGCCAGGAGTAGCAGTCCAACATTGCCCCTAGAAACATCACCCCACGCATCAACAATCAACATAGAGAGACGACAACAACAGCAGTCTCAGTGCCACCATGCAGCCAGCTCAGGGTCTACTCATGAGACTGCAAATACTGAGTCACAACAAGCTCCCTTAAACCTGCCACCTCCTGAGTCAGGTCATACATCTTCCACTGTACCTCCTACTCACTCAGGGCAACATCATCCGAGTATGGGAGTTCCATAAGTCCGACAGCATACCACCATAGGCCACCCACCAACCACAGGGCCTCCTTTATTAGGGACTTACAACACCACTGCCAGCACTCATCCCCTCACACGTACTCCGCCATCATGTGCTCCATCCCAAACACATTATGGCCAGCAATCCCACTATGGGGCATAGTACAGCCAAGGCAATTGTGACAAAGCCACTGGCAAAATGCTGGAGGGGAGATATGTTTCACTGAGACTATTGGCTTCAGTGATGTGAAACATGTAAGTTTCTCCTGCACATTAGGTGCAGAAAGGGTTCATAGCCAGGTTTACAAGAGCATGCTTTACAGGTGAATGGCTAAGTGCTGGGAGGGACGCCATCCACTCTGTCTCCACTCCAGGGCGTGGTTTGGGGCTATAAAGAGCCAGCCTTTTGACTCAGGCGGTGAACAGTGTCTGGAAAAACCTGCTCCGGAAAGGAGCTCGCATGTGCTGTGCTGAACCGTGAGCGACTAACCCTGAGTGGCCGGACGTCGGCAGATATACGGACTGTGTTGCAACTTTGGTATTTTGTTTTGCCTTTATGCTGAATGGGCTGTGTTTTCTTTATGGACTCCAGGGTAGTTTATGATGTTTAATAAACTAACCCGAAATTTAAAGAGACAGTGTTACTTGTCTACCTCCGCATACAGCCGAGCAAGCCGCTTTACCACACAATATAGTTTGGCAGGGTGAAGACTGGCATCACGGCCCACCCCAGCAAACCTCCCATATTGCCCACCACAGTCAAAGATCATGCCACCTACAGCCACGGGAACCTGGTTGGTATTAACATGGTCTGCTGGAATATGTCCCCTCTCACCAACAACCAATCCCAACCCAGCACAACCCCACAGCAACCAGAGATCCGGCCCAAACTGCACATCATCAAAGCACCCTTCCAGAAAACTTATCCAATCCCCCTTCACCATCCACATCACATCATTCTTTGTTGGATTTGTAATGTTTTATATTGTTTTATTAGCACAAACATTGGCTAGTTCTTAGTTATGCCGAAATCAAGGCTGCATTTTCTTTATATTTTGGAAACAATTAAAGTAAATTTTGTTTGTAACATAAAAATCAGACTTTAGTTTGCAAACACTTCTTGTCCGCATGTTTTTTTTTTAAAAGCATAGTATGATTATTTAAATCTTCATAATCAATACAAATATGACAATATACATCATAGGGAAACATTTTCTTGCCAGGGTATGGATCCCTCAGGTGTCAGAAATAATCCACAAGAAGTTCACGGACTCTGAGGCATGAAAGATCCCTGTGTTTAGGCAAAGCCTGTGCAATATGACCAGGATTGTTAGCCAATCCTCCCTCAGCATCCACAGACACAGGTGAATCGTGGATACGGGTAAAATTATGTAGGATTGCACAGGCCTTAATGACACCTTTAACATTTTGCTCGCTTAACTGGAGGGCACTAAGCAATACCCTCCATTCAGCGGTCAAAATGCCAAAGGCCCATTCAACCATGCCCTAGTAAGCCTGTAATTAAAGATCCTATGACGTCGGTCAAGACTTCGCCGAGGATAAGGCCTCATGACATAATGTGTCAGCTGAAATACTTCATGAGCCACTATCACAAAAGGAATTGGCTGACCAGCTGAAGCAGGAAGATTCTGTGGGGATAGCATACCCTTTTGATTATCCAGAAGCCGCCGACCCATTAAGGAAGAATTGAAGATTCTAGAATCTCCAGTTCTTCCATAGACCCCAATATCTACAATTCTAAAATTGTAGCTGCTGTTAACTAATGCCAACAGCACTACAGAAAAAAATGCTTATAATTGTAGTATTGGGACCCTGAGTTCGGCGGCTTCTTGACACAGATGTGCTTCCTATCTAAAGCACCCAGACAATTTGAGAAATTACATGTCTGGTACATCTCATTTGCGATGCGCTCCCAGTGTTCAGGGGTTGGCACTTTACAATTTCCCTAAATCAGCCTGCAGATCATTGATTCAGCAACAGCCACGTTATCGGCCTCGCCATAAATGAGCCCCAGAGCAGAGAAAAAAGGGTCAACTGAGGAAAACACTGGAGAATTCTCAGGCAGAGAAAATGCCCAAACCTGAGGATCTCCACGGAGCAATGACAGAACAATACCAATGCGTTGACTTTCTCCTCCAGATGAGGTAAGACTGAAACGAAAATACAACTTACATGAAGAACGAAAGATGGAAAACTTACTTCTGTCTCTGTCTAAACAATCTAGTAAATTTTCCTTAGGCTCAGAAGACTGTTTTGGATGGAGCAGAACCTGCATAATAGTGTATAATGCATGCTGGTGTTGCCACTCGATGTCAGCCACCTCCAAAGACAAAGTCCGCAATTGCTCACTCCGGCTGTCAACAGCATCCATGATGGCTTCTCAACACAAAAAATTACCTACAGAAGGGAAAGTGTGCTGAAATAGAAAGAGATCCCAGAGTGAGTAAAGAAAACTATGAAATACAAAATAAAGGATTAAGTACGTACTGCTAGAGAATATGCCGCCTATCCTAAAAGATAGGTGCAGGGTAAAGAACATAAACAGCAGAGAAATAAACCCAGCTGGTCTTTCACTGACTTAAACTACAGCAGCATGGCTGGACATCCAAACGAGACTATCACCAGCAGGAAATACCAGCAGGGGGAAAATATATAAAGTCGCACCCTAAAGGTGATAGGGAAGATCAATGAGTAAAAGAAAACACTTGTTACCCTAAAAAGACTGAAGCAAGAATAACAGAAACTAAACACCTGGAGAAAAGGTGTATCTGCTGTGGCTTGGTTGGAAGAGAAGCCGATCACAGAGTACAGGCTCAGGGGTTCGAATCCAGATGCATGACACTCGCTCTCCCCTGCTCATGCAGTCGTCTTCCAGACAGACACAGCTCTGCAACGTTACAGCGACCAAACACAGGTCGGTAAGTCCTGAGCTCAGGCTGTCTATACAAACACGTGCAGTTTATATTGCTTTCCAAAGATTGCACAGCATTAAAACAACAAAATCATAAATATAAATCCCTAGGCTTGTCCAGGCGCTAACTGAACAGTATAGACCCTGACTGCTTCAGACACCGCTGAGCTAGCCCCAGTTCGGTCAAACAAAACTACTATCATCCATAGCAACCACTGATACTTGCAGTTTGGTGCACATGACCTGTGCAGACTCTTCTCAGAGAGATTCCAGCTTGTTTTGTGGCACCCCAGGGGTCTGGTTTCCACAGTAATGCAATGTTATGTCTGAGAGCAGGTGGGAGGTCTCTTGGTCAGGAATCCTATGCATGCCACACCTCCTGCCCAGTCCTGGGAGGGGAAGAACTTCCCCTGTATAAACCTGGGGCTGAGGCAGGGTTAGAGAGTTCAGAGGGAGAGTTCAGCCAGGAGGGTTGACAGGGAGCTGTGGCTCCGGCTGGGCCCAGCTCCTGGGCCATGCCAGAAGTAGAGAAGAGAAGCAGCATAGGAAGAAACAACAGGAGCTCTGTGGGAGCAGTACTACAAGGAGTCAGGGGCTGGCAGCTGCAGAGCTCGCCCTGACTGAGAAGCTATCACCGGACCCGGAGTCCGAGGCTGTGGGGACTAACTCCTATCCAGCAGCAGAAACCGACCGGCAGGGGATTTCAGGTCCTCTGGCCAAGAAACCCGAAGGCACGGTCACACGCGTGGGACCAGCACCGCCGTCTTGGAGCGGAAGCTACTAGAAGGCCCCGAGTCACCGGCCATACGGGTGAGCACCACACGGTACACTCAGGGACGTGGGCTACTTATACCCGCCTCTAGCAAGGTAGCCAGAAGAGTACAGTTAGTTTGGGAGGCCTACAACTCCGCCTGGCCAGGGGAGATCCCATCTGCTCAAGGACTGACCAGGCCCCAATCGCTAGCCAGTACTCCGGGAGGGTCTATCTTTGTCACCAGTAAAGACCCTGAACTACACCGTACCGTCTCCGAGTGGTTCCTGCTACCCCCATCATCCACGTCGGCTGCCCTGAGGCCATACCCCTCCCGTTGGGGGTTATACTATCACGCTGCACAATCCTACCACCGGCCTCAGCGGTCTGCCCTGCAGCAGCAGCTCCTTAGCTGCATTCAACGGGTGGCGTAGTCGTACAACATCTACCGCTAATCCAGCGCCACTTAGTCTGACTCCCTGGGCACGGACCGGGTCACCGCCACGAGACTACAACCCTCAACAGATCCGGCTCCGGGTAAGCTCCCGCGTGCGCAACGCTGCGCGACACAGGCCCAGGGGTGCGTCAGTTTCTCTCTTCAATTTCCAGACACAACCAGTCTGCTCAGCCTCCCAAAGCAGACTGACTTAAATGAACACCTAGCCTGTTTATATGCAGAGCTAGCTACAGTAGCTTGTGTTTCTCTCCTCTACTAACCTAACTCTACCTAACATCGAAATTACCTTGGAGGGTTCAACCATAACTCCCAAGCAGCACGCCCGCTGCCTTGGGGTCATATTCGACACTAACCTTTCCTTTACTCCCTTTATCCGATCACTCACTCGATCTTGTCACCTGCATCTTAAAAACATCTCCAGAATCAGACCTTTTCTCAGCTTTGTAACTGCTAAAACTCTTACTGTCGCTCTTATTCACTCTCGTCTGGACTACTGCTACTCTCTTCTGATCGGTCTCACTCTTACTAAACTTTCTCCTCTCCAATCCATCCTGAATGTGGCAGCCAGGGTCGTATTTCTGTCCAGCCGCTTCACCGATGCCTCCATCTTGTGCCAGTCATTACACTGGTTGCCCATTCGCTACAGGGTCCAATATAAACTCATCGCACGCACCCACAAAGTTCTCCACAGTTCTGCACCACCTTATATTTCCTCTCTCATTTCTGTCTATCTCCCTACACGTGCCCTCTGTTATACAAATGTCCTAAGACTAACATCCCCCATAATTCGAACCTCACACCTCCGTCTCCAAGATTTCTCTCGTGCTGCGCCAGTTTTCTGGAATGCACTACCCCAGACGATCCGACTGATGCCTAGCCCCCACGTCTTCAAGCGCACTTTAAAAATCATGTCTTTAAACAAGCCTACCACCTCAACTACTCAGTAAACTAACTTTCCCCTGTTCCCTCCTTCTAAATATTATTCAGAATCTGCACCCTACTATCCATCTGTCTCCACACCCTCCATGCACACGATAACTGCACTCAATACTTGATTATTGCACTTAAACATACTGGCTGATGACCGGATCATGCAGCTTTATATAAAAATCCCTTTTTATTATAATTGCCAGACCTGAAATAACAAGCACGTTTCCCCTATTGTGTCTTCCCATTTCCTTGTAGAATGTAAGCTTGCGAGCAGGGACCTCATTCCTTATGTAACTGTTTAAATTGTCTCACCTTGTATTGAATTTATTGTATGTACATGTCCCCGCTTAATTGTAAAGTGCTGCGGAATATGTTGACGCTATATAAATAAAAAGTATTATTTTTATTATTGCTGATCAAAGCCTGCATAGCTAGGATTTAACCCTAGTCTACCTGGAATTGCTACAAGTGTCAGTGTACAGGTAATACAGTGATAACCAGTGACATTATACACAGGAGCTCTGTATATAGTGTTTAGTGTAGAGGTAATACAGGGATCAAAGTAACATTAAACACACAAGCTCTGTATATAGTGTACAGGTAGTACAGAGATCACCGGTGACATTATACACAGGAGCTCTGTATATACTACATAGTGTACAGGTAATACAGGTATCACTTGTGACATTATACATGAGCTCTGTATATGGTGTATAGGTAAGACAGTGATCACTGGTGATATTATACACCCATCCTGGCCTCTTCCTGTAATTATGTCCCCTACCTTGGGCCCTTTCCTGTAATTATGTCCCCTATTCTGGGCCCCTCCCTGTAATTACGTCCCCTATCCTGGGCCCCTTCCTGTAATAAAGTCCCCTATCTTGGGCCCCTTCCTGTAATAATGTCACCTATCCTGGGCCCCTTCCTGTAATAATGTCCCCCATCCTGGGCCTCTTCCTGTAATAATGTCCCCTATCCTTTACCCAAAGAGACACAGATTTGGACTCTGCATGATTTCAGCCTAAGGGTATATAACCCTGACTGGAAAGATATGGATCTGCTCCGCTGACCATCAGAGAGCCCATGGATACATTTGGAAAGACCAATTTGGGACGATGAAGTCACCTGGCCCCATGGATATGTTGTTTGGGGTTGCCAGGTTGGACCCTCCGGTCGCCTAGAACTCATGAAGACATTCGGAGAAGCCAGACTGAGACCAGCCAGTCATTTGGCCCCATGAAAATTCTTGGAGATGCCAGGGTGGGACCCTTGGGTCTCCTGACCTTGTACCTCGATAGACTGCTAGCTTCCTAAGCTTGTCGCTACCATTTCTCTGAGGGGGGCCACTGGTTGAGGTAGTTGGCCCTGGAAGTCCCAAAGTCGCACCTGCTCTATCCCAGGCGGGCCAGCAGAAGGGTGAGACTGTGTAATGTTGTACCATCTTGGGTATTTGCTGGGACTGTTCTATCTGTTATTTTCCATTTGGTGGTTCAATAGAGTATTGCCACACTGTTTTACCCTCACCCTGTGTTGTCTTAGTTGTGTTCTGCCCAAGGAAGACCACGTGTCTTCACATTTAGGTGGCAGCAGTGGGATACTACTCAGCCCAGTGGATCTGGGGGAGCTGCAAGGGGACTGGTGTTAACACACACCGTTCAAAGAGCTCCACAACCAGGGAGGCACATAGACAGATCCAGTAGACCATAGGTGAGGCACACACAGCGGGTTTTGGATGCTACCATGTCCAACCCCACCAGTCCGGCTTTGGGAGGAGGACTGGAGAGGATATACAGCAGCAACAAGAAACGGCAACTACAGGAGCTGTGCCAGCTTCAACTGATTGAACCACAGGATGCTGAGGACAGCACGTGAGGACGCAATGGATTTGAGTCGGTTATTGTCAATTACGTGTAGAGTTCATTCGCAAGAAAGACATGGAATATGCTCTGAGGAAACTGGATGATACAAAGTTTTTTTCTCATGAAGGTGAGACCTGTTACATTCGTGTCTGTGCTTAAAGACATGCTTATGGACTGTCTCCAATAAGTGGAGAAAAATGATTGGGATCCTATCATGTCTGGCTGATTAAGATTGGGGGCCCGCTTAAAACGGGGGGCCTCTGGTTGAGGTAGTTGGCCCTGGAAGTCCCAAAGTCGCAGCTGTTCTATCCCAGGTGGGCTAGCAGAAGGGTGAGACTGTGTAATGTTGTACCATCTTGGGTATATGCTGGAAATGTTCTATTATTATTATTTATTATTATAGCGCGATTTATTCTATGCCTTTACATGTGAAAAGGGTATGCATACAAAATCAGTTACAATGATCTTTAACAAAACGAGTCAGCGACTGGTACAGGAGGAGCGAGGACCCTGCCTGCAAGGGCTCACAGTCTACAAGGGATGGGTGAAGATACAGAAGGTGGGGGTAGAGCTAGTCATGCAGCGGTATGGTGGAGCGATGGTTACTGCAGGTTGTAGGCTTGTCGGAAGAGGTGGGTCTTCAGGTTCCTTTTGAAGGTTTCCACGGTAGGCGAGCATTTGATATGTTGAGTTCCAGAGTAGGGGGATGCACGGGAGAAATCTTATATGCGATTGTGGGAAGAGGAGATAAGAGGGGAGTAGAGCAAGAGATCTTGTGAGGATCGGAGTTTGCGTGCAGGTAAGTACTGTTAGAACCCTCCTGTTAGTTTTTTCTATTTTGCTGGTCACATGACTTTTTGCCTATTTAATCCAGCTCCGCCCTCCTGGCCTTGCTGGACTTCAGTGTTACATTTACTCTTAAGCTAGCCAGGTGCCTTGTACCTTACTCTGTAGTTTGCTTGGTCTTTTGACCACTAGTACTTCTGTTTGTTTGTTTGTCTTTGCTCTGCTACAATTTCTGCTAGGAGGTGTCCAACTATATCCCAGTCCTTAGTTCTTGTAGGGACCCCTCCCTTATATCTATAGGTCTGCGTTCAGACTAGCTGAGGACTTAGGCGGGTCTGTTCACAAGGAACAGGTACCCCGCTGCATCGTAGGGAATCAGCTTAGTCCTATTGTAGGGACAGTTTTCCTATCTTTCCTTAGTGTTTGTAGCAGTTCACAACAGTAAGTCCAGCCAAAAAATAAAACACTCTAAGGAAAGAAATCCTGATTTCAGCATGGTGTCGGTTAAGGAGTTGGCTCAACGCCTGCAGGGACTGTCTTTGGAGGTGGCCGAGCTCCAGCAACACGTGAGCAGCTGTCCTGGAGCGCATGTTGTCGAACCGAAGGTAGGACTGCCAGATTTTTTTTATGGTAAACGGCAACATTTTTTTTCCTTTAAAAACGCTTGTTTATTATATTTTCGTTTAAGACCCAGATCCTCGGGGAATGAATCACAGCGCATTGGGTTTATAATGTCACTTTTGCGCAAAGAACCACAGGGATGGGCCTTTTCTCTACAACCTAATGATCCGTGTTTTAGATCTGTGGAAGATTTTTTTTCTGCTATGGGGTTGTTGTATGATGATCCTGATCGAGTCTCATCTGCTGAAACTGAATTAAGACGTTTGAAGCTGGGATCAGGTGATGTGGAAAATTATTGTACATACTTCTGAAGATGGTTGGCTGAAGTGGAATGGAATGACTCAGCATTAAAATGTTTGTTTCTTGATGGTCTAGGTGAAATGGTTAAGGATCTGCTGATTGCCTTCCCAAAACCTGGAACCTTGCAGGAGGCAATGCAATTAGCCATACGTGTGGACAGGAGACTGCGTGCTAGGAGTAATGAAGAGAAATCTACTGCTATGGCAGCTCCTAGTTTTCAGAGGGTCTGTTCGGAGGGTGGAGAACCGATGGAGATTGGGGTGATGTCACCCCACTCTCAGGAAAAAGACCGCAGGTTTGCTAAAGGATTGTGTTTTTATTGCGGTAAATCTGACCACTTTATTAAGAACTGTGTGCTTCGTTTGAACAAAGAAAAAAAAAAAGAGGTCAGTTACGCCCGCATAGCTTGTTTAAACTCAAAAGGAGTATTTCTTTCTGGAAGCACCTCATTCCAGGAGGAGTTGATTGAATTTCGGGTATTTGTGGATTGTGGTTCTACACTCAATGTGATTGATGAGGGTTTTTTGGAAAAATTTAAATTAGAATCCAAACTTTTGTCATCTCCTATTTCTGTGGTTGCTGTTGATGGCTCTCCCTTGAAAGGTATTACTCACAAGGTTTTTGAATTTCCCCTCACCATTAATGGTATCCACCAAGAGAATTTGGATTTGGCGGTATTAAATAATTTGCCTGCTCCAGTGGTTTTGGGGTTACCTTGGTTAAAATTGCACAATCCTGTACTGGACTGGTCTACCAATGAAATTAAGTCTTGGAGTCCTAAGTGTTATGATAGATGTTGCAACGGTCGCATTGCTGCTGTGGAAAGAGGGGAATTACCTGTACCTATTCAGGATTTTTGGAAGGTTTTTTCGGAGGAGGAGTCGCAAGTTTTGCCTCCTCATAGGGACTATGATTGTACTATTGAGTTTGTCCCTGGAGCAACTCTTCCCAAGAGTCGCTTATTTAATTTTACTATCCCTGAGAGAAAGGCCTTGGAGGAATACATACAGACAAGCTTGACCACCGGTCACATTAGACCTTCTAAGTCACCTGTGGCTGTTGGATTCTTTTTTGTAAAAAAAAAGGACGGCGGTTTACGTCCATGTCTGGACTTTCGCGAAATTAATAAAATTACAGTACTTAATTCCTACCCACTGCCATTAATTCCTGACTTGTTCAACCAGTTAGTGGGGGCCAAGTGGTTCTCTAAAATTGATCTCCGGGGGGCATACAATTTGTTACGTATGAAGGAAGGTGATGAGTGGAAAACTGCTTTTAACACTCCAGTGGGTCATTTTGAGAATCTGGTTATGCCCTTTGGTCTTACCAACACACCAGCGTTTTTTCAGAACCTTATTAATGACATCCTGAGACCGTTGATCGGTAAGAATGTGGTGGTGTATTTGGATGACATTTTGATTTTTGTGCCGGATCTGGAGTCTCATTGGCAGAGCGTACGTGAGGTATTGCAGTTGTTAAGCGACAATTCACTTTTTGCTAAGCTGGAGAAATGTGAGTTCACTGTGCAGAGAATTAGTTTTTTGGGCTACATTATCTCCAGCGAGGACTTTGAGATGGACCCGGTGAAGGTTCAGGCGGTTCAGGAATGGCCTAGGCCTATTGGTTTGAAACCAATACAGAGATTTTTGGGTTTAGCCAATTATTACAGAAAATTCATTAAGAATTTTTCTATAATTGTTAAGCCGCTGACCGATCTCACCAGGAAAGGTGCGAATACGGTCCAGTGGACTACTGAGGCCATTGAAGCTTTTGTGTATCTCAAGGAGAGGTTCAGTTCTGCCCCCATCCTTATGCAGCCTGATGAGACCAAGCCTTTTTTGGTCGAGGTTGATGCTTCTTCGGTGGGGTCGGTGCTGTTTTGTCTCAGGAAAACAAGGATAGAGTACATCCCTGTGCTTTTTTTTCAAAAAAATTTTCTGAGACCGAACTTAATTACGATGTCGGTAATCGGGAATTGCTGGTGATTAAACTTGCATTTGAACATTGGCATCATCTCTTGGAAGGTGCTAAATTTCCCATTCAGGTTTTTACTGATCATAAGAATCTGATCTATCTTGATGCTGCCAAGCGCTTGAATGCCCGTCAAGCTAGGTGGGCACTTTTTTTTTCGCGGTTTAATTTTTCTGTTACTTACATTCCGGGTACCAAGAATGTAAAAGCTGATGCTTTATCTCGCAGTTTTTCTCCCATGGTTGGTACCGAGGAGGAGGAGAGCATTTTACAGGAAGGTGTTGTGATAGCAGCATTGGACTCCGTTTTGGAAGATGGGATTCTGAAAGCCCAGGAGGATGCCCCATCTAACACTCCCCATGGAAGGTTGTTTGTGCCTAGGAACTTTTGGAGAGATTTGTTTGTGGAGTGTCATGAGTCTCGGTTGGCAGGTCATCCAGGAATTTCGGAGACTAAGAGATTTGTAGGTCGCAGTTTTTGGTGGCCTGGGTGGCAGAAGGAAGTCATTAAGTGGGTGCGTCAATGTACTGTGTGTGCTAGATCTAAGTCTTCACATGCTCCTGCTGCGGGGTTGCTTTGCCCTCTGGAGGTTCCTAGTGCTCCTTGGATGCATCTTGCTATGGATTTTATTACTGACTTTCCTGCCTCTGAGGGTTTCACTGTTATCTGGGTGGTCGTGGACCGTTTTAGCAAGATGTGTCACTTGGTTCCCTTCATCAAACTACCCTGCGCCAAGACACTCGCTAAGGCTTTTGTTAAAGAAATTGTCAGGCTCCATGGCATTCCTACCGACATTGTTTCTGATAGGGGACCTCAGTTCGTGGCTCGTTTTTGGCGTGACTTTTGTGACAGGTTGGGAGTCCATTTGTCATTTTCATCTGGTTATCATCCTGAGTCTAATGGACAGACAGAAAGAAAGAACCAGGATGTTGAACAGTTTTTGCGTTGTTTTGTGGCTGACAATCAAGAGGGGTGGTCTGAGTTTCTGCCACTGGCTGAATTTGCTCTTAACAACCATACATCCTCTTCTGCTGGGTGTTCTCCTTTTTTTTGTTGTACTGGGAGACATCCGTCGTTTGGGTCATTCTCCAAATTGGTATCGGCTGTGCGGGAGGAGGAGAATTTTTCTGGTGATTTGGAGAGAGTTTGGACTGATGTACGTCGTAACCTTCAAGAGGCTAACAAAAAATCCAAGAGGTACTTTGACCGGAAACGTCAAGAGGTTTTGTTTACTGTTGGTGACATGGTTTGGTTGTCCTCTAGGAATCTGCGGTTGAGGATTCCTTCTAAGAAATTGGGCCCGAAGTTTGTGGGTCCATTTAAGGTGCTTCAGGTAGTTAACCAATCTGCTGTTAGGTTGGAGGTTCCTACCTCCTGGAAGATTAATCCGGTGTTTCATGTTTCCTTATTGAAAAAAGCTGATGTTTCTGATAGGGATGCCACTGTCTCTGTTCCTCCGGTGGAGGAAGACGGTGAATATGAAATTTCTCGCATTCTTAATTCTAGATGGCTTAGAGGAAGATTGCAGTATCTCGTCGCTTGGAAAGGTTTCGGTCCCGAGGATAACTCCTGGGTAAGGGCGGATGATGTCTCTGCTCCTAGACTTGTCAGAGCGTTTCACAGGAGGTTTCCTGATAGACCTGGGCCTGGAGGATCCGGAGGATCCTCTTAGAAGAGGGGGTACTGTTAGAACCCTCCTGTTAGTTTTTTCTATTTTGCTGGTCACATGATTTTTTGCCTATTTAATCCAGCTCCGCCCTCCTGGCCTTGCTGGACTTCAGTGTTACATTTACTCTTAAGCTAGCCAGGTGCCTTGTACCTTACTCTGTAGTTTGCTTGGTCTTTTGACCACTAGTACTTCTGTTTGTTTGTTTGTCTTTGCTCTGCTACAATTTCTGCTAGGAGGTGTCCAACTATATCCCAGTCCTTAGTTCTTGTAGGGACCCCTCCCTTATATCTATAGCTCTGCGTTCAGACTAGCTGAGGACTTAGGCGGGTCTGTTCACAAGGAACAGGTCCCCGCTGCATCGTAGGGAATCAGCTTAGTCCTATTGTAGGGACAGTTTTCGTATCTTTCCTAAGTGTTTGTAGCAGTTCACAACAAGTACTGGGAGACTAGGTCACAGATGTATGGAGGAGACAGGTTTTGTATGGCTTTGTATGCTAGGGTTTTGAACTGGAGTCTCTGGGCAATGGGGAGCCAGTGAAGGGATTAACAGAGAGGAGAGGCCAGGGAATAGCAGGGGGACAGGTGGATTAGTTGGGCAGCAGAGTTTAGGATAGATTGGAGGGGTGCGAGAGTGCTGGAAAGAAGGCCACAGAGCAGGAGGTTGCAGTAGTCGAGACGGGAGATGAGGGATTGCACTAGTATTTTTGCAGATTCGTGGCTGAGGAATGTGCGGATCCGGGAAATATTTTTGAGTTGGAGTCGGCAGGAAGTGGAAAGGGTTTGGATATGTGGTTTGAAGGAGACAACAGAGTCCAGGATTACCCCAAAGCAGCGAACTTGCAGGACTGGGAAGAGTGAACAGCCATTGACTTTGATAGATAGGTCAGATGAGGGGGATGAATGGGAAGGTGGAAAGATGAGGAATTCTGTTTTATCCATGTTAAGTTTTAGAAATCTGGCAGAGAAGAATGATGAGATAGCGGACAGACATTGTGGGATTTTGGTTAATAGGGAGGAGATATCGGGTCCAGAGAGGTAGATCTGTATATCACCAGCATAGAGGTGATAATGAAAGCCGTGAGACTCTATGAGCTGTCCCAGGCCAAAGGTGTAGATGGAGAAGAGCAGGGGTCCTAGAACTGAACCTTGGGGGACACCGACAGATAGGGGGTGAGATGAGGAGGTGGTGTGTGAGTGGGAGACACTGAATGTTCTGTCTGTTAGGTATGAAGAGATCCAAGATAGGGCCAAGTCTGTGATGGCGAGAGATGAGAGAGTCTGTAGTAAGAGAGAATGGTCCACTGTGTCAAAGGCAGATGACAGGTCTAGGAGGAGAAGGACAGAGTAGTGTCGCTTGGATTTGACAGTTAGTTGGCCGTTGGTGACTTTAGTCAGGGCAGTTTCAGAAGAATGGTGCAGCCGGAAGCCAGATTGGAGGCGGTCAAAGAGAGAGCAGGAGGAGATCTACACTAAGCAACCCTTGAGGCCCATCGCAGTTCTTTGGTTAGGCTGGTGTGCCAGGGTTGCCTGTTGATTGTGCGAGCTTTGGTATGTGTGAGGGGGGCGATCGAATAGAGAGCTGCAGCTGTTGTGGTGTTATATACTGCATCATGTAAGGAACTGATGTCTGTAAAAGGGAGGAGGGATTCAGAGAGTGAGTGTAGGTCAAGGTGTTTAAGATTTCTGCGAGGGTATGCAAGTTGGTGGAGTGGGGATTGTTGCCCTGGAGAGGAGAGTGTAGAAAATGTAAGTAGTTTGTGGTCAGAAAGAGGGAGGGGTGAGTTAGAGAGGTTAGACAGGGAACAGAGGCGCGTGAAGATGAGGTCCAGTGTGTGGCCATCTTTCTGAGTGACTGTGGAAGACTATTGGGTAAGGCCGAAGGAGGAAGTGAGGGATAGAAGCTTAGAGGTAGCTGAGAGGGAAGTGTCAATGAGGATGTTTAAGTCACCTATGATGATAGTGGGGATGTCAGTGGAAAGGAAATGAAGTAGCCAGGTGGTGAAGTGGTTTAAGAAGGTGGTGTCTGGTCCTGGGAGATGCTAAATGACAGCCAGTTGGAGGGGGAGTAGATGTGCACACAGTACACCTCAAAAGAGGGGAGAGTAAGGGAGGGTGGCAGTGGGATTTGGGTGAAGGAGCAGTTATCTGGCAGGAGAAAACCTACTCCTCCACCATGCTTGCCAATGGGCCAGGGTGTGTGGGAAAGGTGGAATCCACCATACAAAAATGCAGCTGGAGAGGCCGTGTCAGAGGGGTAAGCCAGGTTTTGGTGATGCCGAGGAAGGAAAGTTTGTTAGTGATGAAAAGATTGTGGATGTAGGAAAGTTTGTTGCAGATGGAGCGTGCTTTCCATAGAGCTCCTGTTAGTGAGACTGGGGAAGCGGGGGCTGGGCGGATGTGTATGAGGTTAGAAAGGCTGTGAGAGTTTGTGATACATCGTGGATAGATGGTGGAAGTGATTGTGGAGATGTGGCAGAAGGGCCAGGATTTGGAGAGATATTGCCAGAAGTGAGGAGGAGCAGAGAAAGCGTTAGTAGGTGGGAACAGGAGGAGGGGGCATGAGGTGGCTGTCTGTGCTTAGAGACACAGGATTGAATGTTGAGGAATAGTTCTGAGGAGGAGGTGAGGTGAATGGGGAGGATTGAGGGAGAGATGAAGAATTCATTGCTAGGTGTAGGGATTAGGGGTGGTTGTAAACAGTGAAGGATTATGAGGGTGAGAGTGAAAACAAACACAAACATTGTTTCTATCTATTTATTGTCCGATTGGTGGTTCAATCAAGTATTGCCATACTGTTTTACCCTCACCCTGTGTTGTCTGAGTAGTGTTCTGCCCATGGATGACCCTGTGTCTTCACAGTCACTCACTGATTTTATCTCCGCCTTGACTTTGTCTTTCTCCATAATGTCCTCCCCCACACTGCTCCACAAATTGCCCCTCTTCATAATGTTCCTCCCCACACTTACCCTCTTCATAATATCCTCTCCCACACTGTCTCTTTCCAAAATATCCCCTACACCGTCCCTCTCCATAATGCCTCCCCTACTCTGCCCCCTCATAATTCCCCCCACACATTGCCTCTCTCCGTAATGTACCCCTCACACTACCCATCTCTATAATGTCCCCCCCACATTGCTCCTATCCATAATGTCTCCACACAATGCTCCACTTCATAATGTCCCCCATACACTGCCCCTCTCCAAAATATCTCCCGCATTGCCCCGCTGCATACTGTGCCCTCTTCACAATTTTCACCCCGTTGCCCCAAAAGGTGCCCTCATAGTAGTAGTAACACGAACCCCACCCCTCCCTTCCCCTCCTATGATAAGATATTTAATCGGCAGCTCCTCCATAGATCACTTACTGATTCCTGCCAAGTTCTCACCACCTCTGCGCTGCAGTGCCAGCTACAGCAGCAGTGTAACAAGGTCACAGCATGATGACCTCATCAAGTTACTGCACGTCGGTCGTGGTGGGGGTTGACAAGCACTGCTCTGCCCCTGTCCCAGTGCCGAAGTGTTCAACTGTATTCACATCAGAAAGATGTGAATACAGTTGTATATAGGAAGATGAGAACCGGAGTCTCCCGATTCTCCGCGGGCTGCAAAAAATCCTTTGCCAAGTCGCACGCGGCCCGCAGGCCGTATCTTGTGCAGGCCTATTCTAGAATGCCCTGAAGTATCTTCTTCCTGAAAAACTTGCCTGGTTTACACATACCCTCAAAAGTAACCTGTCTGCATGTTTTTAAATACTAAAGTTGTAGTAGTATGACTGTGTAGCTGCTTGTCCCTCAATAGAAAATGGTTCTGTTTATGTATAGCTCCAATGTGCCAGTCACGAAAATGCTAGAGTAGAAGCCAAATGCAAGTCAGATTGGAAGTGCAATGGGGGAGTGTTAGTACACTTGGAAGAATTAGTCCAAGTGCATTTAGACAACTCTGGACTGATTTTGCTATGGATTCTATGCAAGATTTCTTAGCATTGGCACTTTGTATCACTACAAAGAAAGATATTCTTTTTATTGGAGGACAAGTGCCTACACAGCCATAAGACCACTTTCACATGTAAAAACGTGTTGACAGTTTCCCTTTCAAGGTCAATAACGTGTGGCAAGATTGGTAATATGTCCTGATCGGTGTACAGTGAGGTGAGAATCCAAATCAGTTTAAATAAATGTACAAGCTCATCAAGAGAATGCCAAGAGCATGCAAAGCAGTCATCAAAGCAAAATGTGGCTACTTTGAAGAACCTAGAATATAAGACATATTTTCAGTTGTTTCACACTTTTTTGTTAAGTATATAATTCCACATGTGTTAATTCATAGTTTCGGTGCCTTCAGTGTGAATGTACAATTTTCATAGTCATGAAAATACAGAAAAATCTTTAAATGAGAAGGTGTGTCCAAACTGTTGGTCTGTACTGTATATATATATATATATATATATATATATATATATATATATATATATATAGTGTGTACTGTGGTAGGTCGACTCACTCGGCTGCTTCTGGAAGTAGACTCAGGGACTGGGTTTTCTCTGCAGGCTTTATTATATAGCATAAAGCCATGCAACAACAGCAAAAATAAACACGGCCTTACTGGCAAAACAACAAAACAAAAGATAAACGATAGCACAGTCCATATGTGTGGGTGCGGTTCGCCCACACAGGTTATGTCCAGCCTTCAGCTCCTCTCTGAGCTCTGGCTGTCCAGTCTGAAGACCTTGCCTCTCCAAACACAACAACACAGAGGAAAAAAACAGGACTGAACATTTAAAGCTTACTCAGCCACACCATGAGGTGGAGGTATGGGGAATGACTTCCCTCCCATCTCTACGTCATTCCCATAAAACCACACCCTTTAAAAGAGGTAACCCTCAGCAAATAACATGCTGGCAGAAATTCAGTAGGTCTCAGTTCACACAGGAAAGCATCCTGAGTGACACATACCTCCCTTCACATATAACACCAGTGACTCTGTCACATATTCCCCCCTTCTGCCCAAAGTCGGTGGTTTAGGCACCTTCAGACACCAAGCAGGGAATTCTGGAGAAGGCATCAGCATTAGCGTGTAACTTCCCGGGTTTATGCTCCACGTGAAAATTAAAGTCTTGGAGACCTAAGAACCACCTAGTTACTCGGGCATTCTTACCCTTCTTTTCCCTCAACCATCTCAAAGGTGCTTGGTCTGACACCAATTTAAACTTTCGGCCAAGTAGGTAATATCTTAGCGTGTCTATGGCCCATTTTATGGCTAAGCATTCTTTCTCCACAATGGCATAATTTTTCTCACAGGACGAGAGCTTCCGACTCATATACAGGACGGGTTTCGCTTCCACATTTATCTCCTGTGACAGCACGGCTCCTAGGCCAACTTCTGAGGCATCTGTCTTGAGCACAAATTCTATAGTAAAGTGTGGTGCGACCAGGACCGGCTGCTTTCAGAGTGCCAGCTTCAGCTGTTGGAACGCCATCTCTGTTTCAACCGTCCATTTCGCCATCATTGATTTTGTGCCTTTCAGAAGGTCCATCAGTGCAATCCTAGCAAAATTTGGGATAAACCGCCGGTAATATCCCATGATTCCAAGAAACGCTCTCACCTGCTTCTTGGAGAGCAGTTGCGGCCAGTTCTGAATTGCCTCGATCTTATTGACCTGTGGTTTAATTTCGCCTCTCCCGACGACGTAGGCTAAGTACTTGGCCTCCTCCTTCCCAATGGCACATTTTCTCGGATTTATCGTAAATCCTGCCTTCCTTAGAGCATCCAGAATCGCCTGTACCTTTGGCAGATGACTAGCCTAGTCTGGGCTAAAGACGACAATGTCATCAAGGTAGGTTGTGGCATACTTCTTATGTGGGCCTAGGATCCGATCCATGGCCCTCTGGAAGGTGGATGGTTCTCCTTGCAGTCCGAAAGGCATTCGGGTGTACTGGAAGCACCCATCAGGTGTTGAGAAAGCTGCTTTCTCCTTGGCCATCCGGGACATGGGGATCTGCCAGTAGCCCTTCGTCAAGTTGAGGGTGGTAATATATCTCACCGGTCCAAGCCTCTCGATGAGTTCATCGATGCGGGGCATCGGGTATGCGTCACACTTGGAAACCTCATTCAGCTTGCGGTAGTCGTTACAAAATCTCCACTCCCCGTCGGGCTTTGGCACGAGAATGATGGGACTCGACCATCCGCTCTTCGATTCTTCTATCACGCCGAGGTCCAGCATCCTCTTCACCTCAGCTGAGATTACCCCTCAGCGGGCTCCAGGAATCCTATAGGGTTTGAAGTTTACCCTAACATGCGCTTCCGTCAGCACCTCATGCTCGACAACCTCTGTACGCCCTGGCAACTCCAAGAACAGCTCACGGTTTCGTTGCAGCAGCTCTCTATATTGATGTTTCTGTGCCGGCGATAGAGTCTCTGCTATCAGGACGTCCTCAACTTTGGCTTTCCGACTGGCTCCTAAACAAGAAGCCCCCAGCGTTTCCCGATCTCGCCACGGCTTGAGCAAGTTCACATGGTACACTTGGTGTGGCTTTCTTCGGCTAGGCTGGTGAACTTTGTAGTTCACTTTGCTCACAGTCTCGTCCTCGTCGCCGGCAAGGACACACAATGGGAACTCATCCCCTTCAGATGTCGATGGTGGTATTTCCTTAGGGACCTGGAATTTGTCCACGTGACTCAGTCCGGTTCCTCTCCCCCATAAGTCCCAGAACAACGGGAAATCGCGCCCCAATATGACGGGATGTATCAGGTCCTTAACCACCCCAACCTCATGGGATTGGGCACCACAGTCTGTTCCCACTATCACAGTGGCCATAGGGTAGTCCTTGGCATCCCCATGTATGCAGTGAACGCCCACAGTCTTGGCAGAGATCAGCTGGTGGGGAAGGATGGCACTGATTAGGGTCACTAGACTCCCTGAATCCACCAGTGCAAGCACCATCACCCCATTAACGGACACGGCACATGCCTGCGGCCCCTCGCCGGGTCACCAGTCCACACCGCAGGCAGGATAAGCATAATAGGAGACCCGTCTGGTACGTGTCCAGTGTTGTGACACCGCCAACAGACTAGATCTTTAGTAAAAGTCCTTGTGGCACCTTCAGTGGGAGTGGGACACCCCCCAGTGGTGGCTCTAGATCCCTTTCGTGGTGAACTCGCCCCCTTTTGGGTATCCCAGTATGGAGGAGTGACTATTTCTAGTTTCCCGAGGGATTTCTCAACCACCTGCTACCTCTCTATCAAGCCGATGAAGTCATCTGCGCCCTGGGCAACCCAAGTCTGCACTGGCTTGGGAAGGGATTGCACAAATCTATCCATCACCACCCGCTCAACCATCTGGGCCGTAGTGGAGGACTCTGGCTGCACCCACTTCTGAATGAGATGCAGTAGGCCAAACATCTACGAGCGAGGGGGTTTGTCACTGGCATACACCCAATGGTGGACTTGTTGGGTTTTCAACGCCATATTCACTCCCAGGCGTGCTAAGATCTCTGTCTTTAGCTTGGCGCATTCTTGGCATCCTGCAGTGCCAGTCGTAATATGCCTTTTGGGGTTCCCCCGACAAATATGGTGCCATAACCTCTGCCCACTGTTCTGGTGGAAGTCTCTCCCGATCAGCCACCCTCATGCTTCTACATCATCCCCAGGGGTCATCTTCTGCATGGCCCGTCTTACCGCCTTCCTGATGTGAGAGTCATCAGTCGGCCCTGGGGGTGAAGCCAGAAGCTGTATCTGCTGCTGCGCCTTTTGCTGCAATTGGATCTGTTGCAACAAGTTTGGTTGTCTCCTGGTGCTGCTGGCTCTGCAAGTGCTGTTGGTGCATCTGCTGTTGGCTCTGCACCAGGTGCTTAATGAGCTCCTCCATGAATGACATGTGCTGCGCTCACGCCCGGACTGTTTGACGTGAGCGTGGTTAGTGGTACCACTGGGCCACGAACCGAGGAGTACCTGGAGGGGCATGACTAGGGACCTCGCCAGATCCGACCATGGACGCAGGGCGGCTTAATTGACTCCGTTGTCCACGGAGGGACGTGGGAGGGGGCCCAGGTGCTGCTCCAGGTCAGACCCCGGTCACACAGCTGTTGACCCACACCGAATGCAGGAATGCAGGAACAGGTAGGTTTGGCAGACAGGCGGGTACTGACAGGCACGGCTGGTATGCAGACAGGTAGGTAAACAGGCTGGATAGGGACCAGTACAGACTGGGATACAGGAACAGAGCTGCAGGTGCGGAGGGGAAGCGGAGTAGAGCAGAGCAGAGAAGCAGGTGCGGAGGGGAAGTGGAGCAGAGCAGAGCCGCAGGTGCGGAGGGGAAGCGGAGCAGGGCAGAGCTGCAGGAGCGGAGGGGAAGCGGAGCAGGGCAGAGCAGAGCCGCAGGTGCGGACAGACAGGACAGGGCTCTGTTCACATGGAACAGACAGGGAAACACAGGAAGATAGCTAGAACACAGGAGGTAGATACGGAGGCAGGGAAATGGGATAAGCAGAACCAGATACACACAAGGTATTTGCTATGAAGTAGCGAGTGGACACAAAACTCACAAACAGAAGTACAGAGACAATGAGTAGGAGTTAGGTACTGGTTCAGACACTGCAAGAAAAGGGAAGGATCGGACATAGAGACAAACAGGTAACAGGCTAGGACACAGTTCAGACAGGAACTGACACAGGAACGAGATACAGGAACAAGCCTGGGCATTAAGCCCTTAGGGTGGTGGAAATAGACTAGAAGTCACAGATACAGGTAAAGGGCCTGGGTACTCAGCTCCCAGGGTGGCAGAAATAGATTAGAAGTCATAGATACCCAGGGTGGCGGAAACAGACTAGAAGTCACAGATACAGGTAACGGACCTGGGTACTCAGCCCCCAGGGTGGCGGAAACAGGCAAGATTCAGGACAGGACCTGGCAACTTACAGTTGCACAGAACACACTGTAAGAAAGTGTTGCTCAGGCACCTCCCACTGGGTGGAGGAGGTTTAAGTATCCAGTGACTCACAGGAATAGGCTGGAGACGCATTAGGACTGTGCACACTAACTATAAGAATCAGGAAGTTCAAGCGCCGCCGCCCTAAGCCAGCACACAAGAGACTTGCACACACCAAGTAGAGGAGCATAGTGCACAGCCTGGACTGATAGGTAAGTTGGCGGTCTTGCATGGTGGGAGATGGTAGGCTATGCCAGCACGCCGCCAGGGATGTTACAACATGAGACAGAAAAGTTTGGGAATATAAACTGATGGTGACCTTTGACACCTTCAGAGCAGGAATGAATGTGTCACATGGATTTATGTCATTCTACATCAACTAAGGAATGTGGTCCTCAGAACTTTGGCGTCATCATAGCCCTGGACCAGGGTTCAATCACCGGACAATAAAACTTTCACAGTCCTTATTTATGAACTAATCCAATATTTACGGCCAGAACTGTTTATCTTTCTCCCACAGTAATAGCTCTGCTTTAAGTTACCTGTCTCATCTATTACATTATTTCTGTGTCCCATTGTGTATAAATATGTGACTCTTCAGATTTTGTGTTATACTATGCCTGATGAAGAGACCCGAGTAGTCTCGAAAGCTTGCAACTTGTTACCATCTTCTCAGTTAGCCATTAAAAGGTATCAACCACTGAGGACTCTCAAATCTTAATATTTTTCTTAATTTTAAGATCATTGAGTGCAATCTTTTGGTAGAATACTTGTACTCACACTATATATAGTCTTCAGCCTCCTAAGTGGAGTTCCTATAGGTATATTATAAAGCACTAACATTCTAACATTGATGTGACTAATTTATTGGATAACCAGTCATACTTATATGAATTTAATTACATTTGATAGGCAATAACATCATGTGCATATTGTGTGATGGTTATTATATATGATATAGCCATACTGCATGTTTTCTCGTCCACACTATTTGTTTTTCTAATTTGCTATATAGTCATTGAATTTTTGTATATTTATGTCATGGCTTGAGTCCGGTTTTAATATCTTTTTATGTAATTATGAGTGTGTGCACTCCTCAGTGTATTGTTATCCATTAACCATGGGTTGTAATAAAGGTTTTTTAATTGGCGTCTACTGTCCTGTCATTTCATGACCAAAGGTTCGGCTTTCTCTTTGTAGGTTTTTTGTATGTTTCTGATTGGTCAGCCATTCATGGTCTGGGCAGACATATGTCAATTTAATTAATGTGTGATTGACATCACTTCTCCCTATACCATACTGACATATGTATACTGCCAGAGTCCAAGGTTCTTTCTCTTTGTACGATACAAGCACAGTGAATGGGATTTATAGAGATCCCATGCCCACTGTGCTTCTATTTGCCGCCACGAAACTCAGCGGCGGCGTGGGTTTACAAGTCGCAGCATGTCAATTTTTGTTGCAGAGACACTGTAGCGTCGGCGTCCCTGCCTCCTGTTAGGCAGGGACGCTGTTCCCCTCACCTCTCCGCTCCGTGCCCGGCGTCTTCCTCCCGCTCTACTAGCAGCGCGCGCTCCTTCCCGGCCACAGTGCTTAGGGCGCGCGCGCGCTCCCCCTCTCTTAAAGGGGCCGCGCGCGCCGTCCTAAGGAGTCCCCGGCCAATGGCCGGAGGACTTCACCATATATAAGGCACCTCCTCCAAAATGGAGGTGCCCGAGCAATGTTGTAGCACAGTTCATCACTCTGCTTCAGCCCTCAGGTCCCGTTTCCAGTTACCTGCCAGTTTCCTGCCAGTTTCCTGTCTGATACCTGCCTGTCTCGTGTCAACCTGCTTCTATTCCTGCGGTCCGACAGTCTGCCTACCAGCCCTGCCAGTCTGTCTATGGATCCATCTACCCGCTCACCTGGGAGCGCACATCTGCTGCCTGCCTGCTAGCCTACCTGGAGGCTCCGCCGTCACGTGCTGTGACCACCAGCCTGTCCAGAGACTCTTGCCCGCTCACCTGGGAGCGCTCACCTGCTACCTGTCTGCTAGCCTACCTGGAGGCTCCGCCGTCACGTGCTGTGACCACCAGCCTGTCCAGAGACTCTTGCCCGCTCACCTGGGAGCGCTCACCTGCTACCTGTCTGCTAGCCTACCTGGAGGCTCCGCCGTCACGTGCTGTGACCACCTGCCTGTCCAGTGACTCTTGCCCGCTCACCTGGGAGCGCTCATCTGCTACCTGCCTGTTAGCCTACCTGGAGGCCCTGCCGTCACTTGCCGTGATCACCCGCCTGTCAAGAGACTGTCCCGGTCATTTGCCGTGACCACCTCCCCGTTTACCCAGGGACTGTCCCGGTCACTTGCCGTGACCACCTACCCGTTTACCCAGAGACTGTCCCGGTCACTTGCCGTGACCACCTGCCCGTTTACCAAGAGACTGTCCCTGTCACTTGCTGTGACTACCTGCCCGTCTTCCCTGGGCGCCACCTGCTTCCTTACAACGGCCGCCCCCTTGTATAGTTGCTCAGAGGTTCCGCCTCCCAGACCCGTTACAGACACTAGTCTCCGCAACAGAAATTTCCACAATAGAATGGATAGGGTGCGGTAAATAAGCATTGTTCAAAGAACACATGTGTATTTACCTGCGTGATTAGAACACAGTGTTTTGGAACCAGCGAAAATATGCTGCGTCCAAAGCGCTGTGGGTTCCTGATCGTAGGGACATAGCCTTAGTCTACAGTCACACAGAATGACTGCAGACATCAATTTAGACCGAACAACCCCTTTAGCACCTTAACTTTATTCTGCGGATTCATACAACTATAGCAGCGCCCAATTTATATATTTTTTTACTACTTTTGCACAAGAAAATCACTGAAAAAATCCTTTTTTACTGTGTGAGCCATAATCTTTGATTTTTTTTTCTGAGTTCAAACCTGTATTAGGGGCTGTTCTTTGCATAATGACTTGTAGTTTTTATCAGTTTCAATTTGGGGTACATAGGACTGATAATGCTTTCCTTTTTTTATGAGGCAAGATGATCAGGAAAAAGGCAATTCTGGCATAATTTTATTTAAAAATTTCATGCCAGAACCTGTTTTCACCTTCCTGACCAGGCCAATTTTGCCAATTCTGACACGAGGGTAAGAGGAGAAAGTGGACCTCAAAATTTGTTGTGCAATTTCTCCTGAGTATGAAGATATCCCATATATATGGGAAAACAATGGTTTGGGCGCACGGCAGGGCTCAGAATGGAAGGAGTGCCATTTGACTTTTGGAACACAAAATTGGCTGGTATCAAAAGCGGATGCCATGTCGTATTTGCACAGGCCCTGATGTGCCTAAACAGTGGAAACCCCCCACAACTTACCCCATTTTGGAAACTAAACCCCTCAAGGAATTTATCTAGATGTTTGGTGAACAACTTGAACCACCGGGTGCTTCACAGAATTTTATAACATTGAGCTGTGAACATAAAAAAATCACATTTTTCCCCAAAAAATGTTGTTTTAGTCCCAATTTTTTTACTTTCACAACAGTAACAGAAGAAAATGGACCCCAAAATTTGTTGTGCAATTTCTCCTAAGTACACCGTTACCCCATATATGGTGGAAAACTACTGTTTGGACACACGGCAGGGTTCGGAAGGGAAAGAGCACCATTTGACTTTTGGAATGCAAAATTGTCTGGAATCGATAGCGGACGCCATGTTGTGTTTGGAGGGCCCCTGATGTGCCTAAACAGTGGAAACCCCCCACAAGCAACCCCATTTTGTAAACTACATACCTTGAGGAATTCATCTGCTGGTGTGATGACCATCTTGATACCACAGGTGCCTCACAAAATTTTAAAATACTGGGACGTGAAAATGAAATATTACGTTTTTTTAATGAAAAAGTTGATTTAGCCACAAATTTCTCCATATTCACAAGAAGAAAATGGACCTCACAATTGATTGTGCAATTTCTCCTGAGTGCGCCAATATCCCACATGTGGCCAGAAACTACATTTTAGTCACAGTGCAAAACTCAGAAGGGAAGGCGCGCCATATTGGAGAGCAGATTTTGCCTAAACGGTTTGTGTGTGACATGTCACATTGGAAGAGCCCCTGAGGTGCCAGAACAGCAGAGCCCCCCAATAAGTGACCCCACTTTACAACCTACTCAGCCGAATGAATTCATCCAGTGTTGCAGTGAGCATACTGACACCACAGCTGTTTCATAGAATTTTATACCGTTGAGTGGTGAAGAAAAAATAATACATTTTTTACCACTAAAATGTTGTTACTTGGGAAAATAGGTAAAAGTGGCCCCTTAATTTAATTTGTCTGACAATATTTGCAATACAACATATGTGTCTGTGCAGTACTGTTTGGTAACACGGCAGGACAGAGGAAGGAAGGAGTGCTAATTGACTATTGGAGCACAGATTTTCCTAGAATAGTTTGCAGACTCCATTTGTAGAGCTGCTAAATGCCAGAACAGCAGAACCCCCCCCCTCCCCCCTGAAGTGACCCCATTTTGGAAATTACACCCCACTGGGAATTCATCTATGGGTGTAGTGACGATTTTCACTCCATGGATGATTTCCAGAAACAAGCATGCAGTAAATGTTTTAGAGCAAAAATTGCAAATATGCCATTTTAGTGCCCAATATATTGTGCCCAACTTGTGTCTCTGAAGACATCCACCCTGGAAATTGTTAAGCGAGCTCTACTCGACTGTGTAATTCACTAAATAATTAATATGCTTTAATGACAAAATGGGATAAATTAAAGTTGGCCACAACTTTTTATTACGCCCCTAATGTATCACCCCGGGGCCCATAAGTGTCTTTGTAATTACCTTCTTCTGATGCAGTTTCTGCCTGTGAGCGGCGCTATCGGTGGCCGCTCACAGGCATCACGTGACCCGCCACTGAAGTCACGTCAAGTGAGGCGTGACATCAGTGATGCAGTCCCCGCGGTAGATGCCGGGTTGTGGGAGGGGTTACCTTGTGCGTCACACCCAGCATCCACTGTGCGCTTTCCCGATGAATGAGGAAAGGGAGAGTGCACAGTGTATGCCGGGTGTGACGTGCGGGGTAACTCCGCCCACAACTCAGCATCCACCGGTGGAACGCAGAACACAAAGACCCCGGGCTGCATCCGGAATTATGACGTGACATCAGCGGATGTCAGAGCTGGCTGAAGCCGGGGGTCACGTGATGCCTGTGAGCAGCCACCGATAGCGCCTCTCACAGGCAGTAACTGCAACAGAAGGTAATTACAAAGACACTTATGGGCCCCGGAGGGATACATTGTGGGGGGAATAATAAGTAGTGGACAACCCCTTTAACACAGTTTAAAAACGTGGCTCCATGTGGAAGATTTTAAAGTAGTCAGTGAGGCATAAGGCTGGTAATGATGGGCAATGTGGGCAATAATAGTAGGTATCAAGCCTCATTCCTCTCTTGGTACATAAACAACATCTTCTCTGGGGGTTCTTTCTTATTTCTGCTGCTGACATGAGTGCAATAAAATGTTGCTCAGTGAGTCTTTTGACATCTTCAGATTCTAATGGATGAGCGAGGCAAACATTTGCAAAAACAAGATTTTCAATGACCTTTTTCTTATAGTCAAGGAAAGTATCTGAATTTCCTGACTTTTTGTATAACAGAAAATAATTATATAACGCTACCTGAAACAAGTAAATTACTAACTTTTTATACTAGGTGTATGATTTCCTTGATACCTGGTATGGCTGTAGAACCTGGTCTTCAAGGTCCACACCCCCATGTATTTGTTGTAATATATGACTAACACAGGTTTTTGCTTTGGAGAAGTGGATCCTAGTTCTACAATAGCCCTTGTGGTATCTGTGTGCATTGAGCTGAGGATAAAAATATCTTTCTTATCCTTATACTTGAGGGCAAGCAGCTCTCCATTGCGTACAGCCCCTGACTGCCCATTTTGAAACTTTTCATTGACCAGTGATTGTGGAAACTTCTGACGGTTTTTACGAATGGTCCCACAAGTTCCTTTGTTGAGTTCAACCAGTCTTTTAAATTGGGATATACTGGTGTAGTAATTGTCTACATAAAGGTTATAGCCTTTTTGTAAAGATGAACTTATCAGCTCCCAAAATTTTTTCCAGAAGTCACGAGATAAGTAGAGCAATCCTGGTGGGTTTAGTCGGCTATCTTTCCCCTCATAAATGCAAAAGCTGATGTGTATTCTGTTGGACTCTCGCACATTTCATAGAGTTTTATTCCAAACCTTGTCCTCTCAGATGGACTAAATTGCTTGAGGTGCAGTCTTCCTTTGAATTTTACAAGGGACTCTATGTGTGGTAGAAACCTAACACTGCACATCACGCTGAAAACACCATCCACACCTTTAAACATGGTGGTTGCAGAATCATGCTGTGGGGATGCTTTTCTTCAACAGGGACAGGGAAGCTGGTCAGAGTTGATGGGAAGATGGATGGAGCTAAAATCTATTTATGGCAAATTAGGAATAATTTTTTTCATTACCCTATAAAATAACTATTAATGTAATGCAATAAAAGCTAACTTTTATTGACCTGCTACAGAGGGGCCATTTCTAATGGGGCTTTGCCCCTTTAGGCCATTTTGGATTAAGACAACATACCCCTCCTAGGTGAATCATCCCCATTTGTGGTTATTTACAATTGTATTAAATCATGGCATGAGCACACCAGCTTAATAGCATACCTCTACCCAGCTTGTGGAGGAGATAGAGGGTGGTAGGTGCTATGCACACTCAGATGGATGAGAGTGCACAAAATGAGAGGAGGGAACTTCCAGCTCAGGTGAATGCTGGTCAGAACGTGCGTCATAGCTGAGGAGCGCGTTACTATTGGGCGTGTTGTAAACAGCCTGCAGTAACCAGGGGGCATGCCGGACCAGAAATGTAGAATTTGTAGTATTAGAAAACTCTGTCTACCAGCGGGCCAGCTCTAGTAGACATTTGGTATTTTCTCGCAGGCCAAATACAAGCTCTAAGCTGGCTTTACTATGAACCTGAAGAAATGTGCAATAGGGATGGAGGAAGCCAAGTATTTCGGCTATGTTGTAGGCAGGATGTGTCCAGTATGCCCAGTATTAAGTAGTTTTGGCACCTCCTGAAATGTAGCTTTACTCATAGCCATTTATTAACGGCACAATATTCAACAAGTTTCATGTTTAGTAAAAATCAATTAGTAAATGTTTTTTTATTTAATATCTAACAGAGTTATAATAAAGATAATAAAAAAGAACAGATGAGTTGAGATCATGATCTTGTTATCTACGGTGTGCCTGTTCTGTACTAAATGATGAGGGGGAAATGAGGTGACCCCCACATTCCAATGAGCCTTTTGCTGTTGTTAGACCTGGCTAGACACATTAAACAGTTATTGGATAAACCTTTGTTCATTTCTCCGAACTCCTACACATACATGCAAACTTGGTTCTGAAAAATCCATTTGAATGTTTTGTCCATGAGTTAGGGCTCATTCGGACGTCAGTGACTTTTCTCGCACGCAAAAAATGAGTTTCATCAGAGTTTGGTCAGTGTGTCAGTTTTGACTATCAGAGTTTGGGTATGTGCACACTGTGTCTTTTTCAGTCGGATTCCACCCAGAATTTGCCTGAAAAAAATCCACAAAAGCGCTCCATAAATGCACAGTAATGACATAACGATGTGATATCTTTTAACTGTTTCAGGGCTCATGCTCATTCTTCGGGCAGCTTCTGTCTGGAAGCCGTCCACTCTCTATACATGACAGTATGGAATAAAAGATGTTGGCAGCAGGGACATCACAAGAACAATGGCAAGGCAGCTTCAGGAAAATAACAGTCGATTTTCCTGAAGTGGATTTGCCTGGGAAGTCTTGGCGGCTGGGCTCTAAAAGGGGCCGTGTGAATGTGACCTTTCATCAGTTTTTCTTGGATGAAAAAATAACTGATGGAGAGTTCTCAAGCTTCTCCTATCAAACAATCCGTGAAAAATGGACAGCACACAGATGGCATCCGAGTCCTGTCTGAATTTATCACGGACATATAGATTTGTGTTGGTGAGTTTAATACGAGACTCGGATCAAAATCAGACTTGTATCCTTGATTTAGTGCTGACCATTCGGTCCCTAAAAATATACGAAAATGTGAACAGCTCCATAGACTATAAAAGGTAAGTGAAAAACAAATAAAACTTGTATGAGAAAAACTGAAGCCTGAATGATCCCATAGTTTAAGAAAAAATCACCATTAAAGAGTAAGTGAACAATTTTATTATATGGCTTTAATGTAGTGGTTTTTCGTTTCAACAAATGACATGCTTTTCCCTTTTATAAGAGCTTTCATAGTTAAAAGAACTTGCAGTCAACAAGATAAAAATGTGCACTACAGAGTTTAGCTGAAATATTTATGCATCAAAATAGATAATAATGATGTATATGTCAGTGTAACAAAAAAAGAAAATATACCTCTGCATTGGCACGTAACAAAAACAATATCTTACGTCTAAAGAAAAATCAACATAAGAAGTCGTCATTCACAAACCTCTTATAAAGTGGAACACAAGTGCAAACAAACTTTTATGCAGTTAACAGCAAATATACTTTGCATAAAAAGTATATATAAATATATATTGAAACACTCTTAATATGTTTAGATATTGCATTTTGACAGCAGCCATAAACAGTAATAAATGCAGCAGTCATAACAGTAATACTTCAGCAGAAGCACACACACTTCACATATAAGGTTTTTCTGGTTTATAAGAAATATTTTCCATGTCATGATAGTTTTTTCCATTTGAATTCTCACTGCTATAGTCATGGGTATATGTGGTTCCCTGGGCTTCACTAATTGACGATATGGTGTATGAAGCCGATCGGAGCCCATCGGAGTGTGCAAAGCTATTCCCAAACTGAATTCTGTACTGATTCCAGTGTCTTTTCAGAACAGCTTGTACCTAGAAATAATTGAATTATTACTGACATATTATGACAAATTAGTGTTAAAAAATCAGCAATTATAAAAGGTTTAACAGAGTTCTGGCAATTACATATACAAGAAAATTATAATATATATTTTTTCAGTTCTTTGTCACATTACTTCAGCCATCAAACTGATGCGTGACCCACACATTGCAGACCAGAGAGGCACTATTACTAAAGCAAACTTACCTCTCCATTAAAGAAGCAGAAAATTGTTGCAACTAGTAATCCCTGTTGAAAAAAAACACTGAAATTAAAGATTTATTCAGAAAGGATAAAACTATGTAGTTTTGAGGAGGGAGTCAACTAAAATGCAGAGATACCCAAAGGCAATTATCTACCAACCTCAAGTAAACTATACATTTTAATTTAAAGGGATTGTCCTGGACTGTGGTACTTATGTCCTATCCTCAGGTCATTAATATCACATTGAAGAAAGTCCAACTTCCAGGTCCTGTAGCTCAGCTCCTATTCACTTCTATAGGAGATGAGTGGCTGTACCCGAGAACAACAGAGGTTTTGGCTTTGTATACTCTTTTCAAATTCAGCCAATGCTCGAGGTTTTTACAGCTGATCAATGGGGTTGCCAGATGTGTGACCCTCACCAATCTGATATTGATCTTTCTTGTGGATAGGTATTGTAAGATTAAGTATTCTAAAGCCCCCGTCTCACATAGCGAGATCGCTGCTGAGTCACGGTTTTGGTGACGCAAGAGCGACCTCACCAGCGATGTCGCTATGTGTGACGCTTTGCAGCGATCAGGCCCCTGCTGTGAGGTCGCTGATCGCTGCAGAATGTCCTGAACCTTTTTTTGGTCGTTGCCTTCCCGCTGGTCAGCAGGTAACCAGGAGCAAGACATCGTGGAAAGATTCTTTCCACGATGTCGCTGCTCCCCTGATCGCTGGTGAGCCTGCCTGTCTGACAGCTCACCAGCGACCACATAGCGACGCAGCAACGATCCCTGACAGGTCGTATCGTTGTCGGGATCGCTGTAGCGTCGCTAAGTGTGACGGGGCCTTATCTTAGGGCTTTTAGAAAATCTTTTGCCTTCTTTTAAAGAACAAATTAAAATGACACCATCTACATCTACATTCCACTCCGAGGAGGAGCTTCAAACTGAATGTTCTGTATCATAATTACAGTCCTGAGCAACCCCTTAAACACCAGAGAATGTGTTTTATGGCAGGTTGTGACTAATACTGTATCTTCACCCATCCCTTGTAGACTGTGAGCCCTCGCGGGCAGGGTCCTCGCTCCTCCTGTACCAGTCGCTGACTCGTTTTGTTAAGATTATGTAAATGTTTTTGCTATGTATATCCCTATCACATGTAAAGCGACATGGAATAAATGGTGCTATAATAATAAATAATAATAATAACCAGTCAGATATTGCATCCATTCTATAATGTGCTTATGTATTTGTACTATGACAATAAGTAAAGCGCAGTGGGTTTTGAATATCATCAAAAGTTAATTTATTTCAGTTCTTCAATACAAAAAGTGAAACTCATATATTATATAGAGTCATTACAAACAGAGTGATCTATTTCAAGAGTTTATTTCTGTTAATGTTGAGGTTTATGGCTTACAGCCAATGAAAACACAAAAGTCATTATCTCAGTAAATTAAAATAATTAACAAAAACCCCTGCAAAGGCTTCCTAAGCGTTTAATAAGGTCCCTTAGTCTGTTTCAGTAGGCTCCACAATCATGGGGAAGACTGCTGACTTGACAGATGTCCAGAAGGCAGTCATTGACACACTCCACAAGGAGGGTAAGCCACAAAAGGTCATTGCTAAAGAAGCTGGCTGTTCACAGAGTGCTGTATCCAAGCATATTAATGGAAAGTTGAGTGGAAGGAAAAAGTGTGGTAGAAAAAGGTGCACAAGCAACCGGGATAACCGCAGCCTTGAAAGGATTGTTAAGAAAAGGCCATTCAAAAATTGGGGGGAGATTCACAAAGAGTGGACTGCTGCTGGAGGCATTGCTTTAAGAGCCACCACACTGAGACGTATCCAGGACATGAGCTACAAGTGTCGCATTCCTTGTGTCAAGCTACTCATGACCAATAGACAACGCCAGAAGCGTCTTACCTGTACCAAGGAGAAAAAGACCTGGACTGTTGCTCAGTGGTCTAAGGTGTTGTTTTCAGATGAAAGTAAATTTTTCATTTCATTTGGAAATCAAGGTCCCAGAGTCTGGAGGAAGAGTGGAGAGGCCACAATCCAAGCTGCTTGAGGTCTAGTGTGAAGTTTCCACAGTCAGTGATGGTTTGGGGAGCCATGTCATCTGCTGTTGTAGGTCCACTGTGTTTTATCAAGACCAAAGTCAGCGCAGCCGTCTACCAGGAAATTTTAGAGCACTTCATGCTTCCCTCTGCCCACAAGCTTTATGGAGATGGAAATTTCATTCTCCAGCAGGACTTGGCACCTGTCCACACTGCCAAAAGTACCAATACTTGGTTTAAAAACAACAGTATCACTGTGCTTGATTGGCCAGCAAACTCGCCTGACCGTAACCCCATAGAGAATCTATGGGGTATTGTCAAGAGGAAGATGAGAGACACCAGACCCAACAATGCAGAGGAGCTTAAGGCTACTATTAAACCAACCTGGGCTTCCATAACACCTCAGCAGTGCCACAGGCTGATCGCCTCCATGCCATGCCGCATTGATGCAGTAATTAATGCAAAAGGAGCCCTGACCAAGTATTGAGTGCAATTACTGAACATACACTTCAGTAGTCCAACATTTCGGATTTTAAAATAATTTTTCAAGCTGATGTTATAAAGTATTCTAATTTACTGAGATAATGACTTTTGCGTTTTCATTGGCTGTAAGCCATAATCATCAACATTAACAGAAATAAACACTTGAAATAGATCACTCTGTTTGTAATGACTCTATATAATACATGAGTTTCACTTTTTGTATTGAAGAACTGAAATAAATTGACTTTTTGATGATATTCTAGTTTTATAAGAAGCACCTGTAGTCGAAAACTGCTATCTTTATTAGTATGGTGAGACTGACGCTTAAATCTGACCCTTTTTTGTATTTTATTAGATTTCATTTTGTCTAGAAAAAACGTACAAGTTGTAAAGATCGTAAAATTATAAATTTTTTTAAACTGTTTATTGTGAGCAATTTAACGCCTTCACAACTGGGTCATTTCTCTTTTTCTGCGCTTAAGTTTTTTTCTTTCTTTCTTCCATGAGACATATTTTTCCGCCAATGTAGCCATATGAGGGCTTGCTTTTTGTGAGATAAGTTGTGATTTTGAGTGACACCATTCATTTTATCTTGCACTATAATATGAAAATGGGAACATAAAAACGATTCTCCCATATTTTTTTGGGTTTTGTTTTCTTGGCATTCTTTATGTGGAATGACCTGGCAATATGATTCTCCAATTCAGTATGATTGCGGTGATACCAAACATGTATAGATTTTCTTGTTTATTTTGCTTCTATTTAGGGGTGACAAAAATTTGGAATTTTGTTTTATTTTTATATCGATGGAGTTGTGGGAGGGCTTGTTTTTTTGCATGGTGAGTTGATAATTTTATTGATACAATTTTGAGGCAGTTGAGTTGTTTTGATAACTTTTTATTGCAATTTTGAGGATTAGCTACATTAAAAATGCAATCCTGCATTTCAATTTGTTTTCCAACTACAGCTTTTACCGTTCGGGTTAAATTGTTTTATATTTTGGTAAGATCGGACTTTTACCAAGGGACTTTTTTTCATTTTATTATTATCATTATGAGAAAAGAGTGGTAGGGGTTAGACTTTTTATATATTTTCTTTTTTCTTCTGATTGCGAAAACTTTTTTTTTATTTTTTCACTTTTTTTTTACCTTCGGGAATTTGAACCTGCAATTGTCTGATCGCTTGCTCTATACAATGCTGTACCACAGTACTGCAGTATGTGGACAAAATTATGCTTCACTATGAAGCCCAAAAGAAGATGGTTGTCATGCCAGCCCCTAGCTGGCATGACAACCATTGGCCTACATTGATTATGTTGTGGAGGACCAATGGAGCTGATGAGTGTGCGGACCAGCAATCTGCTATTTAAATACTGCTATCAGTGATTGACAGCAGTATTTAAATGGTTAAACAGCAACAATCAGCAAGCTCCGGTCACTGCTGTTACAGCAACATGCTAATCACAATCACAATCAGCATGGCCTAGGAAGGATGTGGACTCAGCTCCTACCCTGGCACACGGCATGTGATATGATGTACTATTACATGACATGTCAGTTAGGGGTTATACCCCCATTGCCTGTGGATTTCTGCCATAGTTCGTGATGGCATTTCTGTAGGATATGCCAAGAATATGCGATCCTGGCCCTGGCAGTTGCACCGGCTCCTGTACTCAGAAATAAAGAACTAAAGTGCTGTGGCTTTTGTTTTATAGATTTTCCCTGTGCTCGTTACTGTCCACCTACTTGTCACAACTCTGTTGTCGGGTATACCGAGGCCAGGGGCCCCTTCCCTGTCCCTAATGCTAGGTGCACCCTAGCTGGCTCTGTTCCCCAAATTACTTCTGAAGGTGAAGACGCCGGGGCCACGTACCTTGCCTGAGCTCCTCAATCTGCCCCCCACCCAGGGAAGAGGTGAGTCGTAGTGTATGGCAGTACACCAGACTAACAAGGTAATTTAAACAGGGTTAAAGGAAAATACCAATAATACAAACATATGCACACAAACAACAGAGGTTAACACTGGGGATTGGAGGATGGGAAAAAAAAAAATAAGAGAAGAAGAGGATTACACACAACCTAAACCACTCAACAGTCTTAGCTTAAACCCTCCAAATGCCTTCTAAAACAACAACACTCCAAAACACTCCTAGAACCATGCAGCATAAGCTAGCTCTGGCAATGACCCCAAGCCAAAGCCCAGTATATATAGGAGCGGGGAGTGGCTAACACTGGACTGCTGATAGCCTAAATGAAGGTAAGCTTCCAGGAGCTCACAACTGAGCAGATTAACCGCTACACTGCTGAAAGAAACCTGCACCGTTTAATATGAAGGTGAAAGGCTTCTAGTGAGTGCAGGAGTGGGAGGAATCAGATGCTGCAGTCTTCTGGCTCCTCTCTGTCGCGGTAAACCCGTGACACTACTATTATGGGAACTGGAGTACAGCCACATTCACTTTTTTTGCCTGCTGAGCAGGTTCTCCTCCTTTGGCATGACATAAATGGGGCAACATTTGGTAAATGCAATGCAATTAGCAAGAGATTCTTGAATGTTGCACATTTCAAGACCAGTTCACATCATGTTGTTTGTTCATGTTTAGTTCGTAAGCCTCTAATATGTTGACATAACTTGTCTATAGGGCTCTACTATCAGATAGAGGCCCTTTGGCCTCTATCTGACTGGTGCATTGTATGTCAAAACAATATAGCATGATGTAGAAGAGCAATATTTCCCTCTTAGTGACCAGTAAATAGGATATGTTAAAGATACAGCTTTTTTCAACATTGGAGTCTTTGGGTAATAAGTGCCAATATAAAAGATCTCATATCATACACTTTCCTTTATTGTGTAGTCTATGGGTGACATATGCCACTGTTGGGCATCTCTCACATCTTCTGTTTAAAGAGAACCTGTCATCAAGATTTTATATCTCAATCTAATGGTATGAACATAAAGGCACTGTAATGCTGAGTAATTCCTTACTTTTCTTGTAGAAATCCATTTTGCTGTATTAGAGAACTCCATAGTAGAAACTGCTTGCTAATGAGCTGCAAGTGCAGTGGGCGGGGCCTGCACCTACAGCTCTGCTTTCTCTCTCCCACTTCCTGTCTACTTCCTGCAAGGTAGAACGCAGGTAGCGGGCAGGGAATAGGGAGAGAGGAAGCAGAGCTGTGGGTGCAGGGACCTCCCCCTTCATTTGAAGCTCATTAGCAAGCAGTTTCTATTATGGATTTTTCTAAAACAGCAAAATGGATTTCTACAAGAAAAGTAAGGAATTACTCAGCATTACAGCGCCTTTACATAAATGTCATTAGTCAGGGGAATAAAATCCTGATGATAGTTTCCCTTTAATATATATATATATCAGGTATTTTTCTCGATTTATAAGTTAATAGAGGACAAAACAAAAACATGATGTAAACAGGGCCCTAAATAATCACCAAGAATCACTGAAATGTGAAAAGAAATGTCAATAATTCTATTCTTGGAAAATAATGCATTCTTTAGCATACATTTTATTATATTACCTGATAATTCATCAGAATATGCATGATGTAGTCAAACACTTCTTCTGCTATCTGTCCACTTGGTCTCCATGGCAGCAATACAAACTGAATGCCAAGAAGGGGCACAAGGATAAGCGTTGCCCGTACAGCCTTCATGTAGAGATTGGATTCAGCTTGATGTGTAACTTTCAATTTTGTTATCAGAACACGTACAATGTTCAGCAAGAAAAAGAGGTTCACCTTGATACAAAAAAGAACAATCCATAACTAAATTATACATGATTTTACTGATGGGAAAGTTGTAACCGGACAGCAAAAATAATGGATAAAGCGGTATTTACAGCACAAGTGTATTAAAGCACACAAAATGGTAAATTATAAACTCAGAAAATACATAAAACGTAACGTTTAAAAAGGTTCTAAAAACCCCTCTAAATTCTAATAAAATTCACTGAAAATGTAATGTCACATCTGTGAAAGCATACATAGAGGCAGAATTGAATGAATAAAAATGCATACTATTCAGAAAAAATATCTAGTACACGTGTTAATCTACAGTACACATGAAGATTTCACATATGAAGATAACAGCGGTGGAGTTCAACAACCGTTGTTCTTGCAATTTTGCAGAATGACCAGACACCACTAATTTTGGCTTATATTGTCAAAATGATGACAGTATATGGTGCTCCTATATCCTATGTGATAGGTCAACTCACTTGGCTTCTTAAAGAGGAAGACACAGGAACCGTTACTTATTTAAAGTCCGGCTCGTTTATTGCAATCCTCATAAACCACGTCACCCGAAAAACTTAAATACAGCCTTTGTCCGGCACAAGGTAAAACAAAGTAACAAGTCCATAAAATAGTGCTGGTTAGTCCACCTGGCTATGGGTATGTGCCCACGTAGCGTTTTACAAGCGTATTTGATGCGGAATTTCCGCAGCGGAAACGCTTGTAAAACGCTAGGTAATCCGCACCCCATGGTCCCCAATGAGAATCTGCAAGTTCTATGCCCATGCTGCGGATTTTTCCGCAGCGTTTTTGATGCGTACAAAAATCCGCAGCAGGTCAATTCATTTTGCGTTTAAGCATGCGGAATTGCCTTGTCAATGCAATAAAAAAAGCAAGGCAATTCCGCATGTCGAAAACGCGCGAAAAATGCGCGATAAACGCTTGCAAAATTCCGCATGCGTTTTTCCGGGAGAGGACATGCGGAAATGAAGCGCAAATTTTCCGCTTCATTTCCGCAACGTGGGCACATAGCCTTAGAGTCCAGCTTCCATGTCCTTTAGTAAAGGCATTCACTTCAGGAGACCTGCAATCTCCATATGTCCCGCATATGTGAGACAAACAGCTCTCAATTTACCCAGTGAATCCCACCCACGGGTGGAGATATGGTGAGCAGCAGTTTAGTTGCTCCTAATCAACCTGTCATGGACGATTAACCCCTTTTAGTCCGATATGCATTAAAGCATTAATTAAAGTTTATCTCCCAACCACTAGGTGTCTAACAGTCATCTTACACCTATCAGTATTGTCATTACAATAACTAGCTTGTTAGTCTGCGTTTCCACGATAAGTATGTTGCAGATTTTCTGAAGCATTTCTGCACCTATTAGCTACCGTATTTTTTGGACTATAAGACACAGCAGACCATAAAAAGCACACAGGTTGTAGAGGTGGAAAATAGGGTTAAAAAAGCTCCTATGGAATGCTGGGAGTTATAGTTCCCCACATTTATGTCATGTGTTTGCCCTGAGAACTATAACTCCCAGCACATCCTTCAGCTCTTATGTCATGCTGGGAGTTATAGTTCACCACAGGAGTGGTACAGTGTTTAATGATATGTGCTTTTTCATTTTACTTTATACTTTACTTCTACCTAATAATGCTAGCCTCTCATTCTGGATAGGCAGGGAGTGGGGTCACACTGGCTGGGGGCTGCGGCAGCGGAGGCGGCAGGGGCTACGGCAGCGGAGGCGGCTATGGCTGCAGAAAGGGCTGTGGCTGCGGAGGGGGCTCAGATAGCGGAGGGGGCTGCGGCAGCGAAGGCAGCTGGGGCTGCGGAGGGGGCTGTGACTGCGGAGGGGGCTGTGGCTGCGGAGGGGGCTGTGGCTGCGGAGGGGGCTGTGGCTACAGAGGGCTGTGGCTGTGGAGGGGGCTGTGGCTGCGGAGGGGGCTGTGGCTACAGAGGGCTGTGGCTGTGGAGGGGGCTGTGGCTGCGGAGGGAGCTGTGGCTGTGGAGGGGGCTGTGGCTGCGGAGGGAGCTGTGGCTGCGGAGGGAGCTGTGGCTGCGGAGGGGGATGTGGCAGCTGGGGTGGCGATGGAGCAGTGTTACCCAGTGGGCGCCGCCATGAATTCACTATGGCCGTGCAAGACATCAGGAGGTGGGCGGTCTCCCGTCCAGATCGCGCGCTGCTGTGACGTTACTAAGAGGCAGGGCCGGGGATGACTGCGTGCTGTGCTGTCCTGTGTTGCCCCGGCCCTGCCTCTTAGTAACGTCACAGCAGCGCGCGATCTGGACGGGAGACCGCCCACCTCCTGATGTCTAGCGCGGCCATAGTGAATTCACCGCTCCATTGCTACCCCAGCTGCCACAGCCCCCTCCGCTGCCACAACCGCAGCTGCTGCCCCCGCATCACAGAAAATGGTACATTCGGACCATAAGACGCACCCCCCTTTTCCCCCAAAAAGGGGAAAAAAGTGCGTCTTATGATTCGAAGAATACGGCAAATTGAGTTTTTCATTGCATTTTTGAGTGTTTTTTTACATTCATTTTTAGCGCGCATGTCTGCTGCTTTCATGCTTTAAACAAAACTGTTTTGTTTTAAACACTTCCCATTATTTGGCTTTGATAAAACTTTATTGATAAAGTCACAAAAGAATTCCATATGTTTTTATTGTGTTTTTTTTCGCTGTAGAAATGCACTAAAATTCTTATAAGCTTTTTACCTGTAGATTTCCTAATCTCATTCACGTCTATGGGGAAAATCCACAAATAAAACGCATATTTACTGCAAGGGGAGTTGACATGCTGCGATTCAAAGACGCACCCCAGGTCAGTTTACACAGTAAAAAGAAGCACAGTGGGCAGAAGATTTCTATAAATACCATCCACCCTGATGGAGCTGTAAGACGTTGCGTTTTGTGAGCAGCAAAAATACACAGCGTCAAAAACTCATTGTGGGAACGAAGCCTGACGGTGACCATGACACTTATTTTACAATTATAGCCCACAAGATTTATACATACCAACAATGCAGCACAAATAGGTCCGTGAATAATATAAAGTAAATGTGTGTCAGAACTAATCCAGCAGCTGTAAAGAAATCAATATAGCTCATTATAAGGTGACAATAATTCAAGAATATAGCAATAAAATTCCGTTGGAAGAATACAAGACTCTTACTTGTCATTAAAATACAAACTTCTTGCAACAGCATGGATAAAGGCAGGAATCAGTGGAAATCCTGTAAAAGATTTGAAATAAATTTCATATACAATATATAAGCAAGTATATAGACTGGTACACATAAGTAAGCATAAGCAGCTCATATTAGTGTAAGGTGATTTGCAACTTTTGCTACAGTTATATCATTTTTTCTTTAATTTTTAACACATTTTTATCATGTTAAAACAATAACATCTAATTAAACAATATAATAGAATAAAATTAGCTGACACTTAGACCCAGGGAGTCAGATTTATTAGAGGTTAAAGAAGCACTCCCAAGAAAATTTTTATCTTCTTACTATATTGCAGTCATCATATTATATAGCTACAGTGCTGGCCAAAAGTATTGGCACCCCCGCAATTCTGTCAGATAATACTCAGTTTCTTCCTGAAAATGATTGCAATCACAAATTCTTTGGTAAGAGAATGAAGCAAAAATCAAATCATTGATCATTTCACACAAAACTCCAAAAAAGGGCCGGACAAAAGTATTGGCACCCTCAGCCTAATACTTGGTTGCACAACCTTTAGCCAAAATAACTGTGAACAACCGCTTCTGGTAACCATCAATGAGTTTCTTACAATGCTCTGCTGGAATTGTAGACCATTCTTCTTTGGCAAACTGCTCCAGGTCCCTGATATTTGAAGGGTGCCTTCTCCAAACTGCCATTTTGAGATCTCTCCACAGGTGTTCTATGGGATTCAGGTCTGGACTCATTGCTGGCCACCTTAGAAGTCTCCAGTGCTTTCTCTCAAACCATTTTATAGTGCTTTTGGAAGTGTGTTTTGGGTCACTGACCAGCTGGAAGACCCATGACCTCAGAGTCCCAGCTTTCTCACACTGGGCCCTGCATTATGCTGCAAAATTTGTTGGTAGTCTTCAGACTTCATAATGCCATGCACACGGTCAAGCAGTCCAGTGCCAGAGGCAGCAAAGCAACCCCAAAATATCAGGGAACCTCCGCCATGTTTGACTGTAGGGACCGTGTTCTTTTCTTTGAATGCCTCTTTTTTTTCCTGTACACTCTATGTTGATGCTTTTTCCCAAAAAGCTCTACTTTTGTCTCATCTGACCAGAGAACATTCTTCCAAAACGTTTTAGGCTTTCTCAGGTAAGTTTTGGCAATCTCCAGCCTGGCTTTTTTATGTCTCGGGGTAAGAAGTGGGGTCTTCCTGGGTATCCTACCATACAGTCCCTTTTCATTCAGACGTCGACGGATAGTACGGGTTGACACTGTTGTACCCTCGGACTGCAGGGCAGCTTGAACTTGTTTGAAAGTTAGTCGAGGTTCTTTATCCACCATCCGCACAATCTTGCTTTGAAATCTCTCGTCAATTTTTCTTTTCCGTCCACATCTAGGGAGGTTAGCCACAGTGCCATGGGCTTTACACTTCTTGATGACACTGCACACGGAAGACACAGGAACATTCAGGTCTTTGGAGATGGACTTGTAGCCTTGAGATTGCTCATGCTTCCTCACAATTTGGTTTCTCAAGTCCTCAGACAGTTCTTTGGTCTTCTTTCTTTTCTCCATGCTCAATGTAGTACACACAAGGACACAGGACAGAGGTTGAGTCAACTTTAATCCATGTTAACTGGCTGCAAGTGTGATTTAGTTATTGCCAACACCTGTTAGGTGCCACAGGTAAGTTACAGGTGCTGTTAATTACACAAATTAGAGAAGCATCACATGATTTTTCAAAGGGTGCCAATACTTTTGTCCACCCCTTTTTTTAGGTTTGGTGTGGAATTATATCCAATTTGGCTTTAGGACAATTCTTTTTGTGTTTTTTTCATTGAAGACAAATTAAATGAAGATAATAATACCAAAGAATTTGTGATTGCAATCATTTTCAGGAAGAAACTGAGTATTATCTGACAGAATTGCAGGGGTGCCAATACTTTTGACCAGCACTGTATGTGTACTTACAATTGCTCATTGCCTTTCTACCCAGCTAATTCTTCTCATTTCCATTAGGTCTATGACATCACATGATTAAAAACAGACTAGCTGAATCCTTCTAAGCCCTATATAGCAATACAATGTGATTTTTCCCTGTATGAGTCATCAGTCACTGCAAAAGTCCCTGATATGGGGGAGGATGTAGCAGCTGGGTCAGGAGTTGAAGAGGGGAGTGATTAATGCAGGGACAAGAAACTTCCTGTTTCTACATAGAGCAGAGAAAAGAGAAGAATTAGCTGGGTAGAAAGGCAAAATGAGCAATTGTCAGTACACAGTGCTATATAATATGATGACTGCAATATATTAAGAGGATAAAAACTTTGATTGGAGTGCTTCTTTAACTATCAATTAAAATTATTATTGATATGTTATGCAGACCTAGACATGCTGCCGATCAGTGGGGTCCGGACCGTGAGACCCCTCTGATTACTCAAAATAATACCCTGAAGTGTTCACTCCTGCAAGCAGCTGCGCACAAAGCGGTCTACAGGCTCAATAGAAAGTCTATGGTCCATTCAGCACTTTGTGCACGCACTCATCACCCAGACCCCCACAGATTAGCAGCACATTTAAATTTGCATAACAGATCAATATTAACATATTAATTTTAAATGACAGGTATACTTTAAGTGTACAAGGAGGCGAGGTGTATAGTAAAAGGTAGCATGGCTTAGTGGAAAAGCGGCATGGCTTTATCGGGACAACATTTTGGTTAATAAAATGGTCTAAAGTAAACTGATGAAAACATGACATAAAGATGAACCAAAGAGTCTAAAGGTGTGCCATATTTATCATACAGCATGAGCCGCTGTGATAAACTTGCAATTAACAATAAAAAAATGGATGCAAAGGTTGACCCTCTCTTTATTCTCCTAAACAGTATCATGTTTTTTTTATGGTGAGCTGTGTCCTTTAGAAGTGGTTGGGGGACAGTGAGAGAAATTGGTTTTCCTTTCTTCATTGCGGAGGCCCGGACACATTACAGGACCACAACATTGTAGACACCAACGCTGCCCCCCTCACCCAGCAGACTGTAGCTTATAATTGGGTCTGTTGGGGTTCCCCAAATTATGCCCTTTGTTTTACCACGAAGAATAGCATCAATTCTAAAGGGAATTATTTGAATATCCTAAATTTTAAATGTCTTTAAACCTCATATATAAAAAAAAAAAAAAAAAAAAAGTGTGTAGTCATGAATAGAAGTAAAAGGTCTGGTCTTAAACTGTAACCTTTGTAACCTCAGGAATCCTAGTAGCGAGTAATATACACACTGTTAAGATTATGTTCTTTTTAACAGTTTGAGCGGTTGCCACATGACTGTTCATATGCGATTCTGAGTGGAAAACTGATATGTACACTGTATATTACACATTGTCAGGAGTCCTGATCCTATACTTCCAGGCAAGTTTAAAGCAATACCCAAAACGACCCTTGAAAGAAGTCTGGGCAGTAAACTCTGACGTTGTTGGGAGACATCGTCATATTGGTGCGGGCTGGATAGAGAAGAAAACAACTTCAAATCAGAGAAGACGCCACCAATGAGTCAGTAAATGTCTATGGACAATGACGTCATTGGAGCTTGGCACCGTTTCATAAAGTCCTGTGACAGATTTCATATAGCAGCATCAGTCCCCTATAGGACATTATAGCTTCTATTAAACAGACATGTTTGTAGAGGTTAACAGTGTATAAATAGTGTATTCAGTGTATGAATAGGACACTGGACATGGACAAAGCAACAGAATACAATTATCAAATAATTGAAATATATACACATACCCCATCCAAGTAAGTAGTACCATATCAGGTGCTGCTTTTCAGCAAATACAGCTACTACTATAAGTGTATGTAAATATATGCCTTCACACAGCATCCAAAAATAGTTGCATCCCATGAGGTAAAAGTGGATGAACTGAGATACTTTACAGCTGACCTGTGGGGGGAAAACAGCAAAAAATTGTTAATGTCAAGGAAGTGTATTTATAATCATGTACGGTAAAGACAGGTTTCTGGAAACAGTTTTAAATGGTTAAAGGGCACCTGTCATTACCGTTATTACCCTCTACCGCCCGTCCTTTGGCCACTCCACATTCTAGTTCATGTAAAGACACTGCTATATGTGCCGTTTATCCGCAGTAACATAGTAGCACCTCACAAAAAACAGCTTTACAATGTCAACAAGAACGTCCTAATTCATTTGCTCCCACCCTGATTACAACGTGTTTTTTTTTACATGTGGTGCAGAACCATTTAAAGCTTGTGTAAGATATGCAGCCCGGCTGGGGACTGACAGATATAACAGTAGAAAGGTCTTTACATGACAAGAAGAACCCCTTCATGGAGTAAAACAGATGACAGGTTCCCTTTAAACAATTTAACAGCACAAGAATGGGAATGAGCTACATAATTGTTTGTTTTTTAATCCTAAACACTTTTCAGTTTTATATAAATTCTTGGCTATTTGAAATGCAAGAGAGTACAAGACAATACAACACTACTATTCAAATTAAATTTGTAAGTCTATTGCTGGCGGTCTAAGGCCCTGATTCAAAGAGTTTACGTCAGTAACTGAAAGTTGTGCAAAAATTACCCGACATTTGGTGTTTCCAGTCCTGGCAGAGATCTGCCAAAGTGGGTGGAGCATTGGAGGGACAGGGTCAGGGCAATGCCCACTCGTATAATTAATGACCAGACAGACATGACTTGGTTTTGGCTGGAGTAAGATATCTGGCGAGGTGCATGGAGATATAGGCCTATATTGCCTAACAAACAGTGTTCAAAAACTATTTTCGAGTCGCCGTAGCTGCACGTGTTGTGGCTGTTAGACAGCCAAGACACATACATGGATTGCCTGTTTGTTAGGCAATCCCTGCATGAGTTGCGGCTGTCTAAACAGCTGCAAGACATGCAGCCGCGGCGATTCGAAAATAGTTTTTGAACACGCCGAAGCTACTCGGTAAGCACCCGAGTGTGCTTGGTTAACCCCTTGAATGAGTACGTTCGCACATCACTAGTAGGTACACTTCAACTGTGAGAGACAGAATTTAAAAAGAAAAAAAAACAGAAAATCACATTTTATGATTTTTAAATAATTAAATTGCATTTTTTTGCATGAAATACATATTTGATCACCTACTAACCAGCAAGAATCTAGGCTCTCATACCTTTTAGTTTTTCTTTAAGAAGCCCTCCTACTCTGCACTCATTACCTGTATTAATTGCACCTGTTTGAATTCGTTACTTGTATAAAAGACACCTATCCACACACTCAATCACACTCCAACCTCTCCACCATGGCCAAGACCAAAGAGCTATCTAACGACACCAGGGACAAAATTGTAGACCTGCACAAGGCTGAGATGGGCAACAGGACAAAAGACAAGCAGCTTGTTGTGAAGGCAACAACTGTTGGCGCAATTATTAGAAAATGGAAGAAACACAAGATGACTGTCAATCTTCCTCGGTCTGGGGCTCCATTCAAGATCTTGCCTCATAGGGCAAGGATGATTCTGAGAAAGGTAAGGAATCAGCCCAGAAATACATCGGAGGACCTGGTCAATGACCTGAAGACAGCTGGAACCACAGTCTCAAACATTACCGTTAGTAACACACTATGCCGTCATGGATTAAAATCCTGCAGGGAACGCAAGCTCCCCCTGCTCATGCCAACACATGTCCAGGCCCCTTTGAACTTTGCCAATGACCATCTGGATGATCCAGAGGAGGCATGGGAGACGGTCATGTGGTCAGGTGAGATCAAAATAGAACTTTTTGGTATCAACTCCACTCACCGTGTTTAGAGGAAGAAGAAGGATGAGTACAAACCCAAGAACACTATCCCAATGGTGAAGCATGGTGGGGAAACATCATACTTTGGTGATGCTTTTCTGCAAAGAGGACGGAACGACTTCCCCGTATTGAAGGAGAATGGGTGGGGTCATGTATCGCGAGATTTTGGCCAACAACCTTCTTCCCTCAGTAAGAGAATTGAAGATCGGTCGTGGCTGCGTCTTCCAGCATGACAATGACTGGAAACACACACAGCCAGAGCAACTAAGGAGTGGCTCCGTAAGAAGCATTTCAAGGTCCTGGAGTGGCCTAGCCAGTCTCCAGACCTGGACCTAATAAAAAAATAAATTTTGCCCAGTGACAGCCCCAAAAACTGAAAGATCTGGAGAAGATCTGTATGGGGAACTCGGCAAAAATCCCTGCTGCAATGAGTGAAAACTTGATCAAGAACTACAGGAAACGTCTGACCTCTGTAATTAAAAACAAAGGTTTCTGTACCAAATATTAAGTTCTGTTTTTTCTATTGTATCAAATACTTATTTCATGCAATAAAATGCAAATTCATTATGTAAAAATCATACAATGTGATTTTCTGGATTTTTATTTTTAGATTCTGTCTCTCACAGTTGAAGTGTATGCAAGATAAAAATTATACAGTGTATGCAAGATAAAAATCTCTCCAATTCTTTGTAGGTGGGAAAATTTGCAAAATTGGCAGTGTATCAAATATTTATTTTCCCCACTCTACAATGCCAGTCTTAATGAATTGGGGCTCATACCTTTACTCATTGCTAAATCAAAGGGATTTGTAAGTGACCTAATTCTTCAGCCTCACTTGAAAGCAATGCTGTTAGGCCAGTGATAGATTGATTTTTAAAGGGAACCTGTCAGAAAAAACAAACAAAAAACATGTGCCACAGTCTAATTGGATGTACGGCTGCAGAGAGAAAATTAGTTTATATTCTTTCTGTAGCTTCTAGCTTGCAGTCATCCTGGCGGTGCTGGGGCTGTGAGCAGTCATCACTGTGTACAGTGTATACACAGTGTGCATGCTGTAATCACTCCCCCTGCTTCCTTACTAATATCTGGCAGCTTGAGTGCTGAGCAGGATGTCAGTCAACGAGCAGGAGAAGACTGTGTAATAAGTGCTGACTGCTCACAGCCACAGCATTGCCTCGATGACTGAAAGCAAGCGGATGCACAGTGAATATATTTATTTTCCCCCTGTAGCTGCACTTTCAGTTAGACACCTGCATATGTTTAAAACAGTATTTACCTGCAAATGTACACTATGGCTGCAGGTAAAAAAACATTTTATTAGCTGGCAGGTTTCCTTTAAGTAAAGCACAAAGTTAAAAGATTGGCAGGCCTCTCAAGGCCTAGGATCCCAATGATACTATCTTATCACATGTGCAGCCTATCACAATACTGCTTATATCTTTCTTCCATTCTTTCCATTAAGATGACAGCCAAATAAAATTGAAGTCTGACTCAATATGTGTAACATTATGCTGAGAACTTAAAACTAACTAGGTGGAAAAGACAAGGGATTTTCAAAATCAGCAGAGTGTTTCCATATGGCATTGCACACTTTAGGGTTAGTGTGCAGCCTGTAGGCTATAGATCTGTATAGCTTGTATAGCTGCATATAGCCACACTGGCTCTTCTCTCAGAGTACTTACCCTAAGGACGCTGCAGTGATTCAGCATGTGGTCTGTGGTTGTCTAGTGGGGACCTTATAATCCTCAATGGCCGCAGTATAAAAAGATTATTAAATAGATTTTTGTATGTTCTTTGTATATATTAATGTATGCATAGTCACCCATAAGGACTTTATCAAACAAAGCTCGATTTCCCTAATATTTTTGAGGATCATAAAAATATTGTCTTGACTGTAGCCATCTCCACCTCTACTGTCTTGTTCATATAGTGATACTGAAAAAGCAATATTTCATGTAGCAGTGGTCCGTAACCAAGGCAATGAGCAATAAACAATAAAATTAAAAATCTCTCCATTCTCAAGAATAGAGAGGATTTTTAATAGAATAACAGGTTAATTACAAAGTTGCTTGTTTTCCCATGCTATAAAATAGAGTTAGGCTGGAAGACAGTTGTAAAATAAGCAAGTTTACAATTTACTTGATTCTTCTATGTTGTGCTGTTCACCTGCTATCCACTTTTTAGCATTTTATCGTTTAATACTAGTTGCCAAGGGGACCGACCATGACTGCTGTGGTGGCCGAACAAGCGCAGTGGCTACAATACAGCAACACTTCACATTTTTGCATGGGAGGTGATGCGGGAAATCGGGAGCACTTCTTCATCCCTGAAACCTCTTTCCTTCACATTCAATTCTTTAGACTTGCACATCTCTCCCTGTCAGCAGCAACCACCTTCATCCTTCCATGTCTCTGAGCAGCTGGGCACTGGGCTTTGACAGTGTTCCTCCAGTACTGCTCTTCACCCTGAAACGGGGGGGTCACCAGCAGCTGAGTCCTTGTGAGGGTTTACAGTACAGTGTATAGTTGGGATCATGACAACCTCTCTTACCATGGCGGGTTGTCATGATTCCTGTGCTTCCAATACTGAAGAGGTAGACAAGGCTGCCTCCTACAGCAGCATCAGAATGTGCGCAGAACAGGCCAGCAGTGCAACAATGTTGCTAGCCTGATCTGTCAATCAAATTGGTATCCTACCAATCAGGAAAGCATTGCACTCCTGAAGCTTCCAAATCAGATCAACCCTTTAACAATTTAATATAATGAGAATAACCCTTTAATTAATTATGACGGTATCTGGCAATTTCTCTGGTTCACTATAATGAACACTTGGGCTATCAGAAAGGCAAAGAGAAAATTCTAGGCTACTTTGCATCCATGTGACCAAAGTACTTTCTGTGAGCTATGGACTATGTATCCATTTTCAATTTTTTAGATGTTGAAGGCTATTTATCTAATCTACATATAATACCAAGAATGGCAAGCTGCGTAAAGGGAATCTGTCACCGTGTTTTTGATATCTAATCTAAGAGAAGCATTATGTAGATTCAGAGACCCTGATTCCAGCAATGCATCACTCATTTTAGTGTAGTTTTTATAAAATCATTGTTTTATCATCACGAAAGGACTACTTAGCCTGCTGAAAAGTAGTCCAACCACATCCCCACCAGTGATTGTTAATAGTGATGAGCGAGTATGTTCTGTTAACCCTTCAAGCGAGCATGCTCGGGCGAACACCGAGCATCTTCAGCGTGCTCGGGTGTTATGTTTCAGTCTCTCTGTGTGCATGATTTGCGACTGTTTGACAGTTTGAATACATGGGAGGAATGCCTAAGAAACAGACATTCCTCACATGTATTAAAGCTGTCAAACAGTCGCAAATCATGCACATGGAGAGACTGAAACATAACACCCGAGCACGCTGAAGATACTCTGTGTTCGCCTGAGCATGCTCGCTGAAAGGGTTAACAGAACATACTCGCTCATCACTAATTGTTAACTTTCTGTATACACTGTGCATAGGCAGAAAGCTGCCAATCAGTGGTGTGGGTGGGGTTATTCATTACTCAGCATTCAGAGAACTACTTGAGCTGCAGCAGCTAAAACAGTTATTTTTATCAAAACTGCAGCAACCAATAAAGTAAGTGACACATCACTGGATTCATGGTCTCTGCCCTTACATCAAACTGCTCTCAGATGGGGTAGCAAAGACCAATTGACAGATTCCCTTTAAAGCGTACTTATGAAACAATTTTCCATAAAATCAGTAATAATGTTATGCTAGTGTAGAAACTCACTCGAGAAAATAGATAAAGCTAAAAACTGCAGCTGACCCTGCCGGTTCCTGTACTGACTAGAGATCCTGACCCCGCAGTGCCTAGTGATTCCTGCGTGAGCTAAGATAGCCCTAACCAAAAACTAGACGATGGCAACTTGGACCTATACTGCCTGAAAGGTCATCGAGCGCTTCACGTTCCTCCTAAAGAACTGGACGGCAGAGCAGGGTGCAAATTACCTACGGAAGGGAAAGTGTGCTGAAAAAGGTAAAGATTCCAGAGTGAGTAAAATAAATAACTAAATACAAAATAAAGTATAATGTACGTACTGTTTGAAAATATGACACCAACTTTCTAAAAAGAAACAGTATATAGGTGCAGAGTAAAAAAACAGAAACAGAAAGAGATAAACCCTAGCTGGAATTTCACTGACTTGCTTTAAACTACTGCTGAATGGCTGGACATCCAAATGAGACTATCACCAGCTGGAAATGTCAGCAGGGGCTAAAAATATAAAGCTGCACATGAAAGGTGATAGGGCAGACAAATGAAAACACCTGTGTTATGCTAAACAGACTGCAGACAGGATAACAGAACCTAAATATCCACAGAAAAGGTGTGTCTCCTGTGGCTCAGTGGAAAGAGAAGCCAAACACAAAACACAAGCTCAAACAGTGATCTATTTCAAGTGTTTATTTCTGTTAATGTTGATGATTATGGCTTACAGACAATGAAAACACAAAAGTCATTATCTCAGTAAATTAGAATACTTTATAACAACAGCTTGAAAAATGTTTTTAAAATCCGAAATATTGGCCTACTGAAATGTATGTTCAGTAAATGCACTCAATACTTGGTCGGGGCTCCCTTTGCATCAATTACTGCATCAATGCGGTGTGGCATGGAGACGATCAGCCTGTGGCACTGCTGAGGTGTTATGGAAGCCCTGGTTGCTTTGATAGCAGCCTTCAGCTGGTCTGCATTGTTGGGTCTGGTGTCTCTCATCTTCCTCTTGACAATACCCCATAGATTCTGTATGGGGTTAAGGTCAGGCAAGTTTGCTGGCCAATCAAACATAGTGATACTGTTTTTTTAAACCAGGTATTGGTACTTTTGGCAGTGTGGACAGGTGCCAAGTCCTGCTGGAAAATGAAATTTCCATCTCCAAAAAGCTTGTCGGCAGATGGAAGCATGAAGTGCTCTAAAATTTCCTGGTAGACGGCTGCGCTGACTTTGGTGTTGATAAAACACAGTGGACCTACACCAGCAGATGACATGGCTCCCCTAGACCTCAAGCAGCTTGGATTGTGGCCTCTCCACTCTTCCTCCAGACTCTGGGACCTTGATTTCCAAATGAAATGAAAAATTTACTTTCATCTGAAAACAACATCTTGGACCACTGAGCCACAGTCCAGGTCTTTTTCTCCTTGGCCCAGCTAAGACGCTTCTGGCGTTGTCTATTGGTCGTAAGTAGCTTGACACAAGGAATGCGACACTTGTAGCCCATGTCCTGGATACGTCTGAGTGTGGTGGCTCTTAAAGCAATGCCTCCAGCAGCAGTCCACTCTTTGTGAATCTCCCCCCAATTTTTGAATGGACTTTTCTTAACAATCCTTTCAAGGCTGCGGTTATCCCGGGGATACCTTGATTTCCAAATGAAAATTGGAACTCTGGGATCTTGTGGAATGTGTCAATGACTGCCTTCTGGACATCTGTCAAGTCAGCAGTCTTCCCCATGATTGTTAAGCCTACTGAAACAGACTAAGGGACCTTTTTAAACGCTTAGGAAGCCTTTGCAGGTGTTCTTTGTTACGTATTTTAATTTACTGAGATAATGACTTTTGTGTTTTCATTGGCTGTAAGCCATAATCATCAACATTAACAGAAATAAACACTTGAAATAGATCACTCTGTTTGTAATGACTTAATCACACTTTTTGTATTGAAGAACTGAAATAAATTGACTTTTTGATATTCTAATTTAGTGAGATGCACCTGTATATTTAAGGTTGCATTCGCACATGTGAAATGTCTGTGTACTGCCTGATTTTTTTATGGATGAAATAGGGTGTTAGTAAATGCTATATCTTAAGCAGAGTTATAATTTCAATGAAATTATCACCAATTTACACATATAAGAAGAAATTGTTTGGACAACAGACGTGTGTCTAAGGATACGTTCACACATCCATGTTACACATCCATGTTCTGTCCGTTTTTATTTCTCGGACAGTACTCTGACCCATAGAGATTCATTGAGCCATGCACACATCTTTTTAAAAACGGATCCGTATCTCCTGTCTCCTGAGACTTAGAGCATGTTCTATTCTCAGCCACTCTGTGGATCAGACTCGGCTATCAAAGCCTATTGGATCTACACTACCGTTCAAAAGTTTGGGGTCATTTAGAAATTTCATTATTTTTGAAAGAAAAGCACATTTTTTTTCAATGAAGCTAACATTAAATGAATCAGAAATACACTCTATACATTGTTAATGTGGTAAATGACTATTCTAGCTGCAAAGTCTTGTTTTATTGCAATATCTACATAGGTGTATAGAGGCCCATTTCCAACAACCACCACTCCAGTGTTTTAATGGTACGTTGTGTTTGCTAACTGTGTAAGAAGGATAATGGATGTTTAGAAAACCCTAGAAAACCCTTGCACAACTATGTTAGCCCACATCACACATCAAAATCAAACATCATTTGAATTTGGCTTGCTTGCAGTCTGTGCATAAGTCCCAATGAGTTTTAGACAAGTTTGCACTGAAAATCATATAACCAAATAGAACTCCTAGGTTTTTACAACTGAGTTTATAGCTCAGTGGTTAGTGCACTGGCTTTGGGACACAGAATTTTGGGCTCAAGTCCCATCAGCGAACAGTTACTTTTTTATTATTATTATTACTACAGTTGTAAAAGTCACTAGTCAAAGTCACTTGTCAGAGTCACTTGTCAAAATCACTCGTCAAAATCATTTGTCAGAATCACTTGTCAAAATCACTCATCAGAATCACTTGTCAGAATCACTCGTCAAAATCACTCATCAAAATCGCTCGTCAGAATCATTTATCAAAATCGCTCGTCAGAATCATTTATCAAAATCGCTCGTCAAAATCGTTCGTCAAAATCATTTGTCAAAATCACTTGTCAAAATCACTTGTCAAAATCAGTTCTCAGACAGGGTATTTAGCCTCAAACTGACATCATTCTGATGTTTGATTTTGATATCTGATCATGACCTAAAATGGACACTGTACAACTCCCATCTTATCAAGGACCATCTACAGGAAGTATCATTCCACAGTGCTGAACACCTTGGCAGCACCCAAAAAAAACACTGCCCTTGATCCAGTACCCTGGGAACTTAACTGGAGATTCAATAAAAGACATCTCAGGTTAAAAGACCTGGATTTATTAGGCATAAAACTTGACTGATCACTATAAATGATTTCAGTAATGACATCAGCACCTTAGTCAACAGCTTTACATCTACTTATAAGGCAGTGGAAGTTTAAATGTGATTTTGTCTGTTTAGCAATTAGCATGCACTTAGTTGGGAATAGATGGGGTTAATAGTTGGGACTAGCCCAGAACTGGAGGGGTTATGTGGGAAGACAGAAGATTCCTGATTGAGTGAGTTAGTTAAAGCCCATTGGTCAGTAGAGAAAGACCTAAGGTCTGACAGTTGGCAGACTGACATGTTTTAGTGTATTGTGTGCGAAGAGGGAGGACCACAGAAAATCAGATCCTACGGACCAAGGAAACTTAACGAGATATTTGACAAATTGATACCCAGGCCACCCAGGGAGGCCACCTAAATAGTACAGCACTTAACCCAGGGGAAGTAGAAGGCCCACTCAAAAGGGATTGAACAAGTAGAAATTGTATCAGCAGGACTTTAGTGAACAGTTGTCTACAGTGAAAGGGAACTCGATTGTGTGTGTTAAAAGGAAGCGATGGTCACCATATTGGGACTTAAACTCTCCTATGGAGAACAGAGTACTTCCGAGATTCTAGTGAGGAGTTGTACTGATGCACCTCAAGCAGTGGGGTCCTCATTAGTCAGTTAGGAGCCGAGAGTAGCTGTGATCGGCCGTAGCGTTACACCTCGACCCGTGCAGCCCTCTCCTGAGCCCTCTTCCATAATCGTTTGCTGGATTGTCATGAGATACAGTGTGAAGTGCAAGAGAAATTAAGTGTTATTAAAAGTAATCGAGAAATGCCCATGCATGCTTAATGCAAGACAAATGTGCCTTTTAGCTGATGTACATAGTTCTTATCTAGTTCATGTTTAGTAAAAAGAAGTTTATTTTTGGACTTTTATCTCCCTCTATTCGTTCTCTAACATCTGGTCCTTGCCGGCCCAATATAGCGGCACCATGCAGCAGTGTATCGCCCAAGTAACAAGACCACACACAAGACCCCCATTGTAACGTAGAGTGCCGGAGTGTAGAAGACTAGTACCTCGCCCACAGCTACCGCTCCGTGTCGCCTTACATACTGGAAGTAAGGAGATGGGTCTGTAACATGGGTCCTTACCCTGTTTAAGAATAACTACAACCACTGCCATCATCATACATTCTGGGAGATAACCTGTAATAAAAGCTTCCTGGAAGACTTTTACCCCCGAATGTGGTTTGCATGTTAATGACCAGACCAATTTTTTTTACAATTTTGACCACTGTCATTTTATGAGGTAATTACTCTGGAACGCTTCAATGGATCCCACTGATTCTAAGGTTGTTTTTTTCGTGACATATTGTACTTCATGATAGTGGTAAAATTTCTTCGATATGACTTGCTTTTATTTGTGAAAAAAAATGGAAATTTGATGAAAATTTTGCAATTTTCAAAAGTTGAATTTTCATGTCCTTAAATCAAAGAGATATGTCACACAAAATAGTTAATAAATAATATTTCCCACATGTCTACTTTACATCAGCACAATTTTGGAACCAAATTTTTTTGGGTTAGGAAGTTATAGGGGTTAAAAGTTGACCAGCGAATTCTCATTTTTCCAACAAAATTTACATAACCATTTTTTTAGGGACCACATCACATTTGGAGTGACTTTGAGAGGCCTTTATGACAGAAAATACCCAAAAGTGACACCATTATAAAAACTGCACCCCTCAAAGTGCTCAAAACCACATTCAAGAAGTTTATTAACCTTTCAGGTGCTTCACAGGAATTTTTGGAATGTGGAAGAAAAAAATGAACATTTAACTTTTGCTCTGCTAGCGTCCAGTTTGTGCTTGTGCGTTTTTGTTTCTCCCATTACTGACCCGGCTTGCCTAATCGTACATATTTTGAATCTGTGCTGTTTGCCCCGACTTCAGACCATCTGACCACATTTTTGTCTTTGCCCTCCTGTACCGCATACTCGTGCCTCTGACCCTCCGGTCAGCTGCTGCTGTTCCAGGGATTGTCCTGGAGTGGCACCTGGTGCCTACCGGCAGCCCAGCCTATCCTCACCACCCGAGACTCTAGTGAACTGAGTGATCAAGGGTAGTTCGTGCCTGAATGTTTTGAAATAAAGCTTTGAAGATTTTATTTAGTTGCCGACACTTGGAATTTTTCTTCATATTTTAACGTGGGTCAGGGGTTCTCCTTGGAGCAGCAACGCTATATTGTGAACGGTCCTGATATTGAACGACACAGTGAGGCTTTTTTTCTCATTATAGGAATGCATGAGCATATTAATTGGCTGCTGCGCTGTTGGTGTGAGGTCAGCACTGCAGACAACAGACACCTGGGAAGTAGTGGAGTTTCAGCACTGGACCCGGGGAGGGTAAGTGACCACAGTTTGTTTTTTTGCTACTAACGGAGCTTAGAGGAAAAACTTGATTGAAAGGAGACAATAACTTTAAATATGTAATCCCAGAAAAAAAACACCCACAACTATATACAAGCAGTGAATAAAGTTCAAACATAAAAAATTCCAGCAGAGAATAAAGTGCATTCATAATTATGTATATGCTGCATACATAAACATATAACACCAGTGAATTTACCACAAACATACAGACATATAAATGTATATACCAGTAGTAAATGAACTGCATAAATAAATACAATATGCATACATAAATATATAACAGCAGTGAATTAACCACACACATACAATCATGGGTGAAAGTGTTGGCACCCTTGAAATTGTTCCAGAAAATGATTTCTCCCAGAAAATTATTGCAATTACATATGTTTTGTTATTCATGTTTGTTTCCTTTGTGTGCACTGGAACAACACAAAAAAACTGAGAAAAAAAGGCAAATTGGACATCATTTCACACAAAACCCCAAAAGGGCAGGACAAAATTGTTGGCACCCTCAACTTAATATTTGGTTCCACACCCTTTGGAATAAATAACTGCGATCAATCACTTCCTATACTATCAACAATCTTCTTACACCTCTCAACTGGAATTTTGGACCACTCTTCTTTTGCAAACTGCTCCAGGATTCTCATATTTGAAGGATGCCTTTTCGGTACAGCAATTTTAAGATCTCTCCACAGGTGTTCAATGTAATTTAGATCCGGATTCATTGCTGGCCACTTCAGAACTCTCCAGCGCTTTGATTCCATCCATTGCTGGGTGCTTCGGGAATTATTTTTGGGGTCATTGTCCTGCTGGAAGGACCTAGGACACAAATCTAACTTTCTGACACTGGGCATATTGCGACCCAAAATGCTTTGGTACTCTTCAGATTTCATGATGCCTTGCACACAGTCAAGGCACCCAGTGCCAGAGGCAGCAAAACAACCTCAAAACATCTTTGAACCTCCACCATACTTGGCTGTAGGTACTGTATTCTTTTTTTTGTAGGCCTCATTCTGTTTTCTGTAAACAGTAGAATGATGTTACCAAAAAGCTCTATCCTGGTCTCATCTGTCCACAAGATGCTTTCCTAAAAGGATTTTGACATTATCACGTACATTTTGGCAAACTACAGTATAACTTTTTTATGTCTCGGTTCGCAGTGGGGTTCTCCTGCGTCTCCTGCCATAGTGTTTCACTTCATTCAAATGTCTATTGATAGTTCGCGCAGACACTGATACACCCTGAGCCTGCAGGACAGCTTGAATTTTTTGGGAACTTGGTTGGGGCTGCTTATCCACCATCCAGACTATTCGGCGTTGCAACCCTTCATCAATTTTTCTCTGCCATCCACATCCATGGAGATTAGCTACAGTGCCATGGGTTGTAAACTTCTTAATTATGTTGTGTACCATGGATAAAGGAACAACAAGATCTATGGAGATGGACTTGTAACTTTGAGATTGTTGATATTTTTCAACAACTTTGGTTTTCAACTCCTCAGACAGTTCTCTTCTCCTCTTACTGTTTTTATCTGGTTTCTGGTGTGATTTTCATATTGCCCACACCAATTACTTGCCACAGGTGAGTTTGAATGAGCATCACATGCTTGAAACAAAGTTGTTTACCCATAATTTGGGAAACGTGACAATAATTTTGTCTGGCCCATTTTGGGGTTATGTGTGAAATTATGTCTAATTTGACTTTTTAATTTTTTTGTGTTGTTCCAATCAGGGCTGTGGAGTTAGTAAGCCAAACTTACTTGGCCACTCCTACTCAGACTCCGACTCCTCAATTTCCCTGACTCCTGATTCCAACTCCTCAGCCCTGCCTCACTATTGAGCATGTACATAAAGTGCAGCACAGATTCATTTCAAATAAAAGCATAAAAGCCTAAATCCTTAGATCAGGAACAGAACAGACAGCAATGGGACATTTCAGAAGTTTCCCAAATTCTTATGAAAAAATTTACAGCACATCCTGCATTGAACTACTGAACCCACTTTATTATACATTTTAGGAGTCGGAGTCGGTCCATTTTATACCGACTCCACCAAAATGGACACCGACCCCATGACTCAGACTCTGACTCCACAGCCCTGGTTCCAATACACACAAAGGAAATAAACATGTGTATAGCAAAACATGTGTAATTTAAATAATTTTCTGGGACAATTACTTCATTTCCTGGAACAATTTTAAGGGCACCAACACTTTCGGCCATGGCTGTATATATAATTTATATTTATACATATAGTGGATAAGAGTTCAGGTGATGAATCTGCTGCTGCAGCCCAGACTTTTCACCAATTTGGCTCATTATGAAAACTAAAAATCCAGCAAAGACGACCCAGGACTGTTGAGCAGCTAAGATCCTACATTAGACAGGAATGGGACAACATCCTCTTCCAAACCGCCAGCAATTGTTCTCCTCACTTCCCAGACATTTACAGACTGTTGTAAAAAGAAAAGGGAATGCTACACAATGGTAGACATGGCCCTGTCCTAACTTTTTTGAGAGGTGTTGCCTCCATCAATATCCAAATGAATCAATTTTTTAAAATGAAATGGAAAAATGTCTAATATTCACCTTCTTATTTGTGTTTTGTTGTGAATAAAATATTGCGATAAGAGATTTCCAAATAATTGCATTTGTCTCTTTACATTATAAACAGCATGCCAACTTTTTTGGAATTGGGCTTGTACATACGTTATATATCTGTGTACACACATCTATCCCACACATGTTGTACAATAAATGCTTATTACATTCACATAATATAAACACATGTAAACACATACAGACTGATACATACATTCAGGGGTGAATGGGGTGTTCAGTTACAGTCACTGTGACTCAGGCCGTGTCTGCCCGCACAGGACATAACGATGCTGTGGCTGACTGGCTAGAGTCAGGACCAGAACTGCTCTGGACTCTAGGGGCCAGCGCTGCAGCAACACTATCTTCTCCAAGAGCAGACACTCATTGGGTGGTGCCTCTCATGGAGGATTGTGCTGCCTGCACACTGCATGCCGCTCTGAGAGATACTGCAGACCACCACCTGAGGCGCCATGCATACAGCGCTCAGCATATATCACAGTTGTATATCCCCAGCATAGCTCCACAAGTGGCGGGCTGCAGGCAACCAGTATTTTTATCATTGAACTCCTAAAGCATGATATATATTTCCCATGAAAGATCATTTCCTTTGCAATTATTACATAACATTATTGGCATTGTGACCTAAAGACAAAATAATAATGCAACTACACAGATTTAGTTTTGACTTACTGGGTTGGTAGCCACCAATGACTGGTTGTTGGCAACAGCTGTTAATGAAATTATGGTGACAACCGAATTGCAGACAAAGGACAAGAAAAGGTTCTTGTGAAGAGTAATTCTCTGGCAGCTTAAATTTCTAAAGTGGAAAGATTGAAATGAAATGAAGTTATATTTAATACCGTACTAAACAAGTTAACACAATTCTGAAATACAGTGCACACATAAATATAGGTAATAAAGTAATACTTGTTATCAATAATCTAGTACTGTGACCAATATAGTCCATAAAATAGTACTAAAGGGGATACCCAAACAGTACAACTATTTTTTTAAATAAAGGCTCACTAGTAATCTGCTGCTATAGCCAAGGAAAACTGGGATGGGGGGGATAGAGGACAGATATAATGATCATTTCTCATGCAGCTGCCACTGCAAACTAATGTATCATCATATAACACTATGTTCAGTTGAATCTTATAGAATAGAATCAATCTGTTCCTCTTTACAGATGCTCTCTCTGCTGTGGATAATAGAACTCCCTCTCAAGACACTCTTTCTATGATGTCCATATGTCCTAACAGGGTATATGGAAAATGGTTGTCCTGCTGTTTGTTGCAACCTTGTTGATTACATGAATGGAAAGGCTGCACTTTGAAGTTTTACCAGTCACATCATTATGAAGTTGACTGGCAAAACAGGATTCTCAAGGAAGCTTAAAGAGATTCTCCAAGAATGTGGTAAAATGTCCCCCATCACATAAATCAAATGGCAGCCCATTCTAATCACGTGTTAAGATAGGCTGTTGTCTGAAGAAACCCAGCTCCCGAGACCTATGTCTCAAGTGACAGAGGAGCTCTATCGTATGCACACATACCTCCATGAGCTGAGGAGAAGGACTGTGACAAGAGAACAAATAAATGTACTTCTTTGCTAACTGCATATGGAAGACTGAGGTTAGAGAAAAATTCCTTTGTGGTCAGTCAGTTGAGTATAACATATATTTCTTCTGATTTCACAGTCCTTCTCAGCTTGTGGAGGTATGTATGCTTACGCTACAGCTTCTCTGTCTATTCAGACACTGATTCAGGGAGCGGTTTCTTTAGACGGCAGCCTACTCTGACATATGACTAGCACAAGCTGCTGTTTGAATTATGTGACGGAAGCCATTTTATTACATTCTTGGAAAAAACGTTCAAGAATTCTGTATGGACAATATGCTTTGCAGTTCCGATTGTTTGGGCTCCTAGTAGAAGTATACACACCGATCATACATTGCCAACTTGACTTAGACGGATTCCTTATTAAAAGTACATAGCTACTTTTATACCCTTTTGAATTAAATGATTATTGATCATTTTGCAAAGCAAATTAATTTTTAACTAAACAAAGCAGCGAAACAAGCACATTTCTATTCTTATTGGCATATTATGTTGAATGTACAGTACATATAATCTGAACTCCAGAGTTATTGGCACCGTTCTAGAAACTGCACAATTTTAATTTTTACATTATTTGATGAAGAAATAAAGAAATAAACAAAGGGCTTAAATCCAAAAACTGATCTAACAATTTCAAAAGAACAAAAATTTTGTGTTCTCACAACTATTTTTATGTGTGTTTGGAGTCACTATATTGATGGAAGTCCGACCCTGCCCAAATTTTAGCCTACATTTCTGGTTTCAAAGATAGACTGAAAACTTCAGACTATAAATTTTGGAGTAGGCTGGTTGGAACGACTTACAGTACAGACCAAAAGTTTGGACACACCTTCTCATTTAAAGATTTTTCTGTATTTTCAGGACTATGAAAATTGTACATTCACACTGAAGGCATCAAAACTATGAATTAACACATGTGGAATTATATACTTAACTAAAAAAGTGTGAAACAACTGAAAATATGTCTTATATTCTAGGTTCTTCAAAGTAGCCACCTTTTGCTTTGATGACTGCTTTGCACACTCTTGGCATTCTCTTGATGAGCTTCAAGAGGTAGTCACCAGAAATGGTCTTCCAACAATCTTGAAGGAGTTCCCAGAGATGCTTAGCACTTGATGGCCCTTTTGCCTTCACTCTGCGGTCCAGCTCACCCCAAACAATCTCGATTGGGTTCAGGTCTGGTGACTGTGGAGGCCAGGTCATCTGGCGTAGCACCCCATCACTCTCCTTCTTGGTCAAATAGCACTTACACAGCCTGGAGGTGTGTTTGGGGTCATTGTCCTGTTGATAAATAAATGATGGTCCAACTAAACGCAAACCGGATGGAATAGCATGCCGCTGCAAGATGCTGTGGTAGCCATGCTGGTTCAGTATGCCTTCAATTTTGAATAAATCCCCAACAGTGTCACCAGCAAAGCCCCCCTACACCATCACACCTCCTCCTCCATGCTTCACGGTGGGAACCAGGCATGTAGAATCCATCCGTTCACCTTTTCTGCGTCGCACAAAGACACGGTGGTTGGAACCAAAGATCTCAAATTTGGACTCATCAGACCAAAGCATAGATTTCCACTGGTCTAATGTCCATTCCTTGTGTTCTTTAGCCCAGACAAGTCTCTTCTGCTTGTTGCCTGTCCTTAGCAGTGGTTTCCTAGCAGCTATTTTACCATGAAGGCCTGCTGCACAAAGTCTCCTCTTAACAGTTGTTGTAGAGATGTGTCTGCTGCTAGAACTCTGTGTGGCATTGACCTGGTCTCTAATCTGAGCTGCTGTTAACCTGCCATTTCTCAGGCTGGTGACTCGGATAAACTTATCCTCAGAAGCAGAGGTGACTCTTGGTCTTCCTTTCCTGGGGCGTTCCTCATGTGAGCCAGTTTCTTTGTAGCGCTTGATGGTTTTTGCAAATGCACTTGGGGACACTTTCAAAGTTTGCCCAATTTTTCGCACTGACTGACCTTCATTTCTTAAAGTAATTATGGCCACTCGTTTTTCTTTACTTAGTTGCTTTTTTGAACAGTCTATTCAGTAGGACTATCAGCTGTGTATCCACCGGACTTCTGCACAACACAACTGATGGTCCCAACCCCATTTGTAAGGCAAGAAATCCCACTTATTAAACCTGACAGGGCACACCTGTGAAGTGAAAACCATTTCCGGTGACTACCTCTTGAAGCTCATCAAGAGAATGCCAAGAGTGTGCAAAGCAGTCATCAAAGCAAAAGGTGGCTACTTTGAAGAACCTAGAATATAAGACATATTTTCAGTTTTTTCACACTTTTTTGTTAAGTATATAATTCCACATGTGTTAATTCATAGTTTTGATGCCATCAGTGTGAATGCACAATTTTCATAGTCATGAAAATACAGAAAAATCTTTAAATGAGAAGGTGTGTCCAAACTTTTGGTCTGTACTGTATTTGTAGTTGTAAAACCTCAAAATTCAATTAAACTGTGTAATACTGTACACCGTTTTATTTCTCCATTTCAAAAGAACATAACTGATCCCCTATCTTTAACACAGTTCAAAAGCCACTTATCCTCCACTTGCATGCCTCCAGAATGATCCCAAACTTACTCCTATTTGATTAATTCTCCATACTGCACCTTAGTGTAGCATCGGCGTCTCTGCCCCGTACTAGGCAGAGACACCGTCCCTCTCACCTCCCCGCTCCTGGCGCGGCGTCCTCCAGCGCTTCTCTCCCCGCTGCTTCCAGCACGCGCTCCTTCCCCGGCAGTGTGCTTAGGGCGCGCGCGCTCCCCCTCTCTTATAGGGACCGCGCGCGCCGTCCTAAGGAGTCCCCGGCCAATTGCCGGAGGACCTCCCATATTTAAGGCACCTCCTCCAAAATGGAGGTGCCCGAGCAATGTTGTTGCAAAGCCTTCACTCTGCTTCAGCCCTCAGGTCCCGTTGCCAGTTACCTGCCAGTCACCTGCCAGATTCCTGCTTGATACCTGCCTGATATCCGTTTACCTGCTTGCAAGCCTGCGGTCCGACGGTCTGCCTTCCGACACCTGTCAGTCTGTCTATGGACCAGCCTGCCCGCTCACCTGGGAGCGCTCATCTGCTACCTGCCTGCTAGCCTACCTGGAGGCTCCGCCGTCACTTGCCGTGACCACCTGCCTGTCCAGAGACTCTTGCCTGCTCACCTGGGAGCGCTCACCTGCTACCTGTCTGCTAGCCTACCTGGAGGCTCTGCCGTCACTTGCCGTGACCACCTGCCCGTCCAGAGACTCTTGCCCGCTCACCTGGGAGCGCTCACCTGCTACCTGGCTGCTAGCCTACCTGGAGGCTCTGCCGTCACTTGCCGTGACCACCTGCCTGTCCAAAGACTCTCGCCCGCTCACCTGGGAGCGCTCACCAGCCACCTGCCTGCTGTCCTTCTACCCAGAGACTGTCCCTGTCACTTGCCGTGAGTACCCGTCCTTCTTCTCAGAGACTGTCCCTGTCACTTGCCGTGACTACCTGCCCTTCTACCCAGAGACTGTCCCTGTCACTTGCCGTGACTACCTGCCCTTCTACCCAGAGACTGTCCCTGTCACTTGCCGTGACTACCTGCCCGTCTTCCCTGGGAGCCACCCGCTTCCTTACAAGGACCGCCCCCTTGTATAGTTGCTCAGAGGTTCCGCCTCCCAGACCCGTTACACTTAGCAAGGTCTCTAAATGGGAAATGGACTTAGGTTCTCATCAGAGTGACTAAGGTTAGCAGTTTGCTGAATCAAGAGCTATTGGAATGCATTTATTATTGAGACCTAATATAAGGTACTTATAAAGTTGGACCCAGCCGGAATTCTTTGTACCTATCTCTCTGATGAAATAGAATACCGATTCCAGCACTGTGTCACTTACTGGGCTTGTTGCTGTACTTTTAATAAAATGACTGTTTTATTTGCTTCAGCTCTGCTATGATTCTCAATGATGAGATTGGTCTAACTCTGTTCACACCACTGATTGACAGCTCTCTGCCCACACTGTGCAGAGGCAGGAATCTGCCAATCTCTGGTGGGGAGCGTGGATGGCTAGAGCTCATAAATATTGAGAACTACATAGCAGAAGCTCACCACTGAGAGGATTAGGAGAGCTACAGTAGATGGGCAGTATGGTGGCCTCGCAGCACTGGGGCCCTCATTTCATATCCCACCAAGGACAACACCTGCAAGGAGTTTGTATGTTCTCCCCAAGTTTGTGTGTTTCCTCCAGGTTCTCCGGTTTCCTCCCACTTTGATGTAATTTAGATTGTGACCCTCAATGGGGACAGTGCCCATAATGTCTGTAAAGCGCTGTGGAAAGTAATGGCACTATACAAGTGAGTAAAATAAATAAAATGCAAAGTTTTATCAAAACTACAGCAACAAGCCTAATAAGTGGCTCAAAATTAGAATCAAGGTTTCTGCCCCTACTAATTACTGCTCTCAGATGGGGCAGCAAAACCCTGGTGACAAATTATCCAAAAACATAAAATGACACCCTTGAGAATGGCTACTATACAAAATAATAAATGTAGCGCCCTACAAAACCTGCACTGTGAGTCATTACATATTTTGGACACTAAACCAATAATTGCAAAAGCATAAATAACACCATTTTTGAGAAAGTGAAAAACCTTGTTTTCTGGTACATGGTCACCCAGATAGTCTCCTTGGCTGGCATACATTTCTTCTCCAGGCACAGCATATACCTCACACTAGATATCTACCCTCCATCTTTATTCCATCCCCTGGGAATCCTTTCCCTTTCCCCTCACACTTCTATCTTACTGGTCTGAGATCACTTTTCTATGTTATAGTTTAGATGGAGTAACCCAGCCCTTTCTTGTCATACAGTGTAATATTTAACCTAAACATGTCCGACCACATTTTTTCCATGACCCTTATTGTTTTACTAATTTTCTCATATTTTTCCTGTTTATTGCCAGCTGCAATGGTCTATAAAGCCTTTTTTGATCTATTGTAACTGCTGTTTTCAGTCCGTTTACTATCTCACTTTTTTAATTCTAAAACTTTGCTCTCAATAAAAATAACAGTGAAAGAGAAGCTGTTACGTGGCTCGTGCGGTGATGTGGCTTGTGCTGTCACATGACTTGTGCTGCTATGTGACTTGTGCCGCCCGAACAAGCAGCAAATATCAGAATCAGGTTCCGTCATTACAAATATCCATGAAAACATACTTTGAACAGGGATCCGGGAACAATGTGACTAGAATCAGTCAAGCTGATGGATCCATGGGAGCCGCTCACTGCCCGACTCTGCTTGACTCACAGGTCTCACCTGGTGTGTTTGGCACTGAAATTGTGATCTTTGAGTTCATCTTTGGGCTCTTTCACATGTCAGTATCTCCGGTACGAGTGGTGACAGTTTCCACACGTACTGGAGACACTGACACACGCAGACCCATTCAAGTGAATGGATCTGCGCACATGTCAGTTTGTTTCCACGGACCGTGTGTCCATGTGCTCCACACGCTGACATGTCTGTTTTTTTGCGGATGCACGGTCTGCAAAAAGTCCCACACGGATGACATCCGTGTGACACGTACTGGCGCCTGGGAATCAGCGCTACAGTTAGCGCTGTTCCCAAGCGCCGGGTGCTGATCACTGCCCTCATCATGGTTCCCTGCCGGCACTGCGATCAGCATCAGCAGGGACAATGATGAGGGTAGTAGTAGTCTGCTCCCGCAGTGTCCCTGTGTAAAAATAAGGAGCTGGGGAGAATGAGCCACTCCGGAGCTGAGCTCAGTGAGTGACAGAACACCGCTCCTGAGCTCAGCTGTCATCAGAGGATTACAGCGGGGGACATCTCTGGACAGGTGAGTATATGGATTTTATTATTTTATTCTTACTTTTACACAGGGAGACTGCGGGAGCAGACTACTACTACCCTCATCATTGTCCCTGCTGGTGCTGATCGCAGCGCCGGCAGGGAACCATGATGAGGGCAGTATTCAGCACCCGGCGCTTGGGAACAGTGCTAACTGTAGCGCTGATTTCCAGGCGCCGGTCCGTGTGATCCTGATGCGGCACACGTTTGCCACACGTATGACACACACGGACACACCGGACACGGATATCTCCGGTACCGGAAATATACAGACGTGTGAAACCAGCCTTTGTCTCACCATTTCTCTCATTATACATGAGGGCAATTTGTTCTAGTGGACTTTTCTTGTAAAGAACTCAAGCTTTTACAATATATCCCTATCCTGAGTCCAGCGGTGGGCACTGCATTCTCCTCCTCTCGACTAGCCCTCTCTGCTTTTTGGCACATTGTGTTGCCGCATCACTCTCTGAGGCTACATAAACTGGCTCAGGACTGTGATGTTCTGCTGTGATAACTCTGTAAAAATAGACTCTGCTGCAAACTCGGCTCGGCTACATCACAGGACAGTACCTGAATATTTAGGTAGCTGGCGTCCACCATGCTAGCTTTGACTTGCACTCAGCCGTTACATTGTTGAGTCAATGTTGCTTTTTACTGTACTAGGTCTGCAATATTACACTATGCTGCAAACTTAGCTCTGCTACATGGCTTATTTAAATGTGCTATTCTGCTGGGAAAGCAGATAATAAGGGGTTTTATCAAAACTACAGAAAGAAGGCCAGTAAGTGATCCAGCTTTATAATCAGGGTTTCTGTCCATACTTATTACTGCTCTAAAATGAGGCAGAAAAAACCTGGTGACAACTTCAATTTAAACATAACACCCTTGGGAGACACTATTATGCAAAAACCTTGGGGGACACTGTGCCAGCTCTGTTACTCCAGTTCCTCAATGAAGAGTTAATTGCTACTCCACCAGACCAGCTTTGCCTCGGAACTTTCCGTGCAGCTCAGCTCTGCCACCCTAGTTCCTCATTACTACATCTGCTCTGCTTCCTTGTGCATTACAATTTTAATACGTCTGTTGCTTTAGCTTCAACTCTGCTTCATCGGATTCCATAGTTCCAGTTCGGTTCCTCCATTTACTATCCTGCTACATCTGCGTGGAGAATCCACCTCACTAGGAGAGACAATTCCAGATTGAGCGTAAGGATATATGCACACGTTGAGTATTTGCAGCTATTTTTCTACAGTAAAAATCAAAGTGTTAGCAGGAAAAATGCTGCATGAAATACGCACATTGTGTGTTTTTACTTGCGTTTTTTTTCACATTTATTTAAATAGGTGAAAAACACTGCAAACCTGCTGAAAGCATTGAAATGCTGCAGATTTAAAAAAACAAACAAAAAAAACACTTTGCTGTTTCAAATCTGCAAGAAAAAAAAATCAGCTGTGCATGAGATTTCAGAAATCTCATTCACTTTGCTGGTACTGTAAAACATTTTTTTTCCCCGTGGCAAAATGCAGCATGTGAACAAGCCCTAAATGGTCACTGTCATTTCAATTAACTATGCATAAATCAATAGTACAAGCAAAAATATAAAAAACTTCAAATATATCTTATAAGAGAAATATAATTCTTTTTTCCTCTTATGAGCCACTTCTTTCCTCTTCCCTGTTTTATGGACTAATAATTGATTCAGAAACACTGTTAAAATCTGTCTTGCTCAAGAAAAGATGGACTTGCAGTTTACTGAGGATTCAGATTACAGCTGACTATTGAAGTATATGTATGTTTCATTTCATCCCAGTGCTGGATTTACAGCTACATTGCTCAGTACTGCTACTTCTGAACATGAACTACAAAGAGACAGGAAAATGGGATTCCCTCATGTCTCCGTGTACAGTATACGAGGAAAGAAAACAAGGGACTGAGGGCACAACCGATCTATAAATGGGATCACTGAAAACACACTCAATGTAGTAATATAGCAAGCTGAAGAAGAAGAAGTGTGCATGAATAAATTCAGGATCACCAAACTAAATAACAGTTAATAAAGTTTATTATTTATATAGATACAGTACAAAACTAACGATTAAAAACATTTAAAAAGCCCACAGGAATAGGGCATAATCATTCCAAGAGCCCGTGTAAGGGCTCTTACCCTCCTTCCACTGGCTCACTCAACTGGCATAATATTATGAACAAATGACACATTTTCAATATAGTAGCCCCTATAGAGCTAGTATTACCTTTGTGCAGACTGAGCATTCAAGATCTAAAATATAGTGATGCCAAGTGTATAATTCATATAGAAATGCATATGTACCATGCAGCAAATAGTAAACATGCAATGACTGCTATCATTGAGAAATGAGAACACAGATGTATGCTAAATAGCAATAAATATTGCAGATAAATTGCAGATGCTGCAAATATTTCTAGACAGCCATCGGTAATACAAGATGAAAGAATAAGAGTACAAGCAGTAGTTCTGATGTTAAGAATAGTCAATCAAGGTAAAAAATGAAATGGGTGAACCTGTCATGGCTGGACAGCTGAAGGGGAGGCAGCTGATATTAACTGTTATTTAGTTTGGTGATCCTGAATTTATCCACACACACACTTCTTCTTCTTCTTCTTCTTCTTCTTCGGCTTGCTATGTGTACAGTACATGAGACACATCAACATCTACCCACTAGCAGCTATGAGATACAACAGCTAGTAGGTAGTTACTACCTGGCACGACAGTTTTCCCATTTTCAGGCTTTATAATTAGAAAACTAGTAAGGAATGAGGTAAACCATGTTATGTCCAGAAATAGTGTTACTTCAAATGTACATATACATAATGGCTTATTCTATAATGTCACCTGAAACAACAGGTATACTTTAATGGGGTTGTCCAATATCAGAAAATACAGGTTCCTAGGTGCAGTTTGCCTACTAGTCCACCATTGAGTCTCCACTGCTGCTCCCCGTGTCTGACAGTGGCTGCACACCACTTTCACAGCGCCAATCAGTGAGCTCAGCTGCTCTGAGTGGGGCGTTGTGTCTACGTAGGCAGCGCCAAGAGCTCACTGATTGCCTGCCGCACAGTCGGCGTGCCTTCAGCGCTGTAGCCAATATCAGATAACGGGAGCAGCGGTGGAACTTGAGCAGTGGACCCGGTAATGGTGAGTAAAGCAATTTTTTTTAATTCCGAACTGCGCCTAGAGACTTGTATTTTCTGAATGAGGACAACCGCTTTAATAGTCACTTTAACAAACCATTAACTTTTTTACATCCGTTTCACATATGTTGATAGCTTAAGATTAAAGGGAACTTGTCACCAGAAATAACTTTGTTAACCTGTAGTTATGGGATTAATCTGCAGGTTAACAGTGTTACTATGCTGTCCGGCGCCTGCACGAAGCCGAATGCAGAAAGGGTGAAAATGAATTTTATTCTCCCCGCCAGCATTCGGTTTCAGTCATTGAGGCGGGGTTGCCGCGGGTTCAGTCACCGCTCTGTGTATATAGAGCGACGGCTGTAACCGCACCCCTGGCACTGACTGACACTGGCTCTGCATTTGGGCCGCCTATCAGTCACAGCCGGCGGCACGGTTACAGCATAATAGCGCTATTAACCAGCAGATTAACCCCATATCTGCAGGTTAATAGCATTATTTCAGGTGACAGGTTCCCCTTAAATATAGAAAAATTGGTCTGCACTCAAAATTTAAAGGAGAGGTGCCTTTACCTGTCATAAACCAATGTGGTATTGATTTCAACAGGGTCAACAGGGTAAAAAAAAACAACATAGACTTGGCCCAGTCAGAAACCATAAGGTGTCTAGAAAATTTATACTAGAAGAATTATTAAAAACCAAGTAATATAGGTTGAGTAATAAAAATATTTATTTTTATTTATTTCTTTAGTATAATTACATATAATCACTTACTTGAAGTAAAAGAAAATTCCTAAAGATATCAGAAGTGATACCACCGACAATCCGTGCCCAATAATGGTCAAGTAGAACAGATTAAGGGCTGTCTGTAAAAAGAGAAATATTACTATAAGAATGAGAATACAGGAATCATGAAAATATCATGTAAAGGAGTTATCTTATGCTTCAAAATTGATAGCCTTAATTTAGGACAGTAAACCAAAGAAACACTAAACCCCTTTTAAAATTACTCTTTATTAAATATATTAAAATACCAATATACCACCGCACAGATGCACAAACACACAATACAAAAAATATATTAATAAAAAGTCAGCGGGGAACTAGGTGATCTGATAAATCCCTATCCGGGTCCTAATTTTTCCCCTACCTGATTGCGAGGCTTGGCACCCTATTTAATGAACAGGATTGGCGCCCCTGCTTCGTGTAGGCTGATACTATTGGTCCCCATTACACCTTATATATAGCGTCTACCTATATAGAAAAATACACTAGTGTGGTGCCGCTTAGGATATTTTAATAGATATGGGACAGACAGTATTTAGTGATAGTCAGTAGTTTTGTCTCTTGGGGCCTAATTCTGGCTCTATTTCCATCCCTATCTGACAGCGGATGCGAACCCTACTGTATCGTTGTACCCCCGCTCATCGTCGACTAGCCCTATCCCTATTGGGCCCTGCAGTGCTCAGGGGAATGTCAGGCTAAAGGGGATAGACAGGTAGAGATAGTTTGCAAAATCCCACTATAAGTGACACAACATTATCCCCCCCCCAACTATAGATCCTTTAGGGTGGAGATATATAGCAATATGACGCTTACAAATTGATAGGGTAAATAGTTATTCCACAACCACAAGAAATAATAGTATTTACAATATACAATACTTGTAGCAGCTATGAGTCATGGATCCATGAATATTAGTTTTTCACATGATGCACAATTGCATAATAACATATCATGGATATTCAATAATCATAGCAGCCATAAATCATGGACCCATTAGTAATGGTATTTCAACTCTTAAATAGGAACATGATGCACAATTGCATCATATCATATGGTCTCCTTTCAATACACAGTGACAAGCAAGGTAGTACTTATCTTGTTGTATTCTCTCCAAAAACAAGACCCAACGCATTTCCCCCTTCCTTGGTAAGGGGTTCATCAAGGGATAACCATTGGACAAAGGAGGTGCATCAATGCGCACCCCAAACGGAGTGCAAGGGACTCAGTGGAACGCTGCATGCGACTCCACATCGATCGAGGCCAAAATATCCTCCTTCTCAATGATCATACTTTCAAGTTTATTAATCAGGTCCATAGTGTCCCTCAGATGGGAGGGTAGGGCAGTGACAAAAAAGCGTAATATCCGGTCCAAGTAAACCGGGATAAAGCATAAAGCATCAATGCCAGATACTATTGTCCGACCCTTCAACGGGTTCAGCCCTTTATGAATCCTCGGTAGTGAGTAAAAAGTAGCTGTCACTGGGTATTTTGGATACAGAAAATTAAATTCATTTTTGGAGATGAGACCTGGTCTTAGTGCCTCCTCCAAAATACATGAGTTTCTTAGCATACTCCACTCCTGGGCTCTTTTTTAAGATTTCATAAGTGCTCTCATCCTATAGAATAGCTCCACACATCATATAATATTTATCGCTATCCATTATTACGATAATCCTCCCCTTATCAGAAGGTTTAATCACTATTCCAGTGTTTCATTCTAGACCGGATATTGCGTCCCTCTCCTCCATAGATATATTTGATGACATTCCCCCTTTCGGGCTGATTTTCGCAAATTCCTCTGTCACAAGTTTAGAAAAGATATCAATCTCCCCAAAATCTCCCAGGGGTGGCATTTTGGTGCTTTTCAACTTCAAATCCAAATACGGGCCCTCTATTATAACCCTGTCTCCTTCATCCCATAGTTCTGCAAGTAATTTAATGTCCGGTAATTCTTCTGGTGTTATCGATAATTGTTCACATTTTTGTTTAGCATTTTTGCTGAAAAACTTACGCCATTACAACTTGCGTATGAACAAATTAATATCCTTAGTTCAGTTGAAGCAGTCAAACTTAGTGGTAGGCAGGGCTGTGGAGTTGGAGTCAGAGTCGGTGTCCATTTTGGTGGAGTCGGAATCGGTATAAAATTGACCGACTCCAACTCCTAAAATATATAATATATTGGGTACAATAGTTTAATGCAGTTTGTGGGGAATATTTTTTTCATAAGAATTTGGGAAAGTTATGAAATGTCCTATAAATGTCTGTTCTATTCCTGATCTAAGGGTCTAGACGCTTAGCTGAGATGAATCTGTGCTACAGTAAATTTATCACTTAAACATGAGTCATGTATGAGGGAGTCGGAGTCGTGGAGTCGGAGCTGGAGTCCGGTGTCATGGAAACTGAGGAGTCGGAGTTGGAGTCGGAGGTTTGGCTTACCGACTCCACAGCCCTGGTGGTAGGTACAAAAGAGAGTCCTAATGCAAAGACTCTCCTTTCTGTTTCTGTAAAGGTGTGGGATGACAGATTATAAATTTGATTTTCACCTTCACCCCTCCTACCATAATGGTCCACTTCCTTACTCATTTTGTTAGATCATTTGAACGTGTCCTGTCCCGTAAATCATAAGGCATTGCCTCCCTGCCTCTAAAAAAGAGGATTATGATGATGAGGAGGTAGGAGCCGTATGCCATGGGTGAAAGGTTCCACCTCCTCTTTGCATGCCTCCCTGTCATCTTATATTTTGGCCCCTCATAAATCGCCCTCTATATCTATTATCCCCTCCTTTATTGCCACGAGACTCACAATCAGATGACTCAATGTCTGACGAGGAAATATCTATTTGTGGTGCTGGGTTCTCAGATATAAACCGGTAGGCTCGCTTTTCTTTAAATTCATTAAGATCTTTAATAAATCATTTATGCTTTCTGTCTCTTATATTCATCTTGTACCATTGTACAAATGTTTTAAGTGTTTCTTCTCTGTTACTAAAGTCAGGCTCAGCCTTATACTTTAGCGTCTCATCAATCAGACCTTGTAGCCTGGTTAAGGACTTCTCTAATGTAATTTTCTCCTCCTCCAGCAAAAGCTGCATAAACCGGACAGATGATGTTATTGACTCTCTTTCCCACTTTTTAAGTAGTGCCTCAGAGCTGCACCTTGGGACAAGGGAAAATGTGTATCCTAAGACCCCCTGGGACTATATTTTGCTTTATGTAATTTTCAAGGGACTGGACTTCCAACCAGGACTTTCTGTTATTTTTATAAGCCTCTAAGAGGTCAGTAAATAGATTCCTGAGGGAAGGTTTGGAATTACCATTATTATCAGTTTCAAATTCAGAGAACACGTCTTTAGCATCACTCAACCATTGATTAGTATTCACAGGTCCCGACAAGAAGCCAGGCATAAGTGATTAACCAAGTAGACCAGAAATAAGATAACTGGAAAGGGTCCATAAACCAGTAAACCAAAGAAACAATAAACCCCTCTTAACCCCTTTACCCCCGAGGGTGGTTTGCACGTTAATGACCGGGCCAATTTTTACAATTCTGACCACTGTCACTTTATGAGGTAAGAACTCTGGAATGGTTCAATGGATCCCCCTGATTCAGAGATTGTTTTTTCATGACATATTGTACTTCATGATAGTAGTAAAATTTCTTTGATATGACTTGCGTTTATTTGTGAAAAAATCAGAAATATGGCGAAAATTTAGAAAATTTCGCAATTTTCAAACTTTGAATATTCATGCCCTTAAATCAGAGAGATATGTCATACAAAATAGTTAATACATAAAATTTCCCACATGTCTACTTTACATCAGCACAATTTTGGAACCAAATTTTTTTTGTTAGGAAGTTATAAGGGTTAAAAGTTGACCAATGATTTCTCATTTTTCCAACAAAATTTACAAAACCATTTTTTTAGGGACCACATCACATTTGAAGTGACTGTGAGGGGCCTTTATGACAGAAAATACCCAAAAGTGACACCATTGTAAAGACTGCACCCCTCAAGGTGCTCAAAAGCACATTCAAGAAGTTTATTAACCCTTCAGGTGCTTCACAGGTATTTTTGGAATATGGAAGAAAAAAATGAACATTTAACTTTTTTCACAAAAAGGTTACTTTAGGCCCCAATTTTTTATTTTTGCAAGGGTAACAGGAAAAAATGGACCCCAAAATTTGTTGTGCAATTTCTCCTGAGCACGCCAATACCCCATATGTGGGGGTAAATTACTGTTTGGGTGCACAGCAGGGTTCGGAAGGGAAGGAGCGCCATTTGACTTTTTGAATGTAAAATTTGCTTGAATAATTAGCGGACACCATGTTGCGTTTGGGGAGCCCCTGATGTGCCTAAACAGTGGAAACCCCCCACAAGTGACACCATTTTGGAAACTAGACCCATCAGGGAACTTATCTAGATGTGTGGTGAGCACCTTGAACCCCCAAGTGACTCACAGAAGTTTATATCATTGAGCCGTCAAAATAAAATTTTCACATTTTTCCCACAAAAATGTTTTTCAGCCCCCAATTTTGCATTTCCATTAGGGTAACAGGAAAAATTGCACCATACCATTTGTTGTGCAATTTCTCCTGAGTAAGCCGATACCCCATATGTGGGAGAAAACCACTGTTTTGGCGCACAGCAGTGTTCGGAAGGGAAGGAGCGCCATTTGACTTTTTGAATGTAAAATTTGCTTGAATAATTAGCGGACGCCATGTTGCGTTTGGGGACCCCTGATGTGCCTAAACAATGGAAACCCCCCATAAGTGACACCATTTTGGAAACTAGACCCCTCAGGGAACTTATCTACATGTGTAGTGAGCACCCTGAACCCCTAGGTGCTTCACAGAAGTTTATAACATGGAGCCGTGAAAATAAAAAAAAATCTAACTTTTCTACAAAAATGATGTTTTAGCCCCAAATTTTTTATTTTCACAAGGGTAAGAGGATAAAATGGACCCCAAAAACTTTTGTGCAATTTCTCCAGAGTACGCCGATACCCCATATGTGGGGAAAATACAGTGTTTGGGCGCACGGCGGGGTTCAGAAGGGAAGGAGCACTGTGTGAACGCAAAATTGGCTGGAATTGAGAGTGGATGCCATGTCGCGTTTGGAGAGCCCCTGATGTGCCTAAATAGTGGAAACCCCCCACAAGTGACTCCATTTTGGAAACTACATCCGTCAAGGATTTTATCAAGGGGTATATTGAACATTTTGAACTCAGCAGTATGACACAGAAATTGATAACATTAGGTCATCATATTGTATAAGTTGTCATTAGTCTTGAGCGCAGGTGCTCGCTACTTGAGTTTGCATCGTGTACTCGGGTATGCACCATGTATCGTGGGTGCTCGAGTGACATGCTTGAGTCCCTGCCCGCATGATTCACGGTTGTTAGACACCCAAAAAAAATATGCGGGGATCGCTCTTGCACTGCAGGCAATCCCCGCGAGTTTTTTGGGCCGCAAAGCATATGGGGCGGAGACTCGAGCATGTCACTTGAGCACCCACGATACTCGGTGCATACCCAAGCACCTGATGCAAACTCAAGTAGCGAGCACTTGCGCTCAACACTAGTCGCCATATCGTCATCATTTATTTATTTTTTTACTTTTGAAAAAATCCCAACCCTAGCACAACCCTAACCCTAGCACAACCCTAACCCTAGAGTTTTTCACCCCGTTTCTTGTGCGGTATAAGTGATTAGACGACTTTATTCTTCGGGTCGGTGCGATTACAGCGAGACCAGATTCATATAGGGTTTTGTCACGCCAGGTGTGAGTGCAACACAGAGGGGAAAGGGAGCCCAGACACTAGGGAAAGGGGGAAGAGGTGACCTCCTAATCTGGACTAGCGTCACCCTGTCTCTCCTTAACGTCCCTATACAGCCTCCACAGCTGTCGCCGATCACGTGCCTCGCCCTACTATCCCTGGCGTAAGGCTATAGCTGGGAGAGGAAGGAGATGAGCACTAGTCAACCTCCGCTAGCACTCTAAAGACAAAAGGGGAAGACAACACAGGGGAACAACAACTCAGCTTTAGAAGAACTCCAACAGGGCACACAGCCTAAGACTCCAGAGAGGATGTGATGCTGCTTCAGCCAAGTTCCAAGTAGAAATGAGTATAACCGGCGACGCCCACCTAGACACACTAGGTATATATACACCCAGACTAAAGGGAGGTAGTCGCTGGGTCCTAAAACACAGCCTCCTATCTAGGCAGCTGTCTGCATTGCCAAAAGTGGAGATCTCCTGCAAACCATTGCAGGGCGACTGTCTGTCACCTCTGACACACCCGTGACAGGTTTTTATGATTGACAACTGTCACACACTAAAAAACCCTTTTTATTGCAAAGACTAGTTTTTGCATCGCCATATTTTGAGAGCTAACATTTTTCCATATTTCAGCCGACAGAGTCATGTGACGGCTTATTTTTTGCGGGACAAGTTGACGTTTTTATTGGTACCATGTTCAGGCATGTGACATATTTTGATCACTTTCTATCCTGATTTTTGGGAGGCAGAATAAACAAAAACCAACAATTCAGGAATTGTTGTTTTTTTTTTTGTTTATGCCGTTCCGCGTGTGGTAAAATTGATAAGGCAGCGTTATTCTTTGGGTCAGTATGTTTACAGCAGTACCACATTTATATAGTTTTTTATGTTTTGGCGCTTTTACACAATAAAAACTATTTTATAGAAAAAATGTTTTTTTTGCATCGCTTTATTCTGACAGCTACAACTTTTTATTTTTCGGCTGATGGAGCTGTATGGCGGCTTGTTTTTTTGCGGGACAAGATGACGTTTTCAGCGGTACCATTTCTATTTACATTCTATTTACATTTTTTTATCGCGTTTTATTCCATTTTTTGTTTGGTGGTATGATGATAAAGCACCATTTTTTGTTCCCTTTTTAATTTATTTTTTTTTACTGTGTTCTCTAAAGGGGTTAACTAGCAGGACAGTTTTATAGGTCAGGCCGTTCCGGACACGGCAATACCAAATAGGTGTTCTTTAATGTTTTTTTGTTGTTTTTTTTCATAATAATATTTATTGATGGGTACATTATATTTTTATTTTTTGGGGATTATTTTTGCCATTTTTTTTTTATATTTTTACAATTTTTTTTTTTTTTTTTTTTACACTTTCTTACACTTTTTGGACTTTTACACATTGTCCCACTATGGGACTTTCACATTTTACATTCAGATCGCCAGTCTAGCACAGGAATGCAGCAGCATCCCTGTGCTATACAGGCTGTCAGCGCTGCACAGGCAGAAGATCCTTTGGTCATGCACTGCGCATGTCCAAAGTAACTTCCTGCCTCCTGGTGACCCGGATGTTGTCATGACGACATCCGGCACCCGGCCACAGACACCGCGGGACCACGGAGAGGAGGTAAGTATTGGCGATTACCTCCCCGTGCCCCTGCAATGCTGTGATTGACTTCTATCGCAGCATTGCGGGGGTTAATGTGCCGGGAGCGATGTGGGACCACTCCCTGCACATAGCACCGGTTGTGTCTGCTATAACTATCAGCTGATACCCGGTGGCGATCGCTCTGCACCGCTAGTGTGCGGGCGTGATCGCATTCTGCATAATAGTACGTCCCTGGTCGAATAGGCCCAGGGCACAGGGACGTACGATTACCACAAATGTCAGAAAGTGGTTAAAATGACTCTTTATTAAATATATTAAAATACCAATATACCACCGCACAGATGCACAAACACACAATACAAAAAATATATTAATAAGAAATCAGCGGGGAACTAGGTGATCTAATAAGTCCCTATCCGTGTCCTCATTTTTCCTCTACCTGACTGCAAGGCTTGGCACCCTATTTAATGAACAGGATTGGCGCCCCCGCTCCGCGTAGGCTAACACTATAGGTCCCTATTACACCCTATATATAGCGTCTACTTATATAGAAAAATAATTCTAGTGTGGTGCCACGTAGTATATTTTAATAGGTATAGGACAGGCAGTATTTAGTAATAGTCAGTAGTTTCGTCTCTCGGGGCCTAATTCTGGTCCTAGTCCCATCCCTACCTGACAGCGGATATGAACCCTACTGTATCGTTGTACCCCCGCTCATCGTCGACTAGCCCTATATATCCCTATTGGGCCGTGCAGTGCTCAGGGGATTGTCGGGCTAAAGTGGAAAGACAGGTAGAGATAGTTTACATATTCCCACTATAAGTGACACCACACCACATTCCCCCCAACTATTGATCCTTAAGGGTGGAGATATATAGCAATAAGACGCTTACAAATTGATAGGGTAAATAGTTATTCCACAACCACAAGAAATAATAGTATTTACAATATTCAATACTTGTAGCAGCTATGAGTCATGGATCCATGAATATTAGTTTTTCTCCTCCTTAGTAGGACACACAATATAATATTTCAACTCCATAATAGGACACATGATGCACAATTGCATAATAACATATCATGGATATTCAATAATCATAGCAGCCATAAATCATAGTGCACAATTGCATAATAAGAAGGAGGTAACAGAGGTGCAGAATGCTGATGAACAATTACTCTCATCCCCTCTCACTGGAGGAGTGACTGCCAAGCACTAAAACTGCACACAGATGAAAATTGCAATAGGGTGCAATTCACTACCATATCATGGATATTCAATAATCATAGCAGCCACAAATCATGGACCCATTAGTAATGGTATTTCATCTCTTAAATAGGAACATGATGCACAATTGCATCATATCATATGGTCTCCTTTCAATACACAGTGACAAGCAAGGTAGTACTTATCTTGTTGTATTCTCTCCAAAAACAAGACCCGACGCATTTCCCCCTTCCTTGGTAAGGGGTTCATCAGGGGATAATCATTGGAAAAAGGAGGTGCATCAATGCGCACCCCAAACGGAGTGCAAGGGACTCAGTGGAACGCTGCATGCGACTCCACATCGATCGGGGCCAAAATATCCTCCTTCTCAATGATCATACCTTCAAGTTTATTAATCAGGTCCATAGTGTCCCTCAGATGGGAGGGTAGGGCAGTGACAAAAGGGCGTAATATCCGGTCCAAGTAAACCGGGATAAAGCATAAAGCATCAATGCCAGATACTATTGGCCGACCCTTCAACGGGTTCAGCCCTTTATGAATCCTTGGTAGTGAGTAAAAAGTAGCTGTCATTGGGTATTTTGAATACAGAAAATTAAACTCATTTTTGGAGATGAGGCCTGCTCTTAGTGCCTCCTCCAAAATACTTGATTTTCTTAGCATACTCCACTCCTGGGTTCTTTTTTAAGATTTCATAAGTGCTCTCATCCTATAGAATAGCTCCACACATCATAAGATAGTTATCGTTATCGTTCAATAATCATAGCAGCCATAAATCATGGACCCATTAGTAATGGTATTTCATCTCTTAAATAGGAACATGATGCACAATTGCATCATATCATATGGTCTCCTTTCAATACACAGTGACAAGCAAGGTAGTACTTATTTTGTTGTATTCTCTCCAAAAACAAGACCCGACGCGTTTCCCCCCTTCCTTGATAAGGGGTTCATCATGGGATAACTGTTGGAGAAAGGAGGTGCATCAATGCGCACCCCAAACGGAGTGCAGGGAACTCAGTGGAACGCTGCATGAGCTCCTTGTGTATGCAGCTGCTCTTATATGCCAAGGGAAGTGACCTCACTTCCTCAGGGCTATCCACATTGAGGGCTGGTGCGCATAATATGCTGTTAGCGCATGATTATCCCCACCCAGAGATAATGTCGACGGAATGCTTGATTGCTCCACCGATTATTGCCCCGGAAATGACGTTGGCGCCCCAGCCCTCCCATCCAGACCGGAAGTCATACAGTGGAACGCACATGCTTTCCACCGCTCAAGAAGTGCCGCTGGAGAGGTAATCGTCTGGACCATGAATGATAGGGTGGAACGAACATGCGTTCCACCATTCAGAAATGCCGCTAAGGAGGTAACCAATATTCCCCATCATTATGTATCCAGGCCCAGTCTCCTGGAGATAAGGTGGCTCATATAAGGTCCATACTATATCACCTCTCCATATGGATGGTGATGTTGTTGATATGGCTCCGCCCACCATTTCTCTTAGTCAGTTTTAGCATAATATTAAAAAATTCTTATTAGGAACTTCTTATTAGGAACTTCCAAGTGGGTCATCACTCAAGTGGATGTGGGATCCATGGTCTGGACCATCAAACCATGTTTCCATATTAATGCGATGCATCACAAAATAATTTTGAGAGCTAAGGCGATATACCTACACCACAATTCTGGTGTCTCCCATATCTACACTTTGCTTTTACTTCATACTATCAAGAATATACACAAGCGAGACAGGATGAACAAAAAAGAGGGCACTCTTCAAATGAAACTAACAAAACTCAAATGTTCATTCAGTTTCAGTCCCTTCGGGGCAACCATGTCAAGCCAATACGTCCATTGTGCCTCACTTTGCAATATTTTCTTGTCCCAGTCTCCATTACGCACAGGAGGGGGAATCACCTCTATCACCGTAAATCAAATTGAATTCAAATCACCTCCATGCATTTGTATAACATGACGGGCAAGGGGTGTATCCCTATGAGTCCTAATATCTCCAAGGTGTTCTCTTATGCGTACCCTTAACTGTCTTTTTGTTTTGCCCACATAGTTTGCCGGGCATGAGCAGATACACAAATATATGATACCTGCTGTCCTTCAGTTACCAAAATGTCTCATATGGTACACCCTTCCGGTTGAGGTGCTCGCAAATGTTTTTCCTACTGCAATATACCTACAGAAACTACATGAGCCACACCTATATGTCCCATTGATACCTCAATTGAGCCACGTGGTTCCCAACTTTGGTGCTGTATAGTGGCTCTGTACTAGGTTATTTTTCCCTTCAGTATGTAACTGGAGGGCTCTGTGGGATTGCCTCACCAACAGCTGGATCGGCCTTAAGGATAGCCCAGTACCTCCGGAGGATGTTCATGACTTGGTCTGACTTAATGTCATATGTACCTATTATCCTGGTCAATGACTCCTCTGCTGATTTAGGTTTCGGTACCAAAAGGGAAGTTCTATCCTCCGCCCGTGCTTGGTGGCATGCTTTGTTAATAATTAGTGATGAGCGAGCATGCTCGCCACTGCTCGGCACTCGCCTGAGCATCTCAGTACTCGAGATGCTCGGAGCTCGCCGAGTACTTTCAAGATGCTCGGGCGAGAGTTCGGGTCCCCGTCCTGCATGTTTGGCACTATTTAGAGCACTAAACATGCAGGGATTGTCTGCCACTCACTGTAAAGTCACAGCCATGGTGATTGTGGCATTACAGTGATTGCCCAAATCGATGGGAACAGTGCTCACAGTGAAACATGAAAAGCCGGCAATTCATCAGCGGCATACATCGGTACCCGACAATTTAGAACAGAAAGAATAGAGCATCACACATAGATTAGATAGAAAGAAACATGTCAGTCACATATGTAATGAGTACAGTGACAGTGTTGGTTACTGTACTTGTCATTTAGTGTTAAAATAAAGGATTTATTAAAAAAAATTGGCGTGGGGTTCCCCGTAATTTTAGTCTCTAGCGGAGGTTAAGCAGACGGCTGGGGCAGATGATTGAAGCCTGGGAAGGGGGTAATACCCACAGAGCTTCCCAGGCTACTAATATCAGCCCCCAGCTAAATACCTAGCCTTTACTAGCTATTAAAATGGGGGACTCCAAAAAAAATGACGTGGGGTCCCCCCTATTTTAATAGCTAGCAAAGGCTAGGCAGACAGCTGGGGGCTGATATTAATAGCCCAGGAAGAGTGCCATGAATATTGGCCCCCTCCCAGGCTAGAAACACCAGCCGTCAGCCGCCCCAGAAATGGCGCATCCATAGGATGCGCCAATTCTGGCACTTAGCCTCGCTCTTCCCACTGCCTTGTAGCGGTGGCAGTGGGGTAATAGGGTTGGGGTTGATGTCAGCTTATAATGCCAGCTGACATCAAGCCCAGGTTAGTAATGGAGAGGCGTCTATAAGACACCCCCATTACTAACACCATAGTGAAAGTTAAAAAAAACCACAAACACCCAGAATAAAGTCCTTTAATTGAAAGAAAGACACAATTCTTTAATGCTCTAAATTAAACTCTACTTACCGTCACGCCCATTCCAGCTGAAGCCAACGATCTACTGCAATAAAAGTAAAATATCCTTCCGCAGTGTCTCTGAAGGATGGCATGCTGGATGGCAGCGTTCTGCTACCATCGAGCCTGCCATCTCAATGCCGTCCCAGCGTGGGAGAATTCTCTTGCTCAGGCGGTGACGTCATTTGCCGCCACCACATGCGCAGGAGAATTCTCCCACGCTGTCAGTGACATGCATGAGGTGAGCTGAGTTCATTGGACATGAACTCGGCTCATCTGGATGCCGTCACAGCCAGACACTGAGGAGCTTCACTGAGGAGCTTCTCAGTGTCTGCGGCATGGCAAGCTGGATGGCAGCGTTCTGCTGCGATCCAGCCTGTCATGTCAATGTAGCAGAGCTGAAGCCGACCTGGGAACTATGGAAAGGTAAGGATGATGTTGGTTTATTATTTTACTTTTATTGCAGGAGATAGTTGGCTTCAGCTGGAATGGGCGATACGGTAAGTAGAGTTTAATTTAGAGCATTAAAGAATTGTGTCTTTATTTCAATTAAAGGACTTTATTCTGGGTGTTTGTGTTTTTTTTAACTTTCACTATGGGGTTAGTAATGGGGGTGTCTTATAGAAGCCTCTCCATTACTAACCTGGGCTTGATGTCAGCTGGCATTATAAGCTGACATCAACCCCAACCCTATTACCCCACTGCCACCGCTACAAGGCAGTGGGAAGAGCGAGGCTAAGTGCTAGAATTGGCGCATCCTATGGATGCGCCATTTCTGGGGCGGCTGACGGCTGGTGTTTCTAGCCTGGGAGGGGGCCAATATTCATGGCACCCTTCCTGGGCTATTAATATCAGCCCCCAGCTGTCTGCCTAGCCTTTGCTAGCTATTAAAATAGGGTGGACCCCACGTCATTTTTTTTTGGGTCTCCCATTTTAATAGCTAGTAAAGGCTAGGTATTCAGCTGGGGGCTGGTATTAGTAGCCTGGGAAGCTCCGTGGGTATTACCCCCTTCCTAGGTTTCAAACATCTGCCTCAGCCGTCTGCTCAACCTCCGCTAGAAACTAAAATTACGGGGAACCCCACGCCAATTTTATTTTTAATAAATCCTTTATTTTAACACTAAATGACAAGTACAGTAACCAACACTGTCACTGTACTTATTATATATGTGACTGACATGTTTCTATCTATCTAATCTATGTGCGATGCTCTATTCTTTCTGTTCTAAATTGTCGGGTACCTATGTATGCCACTGATTAATTGCCGGCCGGCTTTTTTAAAGAGACGGGTGCATGAAAATCGGAGGGCACTAGTGTGTTCCCAGTGCCCTGCTATGTTTTTCATGCACCCTCTTATATACCCTGCCTGCCTGTCTGCCTATATATTCTGCCTGCCTGACGTTTAATTGAGCACTGTTCCCATCGATTTGGGCAATTTTTGACCCTCTGCAGACCGCCGGTGGGGGACCACGAGAAAAATGCTCGAGTTTCCCATAGGCTTACATTGGGCTCGTTGCTCGGGTCGAGCACCTGAGTATTCCAATGTGCTCGACCCGAGCTTCGAGCACCCGAGCATTTTAGTGCTCGCTCATCACTATTAATAATCTCACGTGGGTACCTTCTCTCAAAGAATCTGCGTCTGAGTTCACTACTTTCAATATGAAAGTCACTCAGATTAGAGCAGTTCCTTCGCAGTCGGAGGAACTGCCCTTTCGGGATCCCCCTTTCCAGACTCGTTGGATGGTATCTTTCCCAACGTAACAAACTATTTGTGGAGGTGGGCTTTCTAAAAATAGATGTACTCACACCCCATCTTCACCCTTCTTGATCATTATGTCCAAGAATAGGAGTTGATTACCCCCAATCTCGTAGGTGAATGAGGGGCCTATATCATTGATGTTAAAATGCAAGACAAATGATTTGAATGATGCCTCATTGCCTGCCCATATAACAAATACATCATCGATGTATCGTCCCCAGTATGTAATCTGGGGGCACCAGGTTACCTCAGCATCTCCAAACATGATGGTATCCTCCCACCTGCCCAGGAGCAGATCTGCGTATGTGAGAGCACAAGGGCTCCTCATCGCCGTGCTCCTGAGCTGGTGGAAGCACCTGCCATTGAAGGTGAAGAAGTAATGGTGGCGGATAAACTCCAGTAGTCTGAGCACAAATTTATTGTGTGGCCTGCGATGTATACCCTTGGTGTTAAGGTAGTATTCCACAGCTTCCATGCCTGACCGATGTGGATTGCTGCTATACAGTGACTCTACATCGATCGAGGCCAAAATGGCCTCTGTCACGGGTGTGTCAGAGGTGACAGACAGTCGCCCTGCAGTGGTTTGCAGGAGGTCTCCACATTTGGCAATGCATACAGCTGCCTAGATAGGAGGCTGTGTTTAGGACCCAGCGACTACCTCCCTTTAGTCTGGGTATATATATACCTGGTGTGTCTAGGTGGGCGTCGCCGGTTATACTCATTTCTACTTGGAACTTGGCTGAAGCAGCATCACGTCCTCTCTGGAGTCTTAGGCCGTGTGCCCTGTTGGAGATCTTCTAAAGCTAAGTTATTATTTCCCTGTGTTGTCTTTAGAGTGCTAGCGGAATTTGACTAGTGCTCATCTCCTTCCACCCCCAGCTTTAGTCTTACGCCAGGGATAGTAAGGCACGTGATCAGCGACAGCTGCGGAGGCTGTATAGGGACGTTAGGGGGAGACAGGGTGACGCTAGTCCAGATTAGGAGGTCACCTCTTCCCCCTTTCCCTAGTGTCTGGGCTCCCTTTCCATTTCCCCTCTGTGTTGCACTCGCACATGGTGTGACTCTCTGTGTTGCACTCACACCTGGAGTGACAGCCTCCTTCTCAATGATCATACCTTCAAGTTTATTAATCAGTTCCATAGTGGCCCTCAGATGGGAGGGTAGGGCAGTGACAAAAGGGTGCAATATCCGGTCCAAGTAAACACTCAAATTTTGGCATAAAGCATCAATGCCAGACACTATTGGCCGCCTTTGTGAGTCCTTTATGAATCTTTGGTAGTGAGTAAAAAGTAGCTGTCACTGGGTATTTTGGATATAAAAAATTAAACTCATTTTTGGAGATGAGGCCTGCTCTAAGTGCCTCCTCCAAAATATATAAGAGTTCCTTAGCATACTCCACTCCTGGGTTCTTTTTTAAGATTTCATAAGTGCTGTCATCCGATAAAATAGCTCCACACATCATAAGATATTTATTGTTATCCATTATTACAATATTCCCCCCCTTATCAGAGGGTTTAATCACTATTCCAGTGTTTCGTTCTAGACCGGATATTGCGTCCCTCTCCTCCTTAGATATATTTGATGACATCCCCCCTTTCGGGCTCATTTTCGCAATTTCCTCTGTCACATGTTTAGAAAAGATATCAACCCCCCCCCCCAAATCCCCCGGGAGAGGTATTTTGGTGCTTTTCAACTTCAAATCTGAATATGGGCCCTCTCCCATAACCCTGTCTCCTTCATCCCATAGTTCTGTAAGTAATTTAATGTCCGGGAATTCCTCTGCTGTTATCGCTAATTGTTCACATTTTTGTTTAGCATTTTTGATGAAAAACTTATGCCATTACAACTTGCGTATGAACAAATAATATCCTTAGTCCAGGTGAAGGAGTCAAACAGGAGTCAAACTTAGTGCTAGGTACAAAAGAGAGTCATTATGAAAGGACTCTCCTTTCTGTTTCTGTAAGGGTGTGGGATGACAGATTATAAATTTGATTTTCACCTTCACTCCTCCTACCATAATGGTCCACTTCCTTACTTATTTTGTTAGATGATTTGAACGTGTCCTGTTCCGTAAATCGTAAGGCATTGCCTCTCTGCCCCCTAAAAAAAGAGGATGATGATGATGAGGAGGTAGTAGCCATAGGCCATGGGCGAGAGGTTCCACCTCCTCTTTGCGTGCCTCCCTGCCATCTTCTATTTTGGCCCCTCATAAATCGCCCTCTATATCTATTATCCCCTCCTTTATTGCTTGCCACGAGACTCACAATCAGATGACTCAATGTCCGACGAGGAAATATCTATTTGTGGTGCTGGGTTCTCAGATGTAAACCGGTAGGCTTGCTTTTCTTAAAATTCAGTGCCACTTAGTATATTTTAATAGATATAGAACATACAGTATTTAGTAATAGCCAGTAGTTTCGTCTCTAGGACAGGCCTTCATTGTTAATCTGCTAATCACCTGCTGATCAGTTATTTGAAGGGGACATGGTACTCCAAACGCCTCCCTCACTGTTCTGTTTACACTGCTCCATACAGCACAACATATTCTTTTAGTAGCGGCTTATTTCCCCATAATTGAAAACATGAAATCCAACTAATCCTCATCTCCCCAACAGCTGCCATAGAGAAGGCTTGGGAGTCCGTTATGTACATTAGCTGGTGGGTGGGTCCCACCAAAGCAAGCAAATTAAACTAATATACTGTATATTAATGGCCAACGTATTTATGTGTATAGTCAGCTTAACCCCTTCATGACATGGCCAATTTCCATTTAAGCATTTTCGTTTTTTCCTCCCCTTCTTCCCAGAGCCATAACTTTTTCATTTTTCTGTCCACATAGTAGACATGAGGCCTAGTTTTTGTAGGACGAGTTGTACTTTTGAATGACACCATTCATTTTACCACATAGTGTACTGGAAAATGGGAAAAAATGGGGAGAAACTGTGAAAAAAACGCAATTCTGACATTGTTTTTTGAGAATTTTTTTTACAATGCACATTTTGTGGAAAAAAAGATGTTGCAATATGATTTTCCTTATCAATACAATTATGGCGATGCAAAACATGTCCTGTTTTTTTATTATTTTAGTGGTGAAAAAAAATCTGAACTTTGCAAAAAAAAATTTTTGAGGGGTTGTGTCGCTGAGACCCGTAAAGTTTTTTATTTTTCAGTCAATGGAGCTGTGTGAGGGCTTATTTTTCATGGTGTAAGACAACATTTTTATTGATACCATTCTGGAATATACGTGATGTTTTGATCACTTGTTACAGCATTTTTTGTGGTATTACAGCGACCAAAACAACGTAATTTTGGAATACTAGAATTTTTTGTTCATAGTGTTTACTGATTGAGTTAATTATTTTTATATTTTGATAGCTCGGACTTTTCTGAATGTGATGATACCACATATGTATATATTTATTTTTTATTATCTTTATTTTTAATGGGAGAAAAGGGAGGTGATTTGAACTTTTAGGTTTCTTTGATTTTTTTTCATATTTGTAAACCTTTCTTATTTACTTTTCAATGTTCTTAATAGTCCCCTTAGGGTACTTGAAACCATGATCGTCTCCATGTCATCATTGCTGCATATAGTGAAAATCAGTGTCTAGTTTGAAGCCCGGCCACAGGCAAGGCTTCAAAGAAGCCACACAATGACAAGAACGAGGGTCTTCAGCAGACCCCTGGCTGTCATAGCAACTCATCCGTGACTCACAATCACGTCACGGGTACGCCGATGGATGCATGGATTGAAGCGCTCCCATGCCAGCGCGTGTTAAATGCCGCTGTCAGAGCTTGACAGCGGCATTTAACAGGTTAACAATTGTTAGAGGAAGGTCCGGCCTGTAACCTACAGCCATCACATGCCTCGTATGGAGCAGGCTCACCCCATGAGCCCGCTCCATACATCCGCTTCAGACTTGTACCATACATGTACAGCGCATGTCGTGAAGGGGATAAAGGTGCATTTGCATTAGAATAGAAGAACTTGTATCCGGCACCAAGTGATATAGTAAAAGTTTACAAATTTATTCAAAATAATTCATAAAAAAAGTATATGCGATAAAAAGGAATCCAAAACATTTTTAAACCTTACTTGTTTCGGACTGACACAAGTTGTTACATGTAGGTATCATTAGGTATTGCATTAGCCGACTTTGTGGCGTTAAAGAGAATCTGTCAGCCGCTTTTTCCTATGTAATCTGAAAGCAATGTAGGAGCAGAGACCCGGATTACAGCAATGTGTCCCTTACTGAGCTGTGTTATGCTGTTTCAAATCAATCATTGTTTTATCAGCAGGAGATCATCATTAGAGGACTACTGGCCTCGTGCATCCTAGTCCAACCACGTCCCTGGCACAGATTAACAGCTCACTGTCACTATACAATGTACACAGAAAGCTGTGGTATCAGCGGGGTTATGCACAACTCAAAAACGGAGCTCTGCTAGATCTGCAGCAGATAAAACTGTGACTTTATTACAACTGCTGCACACAGTAAATTAATTGATACATAGCTAGAATCAGGGTCTCTGCTCCTTCATTATGGTGCTGTCAGATTACACAGAAAAACCTGCTGATAGATTCCCTTTAACCCCGTCACTGCTAGGCGATTTTTAATTTTTGTGTTTTTGTTTTTTCCTCCCCTTCTTCCAAGTGCCATAACTTTCTTATTTTTACGTCAATATGGCCATATGAGAGCTTGTTTTTGCAGAACAAGTTGTAGTTTTGAATGACACCACTGATTTTACCACATTGTGTACTGGAAAACTGGAAAAAAAATTCCAGTGAAATTGGAAAAAAACTGCAATTGCACAATTGTTTTTTTATTTACCATGTTCAAGGTATGGTAAAACTGACCTGGCAATATGATTCCCCAGGTCAATACAAGTACACAAATACCAAACATCTATAGGTTCTTTTTTATATAAGTGGTCAAAAAAAATCTAAAATTTGTATGCAAAAAGTTTTTGCGTTTATCGCCATTTTCCGAGACCTGTAGCGTCTTCACTTTTTGGGATCAGCGACTGGTTAAGGGCTTATTTTTCACGCGCCGAGCCGACATTTTTATTGATATCATTTTGGGGTACATACAATGTTTTGAATGCCGGTTATTGCATTTTATTGCAATGCTGCGATGACTAAAAAAATGTAATTCTGGCGTTTTTATTTTTTCTCTTGTTATTCGATTTTCCGATCAAATTAATTTACTTTATATTTTGATAGATCGGACATTTCTGAACAGTGAATACCAAATATGTGTATTTTTTTTTTTTTAATTGTTTTATTTTTAATGGGGAAAAAGGGGGGAGATTAGAACTTTTTTTTAATATACTTTTTACTGTGTTCAATAGTCCCTTAGGAGACTTAGGAGCCCCCTTAGGGCTTCAGCCCTGCTATGTATAACTAAAGACACAATCTCTTATTAATGCCGGCCACGGGCCGGCGTTTACAGGAGGATCATCATGACAGGCACAGGAGTCTTCTGCAGACCCATATCTGTCATGACAACCCATTGGCGACCCGCGATCACGTAACAGGGGCGCAGATGGGCAGGATTTGTGATGCTCCTCTGACCAGCGCGTGTTAAATGCCGCTGTCAGTGATTGACAGCGGCATTTAACTGGTTAACAGCAGAGGATGGATCTCGGATCCATCCGCGGCTGTTAGAGGAACTTGATGGCTGATTAAATCAGCCATCAAGTGTGGGGAAAGATGCTGGCTCAGTGTGTGAGCCTGCTTCAAATGAAGGTACATAGCTGATGACGTAATTGGTCGTGAAGGGGTTAAATGGCCGCCGATCAAAATATTTAAATTGATGGTGGTTTAGTAGCCTTTAACAAAGGAAGACCGTGTTTCAGATACATACTAAATGATCCATTAGAACGTCAGTGTTTTTCAGTCGGAGTAGGCTCACGGACAGGTCGGATCGCATCCCCTTAAGCAGCAATTTTGACAATAGGAGACTTGTGAACTCTGGAAAGCGGCACTTACAAGTTCCGGATGACATGTAATGTTTATAGTTACATAGATGTAATCAAGAAACCAACCAACCACTTTGATGCCTTGGCTATAAGACACTTGTTTATAGTTAGATAGTTAGTATAGTTTTAAAAAAATATATGTCCATCAAGTTCAAATGAGAGTACAGCGAGGATATTGTATATAAGCAAAGATATTTGCACCACTATAATGCATGAACAAGTCTGCTCTAAAAGATCAAATTTACTCTCCTTATCCCGGGTGTGGATCAACTGGATCAACATTCAGTTTACATACTCTCATAAATATTTATGGTATTTTCTTCTAAGAAATCATCTAAGTCTTTTTTCAAACCATTCAGCACCGGAGCCCGGATCAAAGGCAGGGACACGACCTTTGACGTACCTATAAGTCAAAGGTCGTGAAGGGGTTAACGAGGATCTTTCAAATTTTTAATGCTGAACTGGACACAGGATGCAATAGTAGCTGCTAACTTTTTTTTCTGTATTAATGACTTCATTTTTGTTAAGTCCAAGTGGGTGTTTTTAGATACCGTATTTTTTGGACTATAAGACGCACCGGACCATAAGACGCACCTAGGTTTTAGAGGAGGAAAATAATAACAAAAAAAATATTAAGCCAAAAATGTGTTCATGATGCACTTTTAAGGGGGAGGGGGTCTTCTGGTATAGGGGTAATGTCCCCCAATTCTGACAATATCCCCCATCCTGGTATATATGCCCCCCCCCTTCCTTTTATACGTGGTCCCCATCCCCATACTGATATGCATGGAACCCCTCCATCCTGGTATGCATGGCTCCCTCATCCTTATCCTGGTATGCATGGCTCCCTCATCCCTGTCCTGGTATGCATGGCACCCCTCATCCCTATCCTGGTATGCATGGCACCCCTCATCCCTGTCCTGGTATGCATGGCCCCTCATCCCTTACCTGGTATGCATGGCACCCCTAATCCATATCCTGGTATGCATGGCACAGCAATCCCCATCCTGGTATGCATGGCACAGCAATCCCCATCCTGGTATGCATGGCACAGCAATCCCCATCCTGGTATGCATAGCACCCCTCATCCCCCTCCTGGTAAGCATGGCACCCCTCATCCCTGTCCTGGTATGCATGGCACCCCTCATCCCTGTCCTGGTATGCATGGCACCCCTCATCCTTGTCCTGGTATGCATGGCACCCCTAATACCTGTCCTGGTAAGCATGGCACCCCTAATCCCCATCCTGGTATGCATGGCACCCCTAATCCCCATCCTGGTATGCATGGCACCCTTCATCCCGATCCTGGTATGCATGGCACAGCAATCCCCATCCTGGTATGCATGGCACCCTCATCCCTGTCCTGGTATGCATGGCACCCCTCATCCCTGTCCTGGTATGCATGGCCCCTCATCCCTTACCTGTTATGCATGTCACTCCTAATTCCTATCCTGGTATGCATGGCACAGCAATCCCCATCCTGGTATGCATGGCACAGCAATCCCCATCCTGGTATGCATAGCACCCCTCATCCCCCTCCTGGTATGCATGGCACCCCTCATCCCTGTCCTGGTATGCATGGCACCCCTCATCCTTGTCCTGGTATGCATGGCACCCCTAATACCTGTCCTGGTATGCATGGCACCCCTAATCCCCATCCTGGTATGCATGGCACCCCTAATCCCCATCCTGGTATGCATGGCACCCCTCATCCCTATCCTGGTATGCATGGCACAGCAATCCCCGTCCTGGTATGCATGGCACCCCTCATCCCTGTCCTGGTATGCATGGCACCCCTCATCCCTGTCCTGGTATGCATGGCACCCCTAATCCCTGTCCTGGTATGCATGGCACCCCTAATCCCCATCCTGGTATGCATGGCACCCCTCATCGCTATCCTGGTATGCATGGCACAGCAATCCCCGTCCTGGTATGCATGGCACCCCTCATCGCTATCCTGGTATGCATGGCACAGCAATCCCCATCCTGGTATGCATGGCACAGCAATCCCCATCCTGGTATGCATAGCACCCCTCATCCCCCTCCTGGTATGCATGGCACCCCTCATCCCTGTCCTGGTATGCATGGCACCCCTCATCCTTGTCCTGGTATGCATGGCACCCCTAATACCTGTCCTGGTATGCATGGCACCCCTAATCCCCATCCTGGTATGCATGGCACCCCTAATTCCCATCCTGGTATGCATGGCACCCCTCATCCCTATCCTGGTATGCATGGCACAGCAATCCCCGTCCTGGTATGCATGGCACCCCTCATCCCTGTCCTGGTATGCATGGCACCCCTCATCCCTGTCCTGGTATGCATGGCACCCCTAATCCCTGTCCTGGTATGCATGGCACCCCTAATCCCCATCCTGGTATGCATGGCACCCCTAATCCCCATCCTGGTATGTATGGTACCCCTAATCCCTATCCTGGTATGCATGGCACCTCTAATCCCTATCTTGGTATGCATGGCACCCCTAATCCCTATCCTGGTATGCATGGCACCCCTCATACTTAGCCTAGTAGGCATGGTCCCCCTAATCCCCATCATGTTGCACATAAAAAAAAAATAAACACTCCTACTCACCTTTCTTCTCTCCTCCAGCGCAGCGTCCTGTCTGCCTGCACTGATCTCTCCATGTGAGCCGCGCATGAAGGTCACTGCCATGCGCGGCTCACAAGGAGAGATCGGCTGCCGGAAGTCACTGCTCCCCACGCCGAGACTGTGTGATCGGGGAGCAGTGACTTCACTCTCCTTCATAGCCGGCACACAGTGTAGCCGCGCTGCGGCTCCTGCTGCTACTGGCTATCTCGTGTGCCCGCTTATTAAAGGTCATGAATATTCACCCCCTCCCACGCCCATGGGCGTGGAGAGAGGTTGAATATTCATGCCCTTTAACAGCGGGCACAGGCGATTCTGGCAGCAGCAGGAGCCGCAGCGCGGCTACACTGTGTGCTGCTATTAAGGAACATGAATATTCATTTTCTTTAGCAGCGGGGACAGTGTAGGCTGCAGCAGGCGGCTGCTGCCTCCTGTGCCCCGCTCCTCCACCGATACCGCTCCCCCCACACCCAACATATATATACACCGCCCCCCCAAAATTCGGACTATAAGACGCACCCCCCATTTTCCTCCAAAATTTTGGAGGAAAAAAGTGTGTCTTATAGTCCGAAAAATACGGTAGTTTTCACTGGGGGTGTGTACTTTTTCACCCTGTATGATGTTGATCAGTCATAAGCAGGCAACCATACTCAAAGGAATGAAGAACATGTCCCCACTAGTGATGAGTGAGCATGCTCGCTACTGTTCGGTGCTCGCCCGAGCATCTCACTGCTTGAGATGCTCGGCGCTCGCCAAGTATTTCCGGGTTGCTTGGGCGGGAACTTGGGTCCCCTCCCTGCATGTTTGGCGCTCTTTAGAGAGCCAATGAACATGCAGGGATTGCCTGCCATGCACTGTAATGCCATGTTGGTTGAGGGCATTACAGTGATTGGCTGGCCGCACAGCGTCATCAGGTGTATATCAGACCTGGCGCCACCATGCTCGTGACAGTAACTCCGGATCAGACAGTGTAGGGAGAGCTGCTGCTGCGTCAGGGAGAGATTTGCTTGTGCATTGGGTAGTGTAGGGAGAAAAACCGTACATTACACATATCCATCTTAACAAACAGTCCTTCTGAGGACTAATCTATCTGCAGAGATATCAGGCAGGCAGGGTGTATAGGCAGGCAGTGTATATAGACAGGAAGGCAGGGTATATAGCAGACTGCAGTGCATATAGCACAAGAGGCTCCATTCCATTTCTGCCTTCTGCTGCTGTTAGATATTTCTATACAAAGGCCCAGGTCTCAGGGGCCAGGAATACTTTTCTTTGCGCCATTTGCTTGTTGGCACTGCAGAATACAGCCAGGTCCTTTCCATATTAAAGCGCTAGAAATCCAGCTATTTAAAACTGTGTTTTCTCCGTCACACGGATCACATATATGTTGTCAGAAAATACTGCCATTTCTGGCCTCCATTAAAAATTTCCTTTAGTGTGTCAGTGAAGCAATTCAAAGCAGTTTGCTGTTCAAACTACTTACTTACAGGCCAGGTATTTAAAACTCTGTTTTCTCCGTCACACAGATCACATATACGTTGTCAAAAAATACTGCCATTTCTGGCCTCCATTAAAAATTTCCTTTAGTGTGTCAGTGAAGCAAGTCACAGCAGTTTGCTGTTCAGCTTACCTACAGGCCAGGTATTTAAAACTCAATTTTCTCCATCACACGGATCACATATACGTTGTCAGAAAATAATGCCATTTCTGGCCTCCATTAAAAATTTCCTTTAGTGTGTCAGTGAAGCAATTCACAGCAGTATGCTGTTCAAACTACTTACCTACAGGCCAAGTATTTAAAACTCTGTTTTCTCCGTCACACGGATCACATATAAATTCGCTCCAAACTCAGTCATTTGTAGTGAGCGTGGAAGATACTGTCCTCCATTTAAAATGGTCAAGGCACGTGGCAAGGGACGGGAACTGGACGTGATGGTAATGGTGCATGCAGAGGCCGAGGACAAGGCCGTGGGCAAGCCGAAATTGTGCCACAACAAACACCCACATCTTCTCGCCTGACCTTCCTGTCCCAAATTCTAGGGGACCGCAGCACACCACTATTGAACCCAGAGCAGTGTCAAAAGGTTGTTGGTTGGATAGTGGATAATGCTTCCAGTCACTTAGCCGCCACCACCACCCTGTCTTCCACACGGTCAAGTCTCAGTAGCCGTGAGTCTGAACCGCATATTCCTCACCCTGATCCTCCTTCCTCCCACCAAGCCGAGTACCCTGAGACAACTGATCCCACACTTGGACACTCTGAAGAGCTGTTCACTTTTCCATTTATAGATTCGGGCCTCTCCCCCGGTCCACTTGAAGCAGGGTAAGAGGAGATTGCGTGTAGCGATGTCCAAATATTTGAGCAGCCATGGTCACACGAAGGCGATGGTGGGAAAGTGTCACAAGAGGTGGACGATGATGCGAAACAGGGTGCAGAAGTGGAAGACGAGGTGGTGGATGATATAGTAACTGACCCAACCTGGCAGGAGGACATGCAGAGCGAGGACAGCAGCACACAGGGGGAGGGAGGCAGAGCACCCCAACATGCAGGAAGAAGCAGTGTGGTGGTCGCAGACAGAAGGCAGGCAACCGTTCCCCGTAACACCAACACGAAGGAAGTTGCCAGGACAACTGTTAGGTCTTCCCGAGTCTGGTTGTTTTTTAAAGACTCTACCGATAACCCCCAAAAGGCCATTTGCACCACCTGCCAGGCCAGCATCAGCAGGGCTGGCAAAAAGACCAACCTGACCACCACCAGCATGATCAGGCACATGGCAGCAAAGCACCCGACTTTGTGGGTCGAACCCCAGGGTCCAGGAACAGTGTCTGCGAGTGGCATCATTGCTTTTTCCGCTGTTGTGCATGCAAGCCAATCCCCTGTCCATGGTGCATGCGAAGATGCCTCCTGCCCTGCACCCGTCGTTGCACACTCTCAAGAAGCAGCATCAGGAAACATGTCCACGTCCTTGTCCCAGCGCAGCATTCAGTTGTCCATACCCCAGTCCTTGGAACACAAGTGCAAATATGTAGCCAACGCCCCACAGGCAACACTACTAAATTCACACATTTCACGACTGCTTGCGCTTGAAATGTTGCCTTTTAGGCTCGTGGAGATGAAAGTATTCCACAACCAGACGGCGGCGGCCGGCCCTTGGTCCCCAGTCACCACTATTTCTCCCGGTGTGCCGTCCCCGCATTACACAAGCACGTGTCCCAAAACATTAGCTGTGCCCTCAACAACGCAGTTACTGGTAAAGTCCACCTAACCACGGACACGTGGACAAGTGCTCATAGGCAGGGACGGTACATCTTGCTGACGGCACACTGGGTTAACATAGTGGAAGCCAGGACCCAGTCGGACCTTGGGATGGAACACGTCCTCCCGACGCCAAGGATTGTGGGCCCTAGATCAATCAGGGCAACCCCACGGTCTACAGCTCCTGCACCTCATCCTCCTCAGCCCCCTTCTCCTCTTCAGCCTCCATCTCCGAAATGACCACATCAGTCACAAGCTGGAAGCACTGCAGCACAGCCTCGGCCAAGCGGCAACAGGCTGTGCTGAAGATAATATGTTTAGGTGACAAACCGCACAATGCTGAAGAGTTGTGGACAGCTCTGAAAGAGCAGGAAGATCTGTGGCTCACACCGCTGAACCTACAGCCAGGCATGGTCGTGTGTGACAATGGCCGGAACCTGGTGGTGGCTCTGAGGCGAGGCGAGCTCACACAGGTACCATGCCTGGCCCATGTGCTTAACCTCGTGGTTCAGCGGTTTCTTAAATCCTACCCGGAGCTGCCGGATTGGCTTGTTAAAGTACGCCGCCTATGTGCCCATTTTAGAAAGTCAGCTACAGCTTCCGCCGCTCTTGCAGTGTTTCAGCAGCGTTTGCAGCTTCTAGCTCACAAACTGGTGTGTGATGTCCCCATGCGTTGGAATTCTACACTGCAGATGTTGGGAAGGATTTGTGAGCAGAAGAGGGCAGTTGTTGAGTACCAGCATCAACAAGGCTGTCGGTATTCAGTTCAGACTCCACACATAAGACCTCAGGAGTGGACATGGATGTCAGACATATGTACCATCCTCCAAAACTTTGAGGACTCCACCAAGATGGTGAGTGGCGATGACGCCATAATTAGCGTCACCATCCCGTTTCTCTATCTTCTGAAACGCTCTCTGCTCACAATCAAAGAGGATGCATTGCAGGTGGAGCACGAAGAGATGGAGCAAGGAACCATACAGGGTGATTACACACAGCCAAGCCTCATCTCATCCCAACGTGGATTGGGTGACAATGAGGAAGAGGAGGAGGAAGGACAGGAGCAAGTTTCATGCACTATAGACGGTACTACCTGCACAGCTGCCATACCGTCTGTTCAGCGTAGATGGCCAGAGGACAGAGAGGAGGAGGAGGAGAGCATGGTCAGTCATCCTCTTGGTGAGGACACGGAAGTCTTGCCTGTTAGCAGTCTGGCACGCATGGCTGAGTTTATGTTACGCTGCCTTTCCCATGACCCTCGTGTTCTCAAAATTTTGGGTGACAGTCATTACTGGTTGGTGACACTTCGAGACCCACACTACAAGGAGAACTTATATCTCTTATTCCTGAGGCGGACAGGTCTACAAAAATGGGGCTGTACCAGAAGGCCCTTGTTGCGGAAATATTAAAAAAATTCCCATCTGAAAATGCTGGCAGCAGAGGGCACACTTCGTTGGACAACCAAGGAGTACAGGGGAGAGAGACACAACTTCAATCCAGCAGAGGCAGGGGAACACTGTCAAAGTTCTGGGAGAGTTTTCTCAGACCCTCCCATCGCACAGGCCCTGAGGCGCGGGGTACTCTCGCAAGGAGTGCAAAGTTTGGGAAGATGCTGAGGGAGTACCTTGCCGACCGTACCAACGTCCTCCGTGATTCCGCTGTGCCTTATAATTATTGGGTATCCAAGCTGGATACGTGGAATGAACTGGCTCTCTATGCCTTGGAGGTTCTGGCCTGCCCTGCCGCCAGCGTTTTATCAGAGCGGGTTTTTAGTGCCGCTGGTGGAATTATAACTGATAAGCGCATCCGCCTGTCAACTGAAAATGCTGACAGGCTGACTCTTATAAAAATGAACAAGGGCTGGATTGGGCCAGACTTCTCAACACCACCGAATGATAGCAGCGCAACATAAACTCAAATCCAGTGTCTTTTCTTGGGAGGTGTATTCCCATGCACCTTTTCACACCCACACATGGGTATATGCTTCCTGATTTTGGCTATTTGCTCTTGTCCTCCTCCTTCTCCACCACCATATGACCAGTGTTACTGTGGTCCGTGATGCAACACCCACATAGTTTTTTTTAAAGGGTGTTTATGATGCCCGTAAAAAAATGTTTTTATACAGTATGTTCATGTATACTCCCCAGGGGTAAGTGTTTGTCAGCCTATACACTTAGTGCATGGGCATTACAAGTATAGGAGGCCCGCTCCTTTCTAATGGGAACATTTTTTTATGAGGCCCTCCACCACATCTCTTCCAAAGGGCATTGAAGTGCCTCCAAATTTTTGGCAGCCCTTGCATTCACTGCATAGGCCAACACTATGGGAGACTCTCCTTTCTAATGGGAATTTGTCGTTACTGTGGCCCTGCTCTATATGTCTTTAAATTCTTAGTGGGGTTTTTCCTAAAATTGGTCAGCCGTTGGACTCACTGCATACCCTATAACTGTATAGCAGACTCTCTCCTTTCTAATGGGAACATGTCGTACTTGTTACTGTGGCCCTGCTCTATGTGTCTTTAAATTCTTATTGGGGGTTTTCCTAAAATTGGTCAGCCGTTGGACTCACTGCATATCCTATAACTGTATAGCAGACCCTCTCCTTTCTAATGGGAACATGTCTTACTTGTTACTGTGGCCCTGCTCTGTGTGTCTTTAAATTCTTAGTGGGGTTTTTCCTAAAACTGGTCAGCCATTGGACTCACTGCATACCCTATAACTGTATAGCAGACTTGTAGCGTCGGCGTCCCTGCCTCCTGCTAGGCAGGGACGCTGTTCCCCTCACCTCTCCGCTCCGTGCCCGGCGTCTTCTTCCCGCTCTGCTGGCAGCGCGTGCTCCTTCCCGGCCACGGTGCTTAGGGCGCGCGCGCTCCCCCTCTCTTAAAGGGGCCGCGCGCGCCGTCCTAAGGAGTCCCCGGCCAATGGCCGGAGGACTTCACCATATATAAGGCACCTCCTCCAAAATGGAGGTGCCCGAGCAATGTTGTTGCAAAGCCTTCACTCTGCTTCAGCCCTCAGGTCCCGTTACCAGTTACCTGCCAGTCACCTGCCAGTTTCCTGCTTGTTACCTGCCAGTCACCTGCCAGATTCCTGCCTGTTACCTACCAGTCACCTGCCAGATTCCTGCTTGATACCTGCCTGATATCCACTTACCTGCTTGCCAGCCTGCGGTCCGACGGTCTGCCTTCCGACACCTGTCAGTCTGTCTATGGACCAGCCTGCCCGCTCACCTGGGAGCGCTCACCTGCTACCTGCCTGCTAGCCTACCTGGAGGCTCTGCCGTCACTTGCCGTTACCACCTGCCTGTCCAGAGACTCTTGCCTGCTCACCTGGGAGCGTTCACCTGCTACCTGTCTGCTAGCCTACCTGGAGGCTCTGCCGTCACTTGCCGTGACCACCTGCCTGTCCAGAGACTCTTGCCCGTTCACCTGGGAGCATCCACCTGCTACCTGTCTGCTAGTCTACCTAGAGGTTCTGCCGTCACTTGCCGTGACCACCTGCCTGTCCAGAGACTCTCGCCCGCTCACCTGGGAGCGCTCACCAGCCACCTTCCTGCTGTCCTTCTACCCAGAGACTGTCCCTGTCACTTGCCGTGACTACCTGCCCTTCTACCCAGAGACTGTCCCTGTCACTTGCCGTGACTACCTGCCCTTCTACCCAGAGACTGTCCCTGTCACTTGCCGTGACTACCTGCCCGTCTTCCCTGGGAGCCACCCGTTTCCTTACAAGGACCGCCCCCTTGTATAGTTGCTCAGAGGTTCCACCTCCCAGACACGTTACAGTTTGCTCGGGCCATGGAACCCGGTGGCACCCAAGCTCCCTCGCTCTCGGACCTATGTCATGAACTGTCCCGGCAGAGGTCCCAACAGGAGTCCATCCTGAGTCACCTGCGGAATGTCAACTCTCGCCTGGACACTCTGACTGCTCCACCAGCAACCACCGCTAGTGTCATGACTCGCAACCCGGCAGCGCCGCTGCCCACCAATACCATGGTATCCTGCCCCAGACCCCGGGTTTCTGCACCTCCTCGCTTCGGAGGCGATCCCGCTCAAGCCCGGGGCTTCATAAACCAGTGCACCCTGCACTTTGAACTCCTGTCCCACCAGTTTATCTCCGACCGGGCCAAAGTAGCCTTCATTATGTCCCATCTCACGGGGGAGGCACTGGCTTGGCTAAATCCTCTATGGGAGAGAGGAGACCCCCTGGTGTCCGACCTGCCAGCCTTTCTCACGGCTTTCCGGAAAGTCTTCGACGAACCCGGACGGAAGACCTCATCCGCATCATCTCTGCTACGCCTCCGTCAAGGAAATCTCACCGTGGGCCAATATGCCATACGGTTCCGTACCCTTGCTTCGAAGCTGGCCTGGGATAACGACGCCCTGGTGTCTGTCTTTTGGGAGGGTCTGTCCGGCCGTATTAAAGATGAACTCGCCGGTCGGGACATTCCTACCACTCTCGACGACTTAATAACTCTTGCCACCCGGATTGACATCCGGTTCCAGGAGCGCGCCAAAGAGGTCACCCGTGAGAGGAGGTTTCCACGTCTAGCCCCTACCTTTCAGAAACCCGTCTCTTCTCCCGCTACTCCCCAGGCGCACTCACCCGAACCTATGCAGGTCGACCAGACAAAGATGGTCAAAACCCGTCAAGAGTTACGCCGAGCTGAGGGGAGCTGCTTCTACTGTGGCAGTAAGGAGCACCGGATCCGTACCTGCCCGGAGAGGTCGGGAAACGCCTGTGTCTAGGATCGCTCAGAGAGGTCATCCTAGACAAGAATAAACCCTCTCCATCTCTGCTGCTGTCGGTCTTTATCATCTGCGGGGAGAACTGTTATTTTGAACTAGCCCAACTTGACTCTGGAGCTGCCGGGAATCTCATTTCCCAGTCCCTGGTAGAAAAATACAGCATTCCCACCAAACCTCTGGCTGTACCCTTATCTGTCGCTGCCGTGGATGGGGGCCTCTTACCACGTCCCATCCAACTCATCACCGAATCCATTACTTTGCAGGTGGGAATACTGCACTCTGAGAGCATCTTCTTTCATGTTCTGCCTGGACTCTCTCACGCCCTCTTGCTAGGCCTACCTTGGCTTCAGAGACATGCACCCGTGCTTGATTGGCAGACCGGAGAAGTCCTTCGCTGGGGACAGGACTGCCATAAGACTTGTTTAGTTCCCGTCCATCCTGTCCGTCCTTCTCCTACCCCAGCTAATCTACCTGGACTTCCGATTCCTTATTGGTCTTATGCGGACGTCTTTAATAAAAAGGAGGCAGAGACATTACCCCCTCATAGACCATACGACTGCCCAATCGACCTGTTACCCGGTACTACTCCTCCCCGTGGGCGTATTTACCCGTTGTCCGCTGCTGAGACCCGGTCTATGTCTGAATATATTGAGGAGAATCTGGCCCGGGGATTTATACGGAAATCTACCTCCCCGGCGGGAGCAGGCTTCTTCTTCGTTAAAAAGAAGGACGGCTCTCTCCGTCCCTGTATAGACTATAGAGGCCTTAACCAGATCACGGTGGAGAATAAATACCCCCCTCCGCTCATTCCGGAATTAGTTGACCGTCTGAGGGGGGCTAGAATCTTCACCAAGCTGGACCTCCGTGGGGCCTATAACCTGGTCCGTATCCGTCAGGGCGATGAATGGAAGACGGCATTCAACACCCGGGACGGCCACTATGAATATCTGGTAATGCCCTTTGGTCTCTGTAACGCTCCCGCCGTCTTTCAAGAGTTGGTCAATGACATCTTCCGGGACCTTCTCTACTCCTGCGTAGTGGTGTACCTGGACGACATCTTGGTCTTCTCTCTGGATCTCCAGACTCACCGGAGGGACGTTCGTCAGGTCCTGCTCAGGCTCAGGCAGAACCACCTCTACGCCAAATATGAGAAGTGCCTCTTTGAGCAGACCTCGCTTCCGTTTTTGGGCTACATAATTTCTCAGACCGGCCTACGAATGGATCCTGAGAAACTGTCTGCCATCGAGAAGTGGCCTCGACCAGAGGGGTTGAAGGCTATTCAGCGGTTCCTGGGCTTCGCCAACTACTACCGCCTCTTCATACCGCACTTCTCTTCCCCGACTGCCCCAATCTCTGCGCTCACCAGTAGGGGCACTAATCCCAGAGAATGGCCGCCCGAAGCAGAGGAAGCCTTTCTTTCCTTAAAACAGGCTTTCTCTTCCGCCCCGGTGCTGCATCGCCCGGACGGCAATAAGCAATTCTTCCTGGAAGTTGACGCCTCCTCCTCTGGAGCCGGAGCGGTACTTACCCAAAAATCGTCTTCCAGGAGAATGGTAACTTGCGGCTTCTTCTCCAAACTCTTCTCCTCTTCTGAGCGCAACTATTCTATAGGAGACCGAGAGTTATTGGCCATTAAGCTGGCATTGGAGGAGTGGCGTTACCTGCTCGAGGGGGCTCTTCACCCGGTAATAATTTACACGGACCACAAGAACTTGGCTTACCTCCAGAGTGCCCAGAGACTTAACCCGCGCCAAGCCCGGTGGTCCTTGTTTTTTGCTCGCTTTGATTTTGTTCTTCATTTTCGCCCGGCTGACAAAAACATCAAAGCTGACGCCTTGTCCCGATCCTTCCTGGTGTCTGATCTTGAGGAGGAACGTAAACACATCATCGATCCCGCCAGAGTAATGCAGGTGGCCCCCGTGAGTCTAAATCGTCTCCCTCCCGGTAAGACGTTCGTAACGGTACCTGATCGGGAGAAGATCCTACACTGGGGTCACTCGTCTAAGCTAGCTGGCCACACCGGTCAGAAAAAGACCCTCCAGCTTATCACCCGGCACTACTGGTGGCCTACCCTGCACAAGGACGTAATAGACTTTGTTTCTGCCTGTGTGTCCTGCGCCCACAACAAGGTTCCGAGACACCTGCCAGCCAGTCGCCTCCTTCCTCTTCCAGTACCTGCTGCCACCTGGCAGCATATAGCTATGGACTTCACAACAGATCTCCCTGTCTCTGCCGGTTGTACGGTCATTTGGGTGGTCGCTGAAAGCTTTTCCAAAATGGCTCATTTCATTCCCCTGCCAGGCCTCCCGTCTGCACCCGAGCTGGCTAAAGACTTTATCCGCCACATCTTCCGTCTTCATGGCCTGCCCCTCCACATTGTGTCGGATCGTGGGGTTCAGTTCACCTCACGCTTCTGGAGAGCCACATGTAAGCTGCTAGACGTCACCCTGGACTTCTCCTCCGCTTACCACCCACAGTCCAATGGTCAAGTGGAGCGGATCAATCAGATCCTGACCAGTTACCTCCAGCACTTCGTTAATGCCCACCATTCAGACTGGGTGGATCTCCTGCCATGGGCCGAATTCTCTTACAATAATCACGAGAGCGAATCTTCCTCCAAATCCCCGTTTTTTGTAGTCTTCGGTCAGCATCCTCGGATCCCATTTCCCGTCTCCACCTCAGTGGACAATCCGGCTGCGGAATCTCTCGTTAGCGAATTCTCCTCCATTTGGGAGAGTACCCGATCCGCACTCCTTCAGTCGTCCGAGCGGATGAAAAAACACGCTGACAAAAAACGCCTGGATCCTACACAATTCCGTCCTGGAGATAAAGTCTGGCTCTCGTCCAAGTATGTCCGGCTCAAGGTTCCTTCCTACAAGTTAGGGCCTCGGTTCATCGGCCCACTGGAGGTTATCAAACAGATCAACCCGGTGGCCTATAAATTGAAACTCCCGGCCAACTTGCGGATCCCTAATTCCTTCCATGTATCTCTCCTCAAACCCGTGGTACTTAACTCTTTTTCCAAGTCTACAGGTACGCCTCCTGCTCCGGTTTCCGCTGAAAACGAGTTTGAAGTAGAGAACATTCTGGCCACCAAAAGGGTAAGAGGAAAGACCTTTTTTCTAGTAGATTGGAAGGGGTTTGGTCCTGAGGAGAGAACGTGGGAGCCCCGGGAGAACATCCATGCCCCTCTCATCCTTGGTAAATTTCTGTATGGCCTAAAAAAGGGGGGGCCTAAAGGGGGGGGTACTGTAGCGTCGGCGTCCCTGCCTCCTGCTAGGCAGGGACGCTGTTCCCCTCACCTCTCCGCTCCGTGCCCGGCGTCTTCCTCCCGCTCTGCTGGCAGCGCGCGCTCCTTCCCGGCCACGGTGCTTAGGGCGCGCGCGCTCCCCCTCTCTTAAAGGGGCCGTGCGCGCCGTCCTAAGGAGTCCCCGGCCAATGGCCGGAGGACTTCACCATATATAAGGCACCTCCTCCAAAATGGAGGTGCCCGAGCAATGTTGTTGCAAAGCCTTCACTCTGCTTCAGCCCTCAGGTCCCGTTACCAGTTACCTGCCAGTCACCTGCCAGTTTCCTGCTTGTTACCTGCCAGTCACCTGCCAGATTCCTGCCTGTTACCTGCCAGTCACCTGCCAGATTCCTGCTTGATACCTGCCTGATATCCACTTACCTTCTTGCAAGCCTGCGGTCCGACGGTCTGCATTCCGACACCTGTCAGTCTGTCTATGGACCAGCCTGCCCGCTCACCTGGGAGCGCTCACCTGCTACCTGCCTGCTAGCCTACCTGGAGGCTCTGCCGTCACTTGCCGTGACCACCTGCCTGTCCAGAGACTCTTGCCTGCTCACCTGGGAGCGTCCACCTGCTACCTGTCTGCTAGCCTACCTGGAGGCTCTGCCGTCACTTGCCGTGACCACCTGCCTGTCCAGAGACTCTTGCCCGCTCACCTGGGAGCATCCACCTGCTACCTGTCTGCTAGTCTACCTGGAGGTTCTGCCATCACTTGCAATGACCACCTGCCTGTCCAGAGACTCTCGCCCGCTCACCTGGGAGCGCTCACCAGCCACCTTCCTGCTGTCCTTCTACCCAGAGACTGTCCCTGTCACTTGCCGTGACTACCTGCCCTTCTACCCAGAGACTGTCCCTGTCACTTGCCGTGACTACCTGCCCTTCTACCCAGAGACTGTCCCTGTCACTTGCCGTGACTACCTGCCCATCTTCCCTGGGAGCCACCCACTTCCTTACAAGGATAGGCCCCTTGTATAGTTGCTCAGAGGTTCCACCTCCCAGACCCGTTACAAGACTCTCTCCTTTCTAATGGGAACATGTCGTACTTGTTACTGTGGCCCTGCTCTGTGTGTCGTTAAATTCTTAGTGCGGTTTTTTCTAAAATTGGTCAGCTGTTGGACTCACTGCATACCCGATAACTGTATAGCAGACCCTCTCCTTTCTAATGGGAACATGTCTTACTTGTAACTGTGGCCCTGCTCTGTGTGTCTTTAAATTCTTAGTGGGGTTTTTCCTAAAATTGGTCAGCCGTTGGACTCACTGCATACGATATAACTGTATAGCAGACCATGTCCTTTCTAATGGGAACATGTCGTACTCGATACTGTGGCCCTGCTCTGTGTGTCTTTAAATTCTTAGTTGGGTTTTTCCCAAATTTTGGCAGCCCTTGCAGTCACAGCATGGGCATTACCGCTATAGGAAACCCACTCCTTTATAATGGGAACATATTTTTTACTGAGACCCTCCTCTATGTCTCTTCAAAGGGGTATTGGGTTGCGTCCAAAATTTTGGCAGCCCTTGCAGTCACTGGATACGCAATAACAGTATAGGAGACCCACTTGTTAATAATGGGAACAACAAAGCATAGCCGGCTGATGGCTTTCTAACAATAGCGAGTGCCGACTGCTGACCTTTTAAGAATAGTAAGGGCTGTCTGATGGCCCTATAAAAATAGGCTTTATGACTTTCAGAGTCCCTCCATCATAAATAAAACAGGATGTGTCTGATGATGTGTCACACACCACATTGCCAGATAAGGTTGTAAAATGTTAAAATGACATTTCCCGGTGAATGCATTTGTCTTAAAAAATAACATTAAAAAAACAAAACAATAGGATCTTTCTTTAGTATAAAAAACAGTGTCACCAATTTAACCTCAATGTAATCACATTGTTCAGCTCCTGCACCTCCTCCTGCATCTCCGAAATGACCACATCAGTCACAAGCTGACAGCACTGCAGCACTGCCTTGGCCAAGAGGCAACAGGATGTGCTGAAGATAACATGCTTAATACTTAATTGACAAACCGCCCAGCGCTGCAGAGTTTTTGAAAGCTGTAACACAGCAGCCTGATCTGTGGCTCTCACCGCTGAACATACAGCCAGGCATGGTCGTGTGTGACAATGGGCGCAACCTGGTGACGGAGAAATGACAGACGGAGTAGATACGGTTTCCCTCTATGCCAGTCCTTTCACCGAGCTAAATACAACTCTCAGAAAAAAAGTTGTGGACTGGCTCCGTACCGTCCCTGGCCACATTCATCTGTTCACTTGTTTGTGGTTAGGCGGTCCTTCCCAGTAAGTGCACTGGGGAGTGCACAGGTAATGTTGTGGGACCCGTGCTTGTGGAAGGCGGAGGCGACATCGGGAGAAACAGTGGCGGCTGGGGACCGAGTATGGACACCCGGCCGCCGACGGCATGAGGTTGTGAAAAGCTTCCGCCTCCAAGAGCTTAAAAGGCCATATTTCAAGTGCAAGCAGCTGCCCAGAAATCTGGCAGTTTAGTGTTGTGGGTGGGTGGCTGGCTGGCTGCATACTTGCAAATGCATTCCAAGTAACAGAAAACTTAGCAGATGGTGGCCTCTATCATCATCACGACCTCACCTCAGCACTATGAACTCTCCTGATGGAGAAGCCAAGTCCCACTGGAGGAGTCTCCGGATCTCTGGTGGGCCCATCCAACCCTGCCGAGAAGCAGCCCTAGCTAAGAAATGTGTGTGGGAAGGTTCCCGGACACTCTATGGCTGTTTTTTTTTTACTGTGGACTTGCTCTATACAGTCCCTGGCCACATTCACCTGTCCACATGTTTGTGGTTAGGCGGTCCTTCCCAGTAAGTGCACTGGGGAGGGTAGGGGTCATTTTCTGGGACCCGCGCTTGTGGAAGGCGGAGATGATACCGGAAGAAACGAGCCTAAAAGGCCACATTTCAAGTGCAAGCAGCTGTCAAAAATTTGGCAGTATAGTATTGCAGCCTGTGGATGGGTGGCTGGCTGGCTGCATACTTGCGCTTGCATTCCAAGGAATGGGGTAGGGACAACTGAACGCTGCACTGGGACAAAGACGTGGACGGTGATTGTTGCAAGTCTGCAACGACAGGTGCATGGCGGGAGACATCTTCACATGCGCCAAGGATCACTTATGATGGGCACACTTTTAGGCAGTGACCTGGGAGTCAGAAATGCTTCCAGAGGTCTTCCCCATGCTGTTCCCATGTCTTTTCAGCAGTGTATGCTTGTGTCTGATGATGTGTCACACACCACATGGCCAGATAAGGTTGTAAAATGTTAAAATGACATTTCCCAGTGAATGCATTTGTCTTTGTTGAAAGCAATGCAAAAGTGCAAAAACGCTATGTGTGAACATAGCCAAGGTGTGGAGGAGTATTTTTGTTTTTGGTTATTTATTTTGCTTTATATAGATTGTACATGTCATGGAAAGGATGTTCCTTAACATATTTCCCAGGAAAATCCATTTTGGTTTCGTTTTGGTATGTTTTATTGTGAGTCCGTAAAAGTGGCGTTATACCTGTGACAACGTTGTTGACAGCTGTGACCTGGGAGTCAGAAATGCTTCCAGGTGTCTTCCCCATGCTGTTCCCATGTCATTTGAGCACTGTTCCCATCGATTTGGGCAATTTTTAGGCCCTCTGCAGACCGCCGGGGGGAGCCGCCTGAAAAATGCTCGAGTTTCCCATACTTACATTGGGCTCGTTGCTCGGGTCGAGCACCCGAGTATTCCAATTTGCTCGACCCGAGCAACGAGTAACCGAGCATTTTAGTGCTCGCTCATCACTAGTCCCCACCATTCCTTTGAGCAGATTTCTCAGAGTGTGAGATGTAAGAAAACAGCCTGATCTCCTGGTCTAACCTCCTACATGAGTCAGTGTGGCAGGAGGGGCAGTGCCGCTGTCCGCAGCCAGTATTACATTTTGTGTCCAGTTCAACAAGAAAAATGTGGTGAGCTCCTCTTTAACACCCTGTTATGGATTTTACTGGATTGTTTTTTTGGAAAATTGTTGCTTTTCCAACATGAATAAGCTACCAGTAATATGGAAATCCTCCATTTTTCAGTTGACAGATCTGTGTCAAGGCTTGTTTTTTGCAGCATGAGTTGAAGTTTTTAATTGTGCCATTTGGGGTTAAATAACATTTTTAATCACTTTTTATTCCAATTTTTGGGAAATAGAATGAACAAATAAAGAGCAATTCAGAAATTATCTTTAACCCCTAAACGCTTAAAATGATGACACTGCCGGAACCCAGACCAGTCCAAAGTACCTCCATCTGCCCCATAAGTGAATGGTTCTGTCGGCGGGTTTGTCTGAATCACGTATTTCAGAGATTTACACGGAAACCCTGACGTAAGCGCTCAAAGCAGAGCGCAGGATAAATGTGAGCCGAGCCTTATTCCAACTTTTGGGAGACAGAATTAACAAATAGACAGCAGTACAAGAATAGTTATTTTTATTTTTTCGCGGTTCATTGAGTGGTATAAGTGATAAGGTGGATTTTTTCTTTGGGTCGGTGCGATTACAATGATACCAGATTTATATAGTTATCTTTAGGTTTTGCTGCTATGACACAGTAAAAATGCCTTTTCATAAAAAGTATTTTTTTCGTCACCAGACGCGGCGATAATTATGTGTACTTTTTTTTTATTTTTGTTTTATCACAAACACTGCGTTTTGTGTGGCGAAACATCTTTTCATGATTTGTGTGCGCTTTTGTGTGTTTTTTCTTACTTTTTTACATATTTTAGTTTACTTTTTTACTTAGTCCCACTGTGGGACATGATGTATAATTTTTACTTTGATCACTGTTCTCATGCACTGCAGTAGTCGTATACTGCAGTGTATAAGACTGTCAGTGCTTCACTGACTTACCCTGCTTATTGCTGGAACTCACAGGCCTCCGTACCCAAGTACCATGGTAACCATTGGCACCTGCAATTCTCATTCACGGGGGTCCGATAGTTACAAAGGGGGTCTTTTAACCCCCTTTTAACCACTTAAATTCTGCTGACGCAATTGACAGCGTCATTTAAGGGGTTAACTGGCCCCAATCAGCTTCAAAACTGTCCGGGGCCGATACCGCAGGGTGTCAGCTGTCATGTACAGCTGACACCAGTGGGAATTTCAGCCGTGGGGCGGCGCTGAGGAATAAGGCCCCTTAATAACTAACATTAAAAGGCGTATCGGTGGTCGTTATATTTTTATGTAATAAATCAATAGAACATGTGACAATAAGCAATTTTGTAATATATTTTATGAGAGAAATCAGCTTTTTTCTCCTCCAGGATTGATCTTTCACTCTCAATTCGTGGGTAAAATTGGTATTCAGTGAAGACAGATACTCACATTACTGATATAAGAGATGGCAGGTGGTGCTCAGAAACTTCTATAGAAAGGGGAAGAGGATGATGTGGAAGGAGCTAGAGGTAGACACAGATATTCTGCTGCAAGTTCTAAAATTTCATGAGTAGCAACTGTCAACGAACAGAATTCTCTGATAAGATATGTTACAAAATTTGTCATTTCACATGTACTACTGATTTATAATAAAAGAAAAAACTGCTGATAACGTTTTTATTTTATTTACACCATTTTACGCTGGTCACCGCATGGTAAAAGTGGTGAGGTGACTTTACTCATGAGGTCAGTACAACGATTTTTTATAATTTGCTGACTAAAAGCACTTTTTTTTTTTTTTTTACAAAAAAATCATTATCCCTTTGCATTGCCATATTATTAGAGCTATAACTTTTTTATTGTTTTTCTGAACTAGCTGTGTAGGAGCTTGTTTTTTACTACATGAGTTAAAGTTTTTGTGCCTTATTGGACTACATCAAAAATTTTTTGACTGCTTTATTCCAATTTGTGGGTTGCAAAGTGGTGTTAAAAAAAAATCATGAATTGCTGTTTTTTGTTCAATGACTGTACGTAACTATAAGAAAGTTTTTTCTTTATGTCAGTACAATCAAAGTGATACCAGATTTATAGATTGTTTTTAGTTATCGCCATATTCTTCAAGCTATACCTTTTTTTCTATTTCTTCACCAACAGAGCCATATGATGGCTTTTTTTTGCAGGACGAGATGACATTTTCAGTGCTAGCATTTTTATTTATACATCAATGTTGATTCCATTTTTTTGTGTGTCAGTATGATGTAAAAAAGCTATTTTTTTTCTTTACAGTGTTCACCGTGCGGGTTAAATAATGAAACAGTTTTGTGGAGATACCAATTTTTTTTTTAAACAGAAAAACAGTGTCTTACATGTGACTCATTTTTATCACTATTTTTTCGTTTCTTATCTTTTCTGCATTTTTTTCCATAATTTTACACAATTTGAGTTTTTTTAACTTTTTTATTTAATACCAGCAGGAGACTTCAACTTTTTCTTTGTCTGATTGCTGGTCTAATACCCTGCAATGCTTATGCTATTATTCAGCCTGGAGTCATTATGGCAACCATGAGCACCACACACACCACAATTGCAAGGTGCCGATGAGAATGAAGAGGGAGTGCCCTCTCTCAAATGAGCACCTAGATGCCGCTGTTGCTATTTACAGCGGCATATGAGGGGTTAGACTGCTGTAACTGGTCCTAGCACCAATTGCATCTGTTACCGCACGGTGCCTGCTATGAATAACAGCTGTCATCCGCTGATGACTTTGCCAGCTCTACTTGAGAGTCGGCAAAATCACCACGCTGTACATGTACGACGGTTTGCAGAAATGCAGTTCCCGCTGCACTGCAGATGTCAGGAAGGGGTTTATGAACTTAAAGAAGTTGTCCGGTACTTTTTTTAAATTGCCCAATGTATTCAGCATGTATATTTGTAAATACCTGATAATGCCTGTGAGCGGCGCTATCGGTGGCCGCTCACAGGCATCACGTGACCCCGCGCTGACGTCACGACAAGTGAAGCGCGACTCAGAGCTGGGGTCCCCGCGGTGGTTGCGGGGTTGTGGGCAGGGTTATTCCCCGCGTCACACCCGTCATCCACCGCGCACTTTCCCAATGAATGGGGAGAGGGAGAGCGCACGGTGGATGCCGGGTGTGACACAGGGGAATAACCCCAACGTCATACAGGCACGTGAAGGCCACACACAATACTGAGCCTCATTTTAACTTGTTTTAAGGACATTACATCAAAGTTGGATCAGCCTGTAGTGTGTTTTTCCACTTTAATTTTGGGGGTGACTCCAAATCCAGGCCTCCATTGGCTAATAAATTTGATTTCCATTGATGATTTTTGTGTGATTTTGTTGTCAGCACATTCAACTTTGTACAGAACAAAGTATTCAATGAGAATATTTAATTCATTCAGATCTAGGATGTGTTATGTGAGTGTTCCCTTTATTTTTTTGAGCAGTGTATTCTGTATATATAATGTTGATTTCTTATTGTCTTATTGCGGCTGGTGCCTGAATAAAATATTGTGTGTATGTAAAACACAGCGCCTTTTGTGTCCTGTGTATATGGTACTGTCTCCTTTAACATAAAAAGGGAAAGCTTAGCTGAAAAAATTCCTACCTTTACTCTTTCTATTGTGTAGGCATTGCATTTTGTGTAATTTGTCCATGTCCTGTTACTGTCTGGATGCCTGAACCAGTATCCATTTGTATCGCAATGCTTTGTAACTTTCTCTTTAAAGTAAAAAAAAAAATCAGTTAGTTACAAAATAGTATAAAAAAAAACATAGAAAAAAAAATTGTTCACTCCTATCCTTGGGAATCTAAAACTTGATTCTCTGTGCTCTCAATGCAGGCAACATTTCATTATAGTGTGGAATAAACTGAATGTCTGCTAATAAGTACTAACATGACATGTTGTATCAATGACTAATGTCTTGCGTAATAAATGCTAGAAACACAACACCTATATGGGCCCATAAGAAAAAGAGGTCTGGCAATGAACTGCACGTGTTGCTTTCCCTCAAACCAATGAGTGAAATTTTAGAATTCTATTTTCTTCCACCCATCAATAGGCAGATCAAAGCATATAGATGTACAAAATACTATTTAAAGGGAATCTGTCAGCAGCTTTTTCTCTATGTAATCTGAGAACAGCATGAGGTAGGAGTTAACACACAGATTTCAGAGAGTGTCTGTTATCAGGCTGTGTGCTGTTTACTTACAATGAAGGTTTTACCTGATCTATCTATCGCAATAAATGAAATCATGCTTTCTACAGTACCTGAAGTCCACTGCCTCGGAGTAACTCTCGACTCTGTCCTTCAAACCACACATCCAAGCCCTCGCCACCTCCAACTCAAAAATATTTCCAGAATCCTTTCTTTCTTCAAACTTTAATCTACTAAAATGTTAATGCATGCCCTCATCATCTCTGACCTCGACTACTGCAATATCCTCCTCTGTGGCCTCCCCGCTATCACTCTCGCACCACTCCAGTCTGTCAGTATCTCTGCTGCCCGACTAATCCACCTCTCTCCATGCTACTCCTCTGCTTCTCCCCTCTGAAAATCCCTTCATTGACTCCCAATTCTCCAACGTGTCCACTTCAAGCTACTAACACTGACCTACAAAGCTGTCCATAATCTGTCTCCCCCATACATCTCTGAACTAGTCTCCCGATATCTCACATCATGTAATCTCCGGTCCTCCCAAGACCTCCTTCTCTCCTCCACACTCCTACGTTCCTCACCCAATTGACTGAAAGACTTCTCCTGAGTATCCTCCATCCTCTAGAATTCTATTGCCCAACACATATCATTATACCCTACATTCGGAACTTTCAAGCGGAACTTGAAAACCCATCTCTTCAGAACAGCTTACAGCCTGCACTAACCACACTGCCGCCTCACCAACACCAGAGCTGTCGCCTCACCAACATCGGAGCTGCTGAAACCCCCAAACCTACTGTCTCCTTCCCCATTATCCTGTAGAATGTAAGGCCTCAAGGGAAGGGTCCTCTCTCCTCTGTACCTGTCTGTCACGATTAGTTTGTTCACTGTAATTTCTATTTGTGCTTTGTATGTAACCTCTCCTCATGTACAGCACCATGGAATCAATGGTGCTAAAAAATACAGTATTTTTCGGACTATAAGATGCACCTTTTTCCTCCAAAATTTTGGAGGAGAGTAGGGGGTGTGACTTATAGTCTGAATGTGCTATATATACTATATATACACACACACACACTGTGGCTGTGGATGATGGGGGAGTGTGGGGGGAGTTTCAGAGATGCGGGGCACAGGAGGCAGGAGCCGCCAGCCCTACACTGTGCCCGCTGCTAAAGAAAGCCATGGGCGTGAGGAGCAGTGAATATTCATTTTCCTTAGTAGCGCGCACAGTGTAGCCGCAGTGCGGCTCCTGCTTTGGCTTGGCGGTCACATGGGCATGGAGAGTAGTGAATATTCATGCTCTTTCATAGCGGGCACACACGACTGCTGAGCCGCAGCAGGAGCCGCAGCTGCGGCAACACTGTGCGCGCTATTAAGGAAAATGAATATTCACTGCTCCCCACGCCAATTGTCCAGGCGTGGGAAGCAGTCACTATTCCGGCAGATCATCTCACCGTGTGAGGGAACATGGCAGTGACATCATGCGCGGCTCACGGTGAGTTCAGTGCTGGCAGCAGAACAGGACACAATGCTGGAGCAGAGGGAAGGAAGGTGAGTATAATTGTTTATTTTTTCGTGTGCAGCGTGATGGGGATGGAGGTGCCATGCATACCAAGAAGAGGGATGAAGGGGGCCATGCATACCAGGAAGAGGGATGAGGGGGGCCATGCATACCAGGATGAGGATAAGGGGTGCCATGCATACCAGGAAGAGGGATGAGGGGGGCCATACATACCAGGATGAGGGGTGCCTTGCATACCAGGATGGGGATCAGGGGTGCCATGCATACCAGTATGGGGATCAGGGGGTGCCATGCATACCAGGATGGAGGGCTGCCATGCATACCAGGATGGGGATGGGGGTGCCATGCATACCAGGATCGGGATGAGGGGTGCCATATATACCAGGATGGGGGATATTAACAGAATTGGGGGGCATTACCCCTATAACAGGGTCAGCAGCAGAACCACTCCCCCTTAAAAGTGCATCATGGCCACATTTTTTGCTTAAATTTTTTTTCTTTTATCCTCCTCTAAAACCTAGGTGTGTCTTATGGTCCGGTGCATCTCATAGTCCAAAAAAAACATTAAGTAATAATAATCAGGTGATTATCAATGCTGGGACAAGGTCTCAAGCACCTGCTCGCCCAACCAATCCCCTCCTGTGAAAAGCAGCTCAATGTCAATAGACAATGTACATAGAGGGTCTGGTGTGGGCGGGGTTAGCTTTCCCAGCTCTACTTCATGCTGCATCTAAGAACTCTGATTGTGTCACAACTGTGGCACCCAATAAACTAAGTGATACTTCATTGGATTCATGGTCTCATTTTTAACATTATGCTGCTCTCAGATAAGGTAGCAAAAACCTGGTGACAAATTCCATTTAACTTTGTCTGGCGGGGGAATACAGTTCTAGTTCCTTTAGACTTCTTTTTCCCTCTTTTGCCCCATTCTGACTTTTGCAATAGTGCTCTATGATTTCTGTGTATACGCTTGTCAGTATGGCACCAGTTGTGCCCTATACATTTGTTATACAGTATATGGAGAGTTGTAAAAAAAATACGTATATTTTTTTTTTAACCAAAATCCACCATTTTTTCTTAAAGGAGTGTATACAATATACACAAAAATGTATGCATAGGTAACATGCTGACAGATTATTTTAATATCATACTGTGGTCAGCAGCATACCTTGGTATTTAGAACAAAATACATATTACCTAGAACTTACCAGAAGGATCAAAGTCCTGAAAATAATCAGGACAGTGCTGCTCAGATACGTCTCCTGCTACTGCATCGCCCCAACATAACCAACCATCCCATGTCCTATTACAAAACCGACCTAAGCAGAAGAAGAAAAGGCAACATATACGGTAAGTAAATTTACAATATTACAAAGTGTGGACAATAACAAGAACACATAATTAAAATAAATAACTAATTTGGTATAGAAGGGGGGATGAGGTTTAGAAATCTGTGCCCACAATCTCCCTCTCTTACTAAGGTAATCAAGGTCATAGGCAACTTTGTGAGCACCTCAAAACATTAGACAAATTGTACTGCCACTCATGCGCAATCAAATATAACTGTGCATGTCCTGAAGCAAAGAAGAAGCTTGATCTTCAGATCCTCAGTTGACGTCAAGCTTCTTCTTTGCTTCTGGACATGCACAGTGCACCGTTGAAGTCAGGGAGCATACACCCGACATCAGAGGCGCAAAGACCTGTGGGAAAGAAAGTAGCGTGCATTTGCCAGTTTTGCAGAGAGATGGTGATGACGCCGGCTCTTGCAATCATGTTATTACCCTCCCATGTGTGTGATATGATGAGAGGAATGACTAGTCTGGGGAAACAGACGCCCCATTGACTTGTCAAAAGATTAATTTGTATATTAAAAAAAGGACTTTAGAGATACTTTTTTTTTAAAGATCTGTTAATATGTCAAAATAAACGGCTTATTCGGTAGGGTGTTTAAAAAGGAATACAGAAAGGTTGCTGATTTAAAGGGCATGGGGGACCTGTCAGGTTCCCTTTAAAAGGACTTTCCCAAGAACAAACGAGCATTTTACTTAGTGGATTGAGAAATGTAAAAAATTGGATGTGTTTAAATATTCTGCTGTGCTTAGATAAGCTTATAAAGGTGCCTCTGATGTATCCTGTGTAGTTAGCTGTGCCTGACCAGGTAGAGATGCTCGAGCTAATTGTTGCACATACACAGCTTCTGACAAGGGGAAGAAGTATAAGTGAGGCTGTGTGCCCACGATGCGTATTTCATGCGTTTTTGGTGCGGAAATTTCCGCAGCGTAAACGCATGGTAAGCCTTCTGCCATGGTCCCCTATGCAATTCCGCACTTTCAATGCCCATGCTGCGGATTTTTCTGCAGCGTTTATGCTGCGCTCAAAAATCCACAGCATGTCCATTAATTTTGCGGAAGTGCGGCGTAATCGCCGTCATTGACTTGCATTGAGATGCACATAATCCGTGTCAGTACATTTGTACTGACGGATTATATGCGTTTCAATGTGCGGATGGTACCCAAGTCTGGAGGAGAGGAGACTCTCATCCAGACCTGGGTACCATTGTACCTGTAAAAAATAGAATAAAATAAAAAATAAAGAATATATTCACCTTCCGACGGCCCCCGGTCTCCTTCCCTGTGCTTGCGGGCAGGACTGAAGGACCTGCGGTGACGTCACAGTCATGTGACCGCAGGCCCTTCAGTGCAGTGTCCCGCGATCAGCTGGCAGCCAGGAAGGAGCGCAGCAACACACACCGGGCCATCGGAAGGTAAGTATAGGTTTATTTATTTTTTTTTAAACATTCTTTTACGGTCACACTATATAAATCCATGCTGTTTGCATGGATTTATATAGTGTGACCTAGTTGTCAAGCACTTTCCAAGTGATGCTAAAATCGCCTGGAAAGCGCTTGTCAATCCGCATGCGGAAACGCATGTGAATAACGCTTCAAATCCGCATGTATTTGACAGGAAAAACGCATGCACAATCTGCATGCGTTTTTTCTGCCAGGGAGATGCAGAAATGCTGCAGAAATTTTCTGCTTCATTTCTGCATCGTGGGCACATAGCCTGAATATTCCGAAGCAACAGGAAAGGATTCTTCCAGATAATTCTTTGTGTGAGTTTCCTCAATTTCCTGCCTGTCTTTTAGCAAAGGAGTGAAACTATCTGCTGTATAATTGGTCCTGTGAGCTCATCTAAATAAATCAATGTGCAAAATATGTCTGCAGGTTGGACACCTAAACTGAGCACACAGCTTATCATTACAAAAAAATCCTGAGATGTCAGTGAATACAGCCCAGAGTGAAGAATGTTACTCCTCTCTCTACCTGTCCTTTTCATCTAATAATAATAATAATGATTTTTATTTCTATAGTGCCAACATATTCCGCACCACTTTACATTTTAGAGGGGCTTGTACAGACAATAAAAGACATTACAGAATAACAATCACATAAATCAACAGATACCAGGAAGAGTGAGGACCCTGCTCACAAGCTTACAATCTATGAGGAAATGGGGGAGACACAAAGGTGGATGGTAACAATTGTATTGTACGGTCAAGCATCAATGTAATAAAAAGGGTAATTACTAGTGTTGAGCGAACATGCTCGACACTGCTCGGTACTTGGGATGTTCGGCGAGCACCGAGCATTTCCGGGTTACTCAGGTGGGAGCTCGGGTCTCCACCCTGCATGTTTGGCACTCTTTACAGAGCCAATGAACATGCAGGGATTGCCAGCCAGTCACTGTAATGCCGCAGCCATGTTGTTTGTGGGCATTACAGTGATTGGCTGGCCGCACAGCGTCACCTCGAGTATTTAAAACCGGGCGCCGCCATCTTGGACACAGTCGCTCCGGATCAGACAGTGTAGGGACAGCGCTGCTGATTTAGGGAGAGATATATCCTGCAAAATAGTTAGTGTAGGGTCTGTAAAGGCTGCCAGATCAAACAAACAGTCCTTCTCAGGACTAATATCCATCCCAGGTATATCAGGCAGGCAGGCAGGCTGTATAGGAGACGCAGTGGTTATACCAGCAAACGCTGCATTACAGTCCTGTGTGCTGCTCCGGTTGCTGAAATTGCTGGACTTAGCTCCAGGTCCCGGGGGCCAGGAAAAATCCTTTTTTTTTTATCTAAATCCTCTTTTTTTTTTTTCCTCCTTCACAATGTACAAATACCCATCTTATTAACCTTTTGGTGTCCGCCCCCAAAAAAAAAAAGTGTGCCTCTGATTTTTCAGACACAAATATATCTGTTGAAAATAGTCTGGTGTAGGCCAGAGAAATAGAAGTGTGGTTTTGCAGTTCTATGGGCCATTTGTATCTAAAAAAAACAGTTTGAGTGTGTCGCTCACTGTTCAGCCGCAAATATATATATATTTTAAAAAGCCTGGTATACACCAGTAAATTATTACTGTGGTTTTGATGTTCCACGGTAAAACATCTCTATTATCCTGTTTTTGGCATTTTTTGCTGTATAAAAATAATAATAGTGTCTCCCTGATTTTTCAGACACAAATATATCTGTTGAAAATAGTCTGGTGTAGGCCAGAGAGACAGAAGTGTGCTTTTGCTGTTCCACGGTAAAAAATCTCTATTATCCTGCTTTTTGCATTTTTTGCTGTAAAACAAAAAAAAAATAGTGTCTCCCTGATTTTTCAGACACAAATATATCTGTTGAAAATAGTCTGGTGTAGGCCCGAGAAATACAAGTGAGGTTTTGCAGTTCCACGGTACAAACCTCTGTATTATCCACTTTTGGGCCATTTGTATCTAAAAAAAACAGTTTGAGTGTGTCGCTCACTGTTCAGCCGCAAATATCTCTATTTAAAAAAGTGTGGTATACCCCAGTAAACAATAACTGTGGTTTTCCTCTTCCACGGTTCTAATCTACTCTTTATTACCCTTTTTCCATTGATAGTGCAAGTGTAAGCTATTTTACTTCATTTACAATGGGCAAGGCGCGTGGCAAGGGACGTGGAAGTGGACGTTCTGGTGATGGTTCGTGCAGAGGATGGGGACGTGGCCAAGGTGAAAATGTGCCACAACCAACAGCCACATCTTCTCGCTCCCACTTCTTGACCGAATTACTAGGGAAGCACAGAACAACACCAGTATTGAGAACTGATCAGTGTGAACAGGTTATTAATTGGATAGCAGACAATACTTCCAGTTACCTGGGCACCACCACTTCCGGTCTGTCTTCCACACGGTCAACTCTTAGTAGCCGTGAGTCTCGACCGCATACTCCTCCTCACCCTGAGGCTCCTTCCTCCCACCATGCCGAGTGTCGTCAGACAGCAAGTGATCCCACACTTGGACACTCTGAAGAGCTGTTCACTGGTCCATTTCCATATTTGGGCCCCTCGCCTGATACGCTTGAAGTGGTGGAAGAGGAGATCCCATGTTGCGATGCCCAAATATTTGAACAGCCACGGCCACAGGAAGTCGACGTTGGCAATCTGTCACAAGAGGTGGACGATGACGAGACACAATTGCCAGGAAGTGAGGAGGAGGATCGTGGTGAAAAGTGGAAGAGGAGGAGGTGGTGGATGATCTAGTAACTGACCCAACGTGGAAGGAGGACATGCAGAGTGAGGCCAGCAGCACACAGGGGGAGGGAGGCAGAGTACCCCAACAGGCAGGAAGAAGCAGTGTGGTGGCCGCAGACAGAAGGCAGGCAACCGTTCCCCGTAACACCAACACAAGGGACGTTGCCAGTACAAGCGGTAGGTCTTCCAGAGTCTGGAATTTTTTTAAAGACTCTGCTGATAACCCCAAAAAGGCCATATGTTCCACCTGCCATGCCAGCATCAGCAGGGGTGACAAAACTACCAGCCTGACCACCACCAGCATGATCAGGCACATGGCAGCAAAGCACCCGACTTTGTGGGGCGAAACCCAGGGTCCACGACCAGTGTTAGCGGGTGTCACCACTGCTTCTTCCACTGTTGTGCGTGCAATAAAACCCCCTGTTGTGTGTGCAAGGCAATCCCCTGTCCATACTGCATGTAAAGATGCCCCCTCCTCTCAGTCTTCACTTGTTATGGCAGTTTCTCAAGAAACAGCATCAACGTCCACGTCCACGTCCCACCGCAGCGTTCAATTGTCCATATCCCAGACCTTTGAACGAAAGCGGAAATTCGCAGCTAACGCCCCACAGGCCACAGTCCTAAATTCGCACATTTCACGACTGCTTGCATTGGAAATGCTGCCTTTTAGGCTGGTGGAGACGGAATCCTTCCGCAATCTTATGGCGGTGGCCGTCCCTCGGTACTCGGTCCCCAGCCGACACTATTTTGCCCGGTGTGCCATCCCCGCACTACACAAGCACGTGTCCCAAAGCATCTGCCGTGCCCTCAACAACGCAGTTACTGGGAGAGTCCACCTGACAACGGACACGTGGACAAGTGCTTGTGGCCAGGGACGGTACATCTCTCTGACGGCACACTGGGTAAACATAGTGGAAGCCGGGACCCAGTCGGACCTTGGGACGGAACACATCCTCCCCACACCGAGGATTGCGGGCCCTATGTCAGTCAGAGTTGCCCCCACAGTGTACAGCTCCTGCGCATCCTCCTCCTCCTCATGTTCAGCCTCCATCTCAGATATCACCACATCAGTTACAAGCTGGAAGCATTGCAGTACTGCCTCCGCCAAGCGGCAACAGGCTGTGCTGAAACTCATAAGCTTAGGTGATAAACCTCACACTGCTTGTGAGTTGTGGACAGCTGTGAAAGAGCAGGCAGATCTGTGGCTGAGACTGCTGAACCTACATCCCGGCATGGTCGTGTGTGACAATGGCCGTAACCTGGTGGCGGCTCTGAGGCGAGGTGAGATCACACACGTACCATGCCTGGCTCATGTGCTTAACCTCGTGGTTCAGCGGTTTCTTAAATCGTACCCCGAGTTGCCAGATCTGCTCGTCAAAGTACGCCGCCTGTCAGCTCATTTTCGCAAGTCGGCTACAGCTTCCGCCGCCCTTGCTGTGTTGCAGCAGCGTTTGCAGCTTCCGGCACACCGACTGGTGTGTGATGTCCCCACACGTTGGAACTCTACCCTCCACATGTTGCAAAGGATTTGTGAGCAGAAGAGAGCAGTTGTGGAGTACCAGCTGCAACAAGGCCGTCGATATTCAGGTCAGACTCCACACATAAGACCTCAGGAGTGGACCTGGATGTCTGACATATGTACCATCCTGACAAACTTTGAGGAGGCCACCAAGATGGTGAGTCGCGATGACGCCATCATTAGTGTCAGCATCCCACTTGTCTGTCTTTTGCAACGCTCTCTGCAGAGAATTAAAGAGGAGGCATTGCAGCCAGAGTATGATGAGATGGATCAAGAAGCCGTAGCGGGCGATTACACACAGCCCAGCCTCATCTCATCCCAACGTGCATTGGGGGACAATGAGGGAGAGGAGGAGGAGGAGGAGGAGGAGGAGGAGGAAGAACAGGAGCTGCTATCATGCGTTGTAGACGGTAGTACCTGTACAAGTGTCATACCGTCGGTTCAGCGTGGGTGGCCTGAGGACAGAGGGGAGGAGGAAGAGGAGGAGGAGGAGAGCATGGTCAGTCGTCATCTTGGTGAGGACACGGAAATCTGGCCCGTTACCAGTCTGGCACGCATGGCTGACTTTATGTTACGCTGCCTTAACCGTAACCCTCGCGTTGTCAAAATGTTGGGTGACAGTCATTACTGGTTGGTGACACTTGTAGACCCCCGCTACAAGGAGAACTTTCACTCTCTTATTCCTGAGGTGGAGAGGTCTACAAAAATGGGGCAATACCAGAAGGCCCTTGCTGCAGAACTCTTAAAAAAAATCCCATCTGAACACGCTAGCGGCAGAGGTCACAGTTCGCTGCCCAACCAAGGTGTACAGGCGAGAGTGATGCAACTCCAATCCAGCAGAGGCAGGGGAACACTGTCAACGTTCTGGGACAGTTTTCTGACACCCGCCCAGCTTACAGGCCCTGAGGCGCGGGGTACTCTCACAAGGAGTGGAAAGTTTCAAAAGATGGTGAGGGAGTACCTTGCCAATCGTACCAGCGTCCTCCGTGATTCCTCTGTGCCTTTTAATTATTGGGTATCCAAGCTGGACACTTGGAATGTACTCGCTCTGTACGCCTTGGGGGTCCTGGCCTGCCCTGCCGCTAGCGTGTTATCGGAGCGTGTTTTTAGTGCCGCTGGGGGAATTATAACTGATAAGCGCACTCGCTTGTCAACTGACAATGCTGACAAGCTGACCCTTATCAAAATGAACAAGGGCTGGATTGGGCCAGACTTCTCATCACCACCAAATGACAGCAGAGTAACATAAAGTCAAATCCACTGTGTTATTTCGGGAGGTGTATTCACATGCACAGCTTCACACCCACACATGGGTATACGCTTCCTCGTTTCGGCTGTTTAATCTTCTTCTCCTTATCCTCAGCCTCCACCACCACTATACCACCAGGGTGCCAGCATTGCAAGTTCCTCCGTCCTAATTTTTGGCAGCTTTTGCTGGGAAAGCATAAGCAAATACCATGGGACACCCACTCCCCAATAATGGGACTTATGTTTGTAATATGCTGTACTGCATGGCTCTTGTAAGGGGCATTGCAAGTTGCTCCGTCCTAATTTTTGGCAGCTTTTGCTTGGAAGGCATAGGCAAAGACTATGGGAGACCCACTTCCCAATAATGGGAGTAATGTTTTTAATATGCTGTACTGCATGGCTCTTGTAAGGGACATTGCAAGTTCCCCCTTCCTAATTTTTGGCAGCTTTTGCTTGGAAGGCATAGGCAAAGACTATGGGAGACCCACTCCCCAATAATGGGAATAATGTTTTTAATATGCTGTACTGCATGGCTCTTGCAAGGGGCATTAAAATCGTCTTGTTAAGCTACTGTGACCTCCACATCTCTTCCAAGGGTCGCTAATATTGTCTTTTTATTCCACTGCGACCTCCACCACTCTTCCAAGGGGTATTAAAAGCGTCTTGTTAAGCTACTGTGACCTCCAAGTCTCTTCCACAGGGCGTTGATATTGTCTTTTTATTCCACTGTAACCTCCACCACTCTTCCAAGGGGCATTGATATTGTCTTTTTATTCCACTGCGGCCTCCACCACTTTTCCAAGGGGCATTAAAACTGTCTTGTTAAGCTACTGTGACCTCCACGTCTCTTCCACGGGGCATTGATAGTCTTTTTATTCCACTGTAACCTCCACCACTCTTCCAAGGGGCATTAAAACTGTCTTGTTAAACCACTCTGAACTCCACGTCTCTTCTAAGGGGCATTAAAACCGTCTTGTTAAACCACTCTGAACTCCACAGCTCTTCCAAGGGGCATTGACATGTTGTTTTTAATTACCTCTAACCTCCACGACTCTTGCAACGGGCATTGCATTTCCTCCTAATTTTTGTCAGCTTTTGCTTTTCAATGCATAGGCGAACACTAAGGGAGACCCACTCCCCAATAATGGGTAGAAGGTTTTTAATACGCTGTAATCCACGTCTGTTTCAAGGGGCATTGCAGTGCCTAATAATTTTTGGAAAGCCTTCCATTCCCTGCTTAGGCCAACAGTGTACAGGAGACCCAGTTGCTATAAATGGAAAAAATGGTTTAGTTAAGGTCCTCTGACCTCCATGTCACTTCCAAGGGGCATTGGAGTACCTCGAAATTTTTGGTAGGCATTGCATTCACTGTATGCCTTATAACTGTGTAGCTGAACCGCTCCTTTTGGTACAGAAACATATCCTACAAGACATGTGTGGTTGGCTGGCCTGATATTGATGTGAATGGTCCCTGTTCCTCCTGCTCTTTCTCCTTTGCCACCACCTCATCCATCATTCATCACCTGAAGCTTTGTTTTAACGGGAGTCATAGAACTGGGATAGTAGCAGGAAAACATCCAGCAATCCTCGAAGGAGGTAGAATATGCGCCAAAACGCTGACCACCTCAGGCCTAGCTGCTACTACATACATGCGCTTGCATTCCAAGGAACAGAAAGCTAAGGAGGTGGATGGCCTCATGATCATGAATAATTTACTCGTTGTGTAGGAGGCCGACCACTGCTGCTGTCTACCTTCTGAACTTTGTGTTGAAGCCTGATTGACCCAGGACCCGCAATCCTCTATGTCTGGAGGACGTGTTGCATCCCAGAGTCCAACTGTATCCCGGCTTCCACAATATTAACCCAGTGTGAAGGCGTCAGTGAGATGGACCATCCCTAGCCACTTTCACTTGTCCACGTGTTTGTGGTTAGGCTGTCCTTTCCACTAAATGCACTGGGGAGGTCTCAGGTAATGTTTTGGTATGCGCGCTTGTGTATAAGGCGCACCGGGACAAATAGGGGCGGCTGGGGACCGTTTATGGACACCCGGTAACCCCCACGCGGCTGGGGACTGTGTGTGGGCACCCGGCCGCGGGGCGGCTGGGGACTGAGTATGGACACCCGGCCGCCCCCTGGCGGCTGGGGACCAAGCGTGGACACCCGGCCGCCGGGCGGCTGGGGACTGAGTATGAATACCAGGATACCGACGCAGCCATGACGTGGTGGCCAGATTCCACCTCCACATGCCTAAAAGGCCCAATTTCAAGTGCAAGCAAGCTAGCAGTATGGTATTGCAGCCTGGGGGTGGGTGGGTGGCAGGCTGCATACTTGCGCTTGTATTGCAAGTTATGGGGGAGGTACAATTGAACACTGCCCTGGGACAAGGACTTGCACGGGGATAGTTGCAAGTCTGCATCTTCTGATGCGGCAAGGATCACTTCTGATGGGCACACTTTTAGGCAGTGACCTGGGTGCTTCCAGGGGTCTTACCCATGCTGTTCCCATGTCTTTTTAGCACTGTATGCATGTGTCACACAGCACATGGCCAGATAAGGTTGTAAAATGTTAAAATGACATTTCCCGGTGAATGCATTTGTCACGGTTGAAAGCAATACAAACGTGCAAAAACGCATAAAAAATGCTACTTGTGAGCATAGCCCAAGGTGTGGAGGAGTATTTTTGTTTTTGGTTATTTATTTTACCTTATACACAAGTTTTTACCCTGGAAAGGATGTTCCTTAACCCCTTTCCGACCTGGTCAGTAATAGTACGCACCAGGTCGGGAAGGCCGGTTCAGCGGGGGCTCCGGCGGTGAGCCCGCACTGAAGCGAGCACATGTCAGCTGATTATTGGAATCGCAATCCACCCGCGGCTGTTAACATGTTAAATCTCTGACAGTGGCATTTAACTCGCGCTTCCGGGAGTCCTAAGCCCCGCCCATCAGTGACCCCGTCACGTGATCGCGGGTCACCAATGGGTGGGTATGACAACTCAGGGTCTGCAGCAGACGCCTGTGGTTGTCATGTCTCAATTGCTATGAGCGCCACCTAGTGGTCAGCGCTCATAGCAAGTGAGCATTTCTCCTGCATACAAGCGATCTGCTCATCGCTTGTATGCAGTAGAAGCAATCAGACAACTGCTGCTTCTAGTCTCCTCTGGAGACTATAGAAGCAAGCAGAAAGTGCAAAAAAAAAGTTTTTAAAAAAATAAAAAAAATATATAAAAGTTTAAGTCACCCCCCTTTCGCCCCATTCAAAATAAAATATATATATATAAAAAAAAACACATACACATATTTGGTATCGCCGCGTTCAGAATCGCCCGATCTATCAATATAAAAGAAGAATTAATACAATCAGTAATTGGCGTAACGAGAAAAAAAATTTAAACGCCAGAATTAAGTTTTTTTGGTCGCTACAACTTTGCAATAAAATGCAATAACGGGCGATCAAAACATCGGATCTACCCCAAAATGGTATCAATAAAAATGTCAGCCCGGCACGCAAAAAATAAGCCCTCACCTCGCCCCAAATCCCGAAAAATGGAGAAGCTAAGGGTCTCGGAAAATGGCGTCATTTTTTTTTGTTTTTTTAGCAAGCTTTGGATTTTTTTTTCACCACTTAAATAAAAAAGAACCTATACATGTTTGGTGTCTATGAACTCGTAACGACCTGGAAAATAATGATGGCAGGTCAGTTTTAGCAATCTGTGAACGTGGTAAAAAAAGGACCCAAAAAACAACTGTGGAATTGCATTTTTTTTGCAGTTTCACTGCACTTGGAATTTTTTTCCCATTTTCCAGCACACGATATGGTAAAACCAGTGATGGTGTTTAAAAGTACAACTCGTCCCGCAAAAAATAAGCCCTCACATGGCCATATTGAACGAAAATTAAAAAAGTTCTGGCTCTGGGAAGAAGGGGAGCAAAAAAGGAAAACACAAAAACAGAAAGACCCATGGTCGTTAAGGGGTTAACATATTTCACAGGAAAGCACTTTCACTTTCGTTTTTGAACGTTTTATTGTGAGCCTGTAAAAGTGGCTTAATACCTCTGACCACGTTGTTGACAGCAGTGACCTGGGGGTCAGAAATGCTTCCAGGGGCGATCCCCATGTCATTTGAGCACTGTCACTATCGTTTTGGGCACTTTTTAGGCTTTCTACAGACTGCCGGGGGAGCCGCCGCAAAAATGTTCAGGTCTCCCATAGACTAACATTGGGCTCGTTGCTCGGGTCGAGCACCCGAGTATCACAGTGAGCTCGGCCCGAGCTTCGAGCACCCGAGCATTTTAGTGCTCGCTCAACACTAGTAATCACTTAATGCTAAATGAACCAGTCACCAACCAGTATTTGAACAAGTACAGACACAGTAGTCTACTAAGTGATGGGGTGTGTGAACAGAAGATATGAGGGACCTGATTTGGAAGGAAGTTTTGTATGGGGTGGTGGGAGGGATAGTTAGATAGGTGAGGTGATAGGCCAGTCTAAAGAAATGCGTTTTTAGGGCACGCTTAAAACTGTGGGTATTGGGGATTAATCGAAGAGTCCTGGGTAGTGCATTCCAAAGAATTGGCGCAGCACGTGAGAAGTTTTGGAGATGGGTGTGGGAGGTCCAGATTAATGAGGATGTTAATCTGAGGTCATTAGCAGAAAAGAGGGCACTGGTAGGGTGATAGACAGAGACGTGAGAGGAGATGTAGGGCGGTGCTGAAGCATGGAGTGCTTTGTGGGTGAGGTGTCGCGCTGTCTCTGTATACTGGAGGTAGGGGGCCTAAGCTGACCCTAAGCTGGGGCCCTGACTAATCCCTCAACCTGCAGGTACTGTTAAAGGTACAGAGGTCCAGGCCGCCAGCGTAACCCCTACCTCCTGAGGATCCCTGCACCTAAGTAATCTAGTCCTGAGAAGGACCCCGATCACAACAAAAGAGGACAAGTAATAATATGCCCACACACAGTACTTAGACGAACGAGACAGTACAAGGGAAAAACCAAAACCACCTTGCATACAAAAACTACACAACTACAACAGAGGGAACTCCAACGGGAAAGGAGATAAATGATAAAGCGAGGAAGGGAAAAAGACTCCAAATACACTTATCTCAGAAACTCCAAATACCACGATCCGCTCTGTAAGTCTGTATGAAATGCTTTCACCGACACTTCCCAAACAGACCAGCAGGCATTTGAAGGAGACTCACTACAGCAGCATTGATTGCAGCTGGGTGAAGCTGGACCTCGTCTAGCACAGAGAGAGAGAGAATTAACTCCCTCACTGCCGAAAACACAAAGCACCAAAAAGTCAGCTGCGAGAAGTCAGGCTGTGTAATCGTGACGATCTTCGTGGCGACACACCCGTGACAGTACCCCCCCTTCTACGAGGGGCCTCCGGACCCTCAGGGCCAGGTTTATCCGGGTGAGTCGTGTGGAAGGCCCGAACTAATCGGTCTGCGTTAATATCCGACGCAGGAACCCACATCCTCTCCTCAGGACCATACCCTTTCCAATGAACCAGGTACTGAAGGGACCGGCGATTAAAACGTGAATCGATGACCCTTGATACCTGGAACTCCAAGTTACCATTGACCACCACTGGAGGGGGAGGTAAAGGTGACGGTACCACCGGCGCCACATACCTCTTAAGCAACGATCTGTGGAACACGTTGTGAATTTTAAACGTAGGGGGGAGGTCAAGACGGAATGCCACCGGATTAATAATAGAACTGATTCTGTACGGCCCGATGAACCTGGGACCCAGTTTCCAGGAGGGAACCTTAAGTTTAATATTCCTGGTAGACAACCATACCCGATCGTTCACACTTAGGTCCGGACCAGACACTCTCCTCCTATCAGCCATACGTTTGTATCGGTTCCCCATAGTATTCAGATTCCTCAGCACCCCTCTCCATACTGAAGCGAGTGATGAGGAAAATCGTTCCTCCTCAGGAACCCCCGAAGAGCCCCCCCTACTGAAAGTACAGAACTGGGGGTGAAAACCATATGCCCCAAAAAACGGGGACTTACCAGTGGACTCGCTCCGCCTATTATTAAGAGCAAACTCTGCCAGAGGTAAGAAGGAAGCCCAGTCCTCCTGGTTTTCTGACACAAAACAACGGAGATATGTCTCCAAGCTCTGGTTCATACGTTCCGTCTGACCATTGGTCTGAGGGTGAAAAGCCGATGAGAATGACAAATGCATCCCCCGCCGTGCACAAAACGCCTTCCAGAACTTGGACACAAACTGAGACCCCCGATCAGACACCACATCGGAGGGTACCCCGTGAAGCCTCACAATCTCCCCAATGAACACCTGCGCAAGAGTTTTAGCATTAGGGAGAGCCGGAAGAGCGATAAAATGTGCCATCTTGCTGAACCTGTCCACTACAACGAGTATGACCGTTTTACCCGAAGACGGAGGGAGGTCCGTAATAAAGTCCATAGACAGATGAGTCCAAGGACGCTCCGGGATCTTCAAAGGTAAGAGGGCCCCAGACGGACGGGTATGTGAGGTCTTAGAGCGCGCACAAACCCCACAGGACGCGACAAAAGTTACCACCTCCTTATGTAAGTTAGGCCACCAAAACCGACGCGAGAGGAGATCCACAGTTGCTTTACTCCCCGGGTGTCCTGCCAAAACTGAGTTATGGTGTGCCTCGATCACCTTTTGTCGCAACTGATCTGGAACAAACAGTCTCCCCGGAGGTCCAACAGGGGCGTCCCCCTGAGCCTCCAATACCTCCTCCTCCAGCTCAGAGCATACTGCCGAAACCACCACCCCCTCCTGAAGGATAGGAATCGGGTCGTCCGTATTCCCGGCCCCAGGGAAACTGCGAGATAAGGCATCCGCCTTTACATTTTTTGACCCAGGACGATATGTAACGACAAAATTAAACCTGGTAAAAAACAATGACCACCTAGCTTGTCTGGGATTCAGACGTTTCGCGGACTCCAGATATAGCAGGTTCTTGTGATCGGTGATGACGGTGACCGGATGGACTGCCCCCTCCAAAAAATGGCGCCACTCCTCAAAAGCTAACTTAATGGCCAAGAGTTCCCTATTGCCGACATCGTAATTCCTCTCAGCGGACGACAATTTTTTAGAGAAAAAGGCGCACGGATGCCACTTACCAGGGGACGAACCTTGTGACAATACTGCTCCCACCCCTACCTCGGAAGCGTCTACCTCTACAATGAATGGCTGTGACGCATCAGGTTGAATGAGTATGGGTGCCGAGGCAAAACATTTTTTCAAGCAGGAGAATGCTTGACAAGCCTTGTCAGACCACCTAGAAAAATCCGTCCCCTTTTTAGTCATGTCTGTGAGAGGCTTAACCATGGACGAGAAATTACGAATGAACTTCCGGTAATAATTAGCAAACCCCAGGAAACGTTGTAGTGCCTTAAGATTCTCTGGCCGATCCCACTCAAGAACTGCCCGCACTTTCCCAGGGTCCATACGAAAACCGGACGCTGAAACCAGGAAGCCTAAAAACTGGAGTTCCTGTACGGCGAACACACACTTTTCCCATTTGGCATACAGTTTATTATCCCGCAAGATCTGTAACACCTGCCTAACGTGCTCCTGATGAGACACCAGATCCGGCGAGTAAATTAAGATATCATCCAGATATATGACAACAAACTGTCCCACCAGGCGGCGAAAAATGTCATTAACAAAGTGTTGGAACACCGCCGGGGCATTAGTCAGACCGAATGGCATGACAAGGTTCTCATAATGCCCCTCCGGAGTGTTAAACGCCGTCTTCCACTCATCCCCCTCCTTCATCCTAATCAGATTGTACGCCCCCCTGAGATCCAACTTAGAGAACCATTTGGCGCCCACGATCTGATTAAAGAGATCGGGAATAAGTAGGAGTGGATACGGATCTCGGACCGTAATCCGATTAAGTTCACGGAAATCCAGGCAAGGGCGTAGGCCTCCATCTTTCTTCTTAACAAAGAAGAACCCCGCAGCCACCGGTGAAGATGAAGGTCTAATATGCCCCTTAGCCAGACTTTCTGAAATATAATCCTTCATGGCCTGCCTCTCAGGACCAGAAAGGTTATACAACCTAGCTTTAGGTAACTTGGCCTCAGGGAGCAATTTTACAGAACAGTCATACTCGCGATGAGGAGGTAGTTCCTGACACCCTTTCTCCGAGAATACATCCTCAAAGTCCGCCAGAAATGGAGGTAAGACCCAAGGAGTAACCGCACCGATGACCGTGTTCATGCAGTTTTTATTACAGAATTTACTCCATTGGCTTATCTCTCTGGTTTGCCAATTAATAACCGGGTTATGCTTAGTTAACCAAGGAAGGCCCAACACTATAGGAGTGGGAAGACCCTCCAACACGTAGCAAGACAACAGTTCTTTATGTATCGCCCCCACTTGAAGTTTTACATCATGCACAGCTTGCAAAAAACTTCCCTGACCGAGAGGCCTGGCATCGATCGAGAATATGGGGATGGGTTTAGCCAACTCACTCAATCGCATACCTTGAACCCGGGCAAACCGAGCATCAACCAGATTAGCCCCGGCCCCACTATCCAGAAGAACAGATATCCTCTCAGTTCTCGTACCCACCACCACCTCCGCCGGTACGAGAAACTGAGACGAACCTAGGGACGAAATACCTACTCCCAGATTGCCGTCCACCACACAACCTGGGATCAACAGTTTTCCGACGACTCTTCACTCTGCAAGGGACGGGATGGACACCCCCCAATAAAATGTCCCTTTCTCCCGCAGAAGAAACACCTTCCTGTCTTATGGCGCACCACCGGTCCCCTCCCCCGAAATGATGTCCCTCCTAATTGCATAGGCTCCTCTGGACTGACCAGGGGAACCACCATATGAGGGGACCTTGTAGGAGGTGGAGTCATCACAGGGGGTCGAGTTATCCCGCACCTCTCCCGAAGCCGTCTGTCAACGCGAATAGCCAGGGCCATAGCGGCTTCCAGTGACGCGGGAGAGTCATACTGTGCCAACACATCCTGTAATTTGTCGGATAAACCTTGACAAAACTGGCTCCTAAGAGCCGGGTCATTCCACTGGGTGTCCGTGGCCCACCTACGGAACTCCGAACAGAATTCCTCCGCCGGACGATCTCCCTGCTGGATCCTACGTAACTTAGACTCAGCAAGGGAGATCCGATCTGGGTCATCATATACGAGTCCCAGAGCAGCGAAAAACCTATCCACTGACTGGAGAGCCGGGGAGCCCGGGGGAAGAGAGAACGCCCAAGATTGTGGGTCCCCTTGTAGGAGCGAGATGACAATTCCCACCCTTTGTTCTTCACTCCCCGATGACCGAGGCCGCAGCCGAAAGTACAATTTGCATGCCTCCCGGAAAACAAAAAACTTGTCCCGCCCCCCAGTGAACCTGTCAGGGAGAGCTACTTTAGGTTCTGGTCCGGCTTGCTCCTGAGGATGCAAAACCTTGGACCCAACGTCCGCCAGCTCCATGGACAAACTCTGCAACTGCCGAGCTAGACCGGCTACTGGATCCATGGTAGCTGGAGAAAAACTAAGTGGGTCGGTGAAAATGTCACGCTGTCTCTGTATACTGGAGGTAGGGGGCCTAAGCTGACCCTAAGCTGGGGCCCTGACTAATCCCTCAACCTGCAGGTACTGTTAAAGGTACAGAGGTCCAGGCCGCCAGCGTAACCCCTACCTCCTGAGGATCCCTGCACCTAAGTAATCTAGTCCTGAGAAGGACCCCGATCACAACAAAAGAGGACAAGTAATAATATGCCCACACACAGTACTTAGACGAACGAGACAGTACAAGGGAAAAACCAAAACCACCTTGCATACAAAAACTACACAACTACAACAGAGGGAACTCCAACGGGAAAGGAGATAAATGATAAAGCGAGGAAGGGAAAAAGACTCCAAATACACTTATCTCAGAAACTCCAAATACCACGATCCGCTCTGTAAGTCTGTATGAAATGCTTTCACCGACACTTCCCAAACAGACCAGCAGGCATTTGAAGGAGACTCACTACAGCAGCATTGATTGCAGCTGGGTGAAGCTGGACCTCGTCTAGCACAGAGAGAGAGAGAATTAACTCCCTCACTGCCGAAAACACAAAGCACCAAAAAGTCAGCTGCGAGAAGTCAGGCTGTGTAATCGTGACGATCTTCGTGGCGACACACCCGTGACATGAGGGTGACGAGTTTATATTGAACTCTATAGCAGATGGGTAACCAGTGGAACGACTGGCACAGGGTGGAGGCATCGGTGTAGCGGTTGGCAAGGAATATGATCCTGGCTGCTGCATTTAGAACAGATTGGAGAGGGGAAAGTTTAGTAAGAGGGAGACCGATTAGTAGAGAGTTGCAGTAGTCCAGACGAGAATGAATCAGAGCGCCAGTAAGCGTTTTTACAGAGTCAAAGGTAAGAAAAGGTCAAATTCTACAAATGTTTTTGAGGTGTAGATGACATGAGCAGGCGAGTGATTGGATCTGGGAAAAGAAGGAAAGATCTGAATCAAGTATAACCCCAAGACAGCGGGCTTGTTGCTGGGGAGTAATGGTGGAGCCACACACGGAGATGGCAATATTGGGCAGATTAGTGGGGAAGGAAATATAAGAAGTTCAGTTTTTGACGGGTTCAGTTTCTGATAGAGGAAGGACATGATGTTAGAGACAGCGAAAAGACAATCACTGGTGTTTTGTAATAATTCAGGGGTGAGGTTAAGAGACAATGTGTATAATTGGGTGTCATCAGCATAGAGATGGTACTGAAAACCAAATCTACTAATTGTTTGTCCAATAGGGATGGTGTATAAGGAGAAGAGGAGGGGGCCTAGGACCGATCCTTGAGGAACTCAGTCAGTAAGGGGAAAAGGGGAGGAAGAGGAGCCAGCAAAAGATACAGCGAAGGAGCGGTCAGATAGGTAAGAGGAGAACCAGGATAGAACAGTGTCCTTGAGCCCGATAAAGCGGAGAATCGTGAGGAGTAGCTGGTGATCCACAGTGTCGAATGCTGCAGAAAGATCCAGGAGAATCAGCAGGCAGTAGTGACCATTAGATTTAGCTGTTAGTAGATCATTAGAGACTTTAGTGAGGACAGTTTCAGTAGAGTGTGAGGAGCGGAAATCTCTATTGTAAAGGGTCGAGAAGAGAGTTATCTGAGAGATAGCGAATTAGACGGGCGTAGACCAAGTGTTCCAGGAGTTTAAAGATGAAGGGAAGATTAGACACAGGTCTGTAGTTAGCAGCACAGTTTTGGTTGAGGAATGGCTTTTTAATTAAAGGATGTATGCTGCAGTGTTTAAATGAGGAGGGAAAGATACCGGATGAGAGAGAGAGATTGAATATTTTAGTTAGGTGAGTGGTGAATGCCGGGGAAAGGAAATGAAGGAGATGTGAGGGAATAGGGTCACTGGTGCAGGTAGTAGGGCGAGAAGATGCAAGGAGCCTGAGCACTTCTTCTTCCGTGATTGGTTTAAAGACAGAGAGTGAGTTAGATGTAATGGGAGAGGCAGGACCGTACATGGTTTTAGGGGATTGGGAGAAAATTTCCTGTCTGATATGGTCAATTTTTTCTTTGAAATAATTAGCCAGATCGTCAGCGCTGAGGTCGGTAGTTGGGACTTTCACTCTTGGTTGGAGGAGGGAATGAAAAGTTTCAAAGAAGCGTTTAGGATTTTTGGAAAGTGAGGTGATGAGGGTATTGAAATAGGTTTGTTTGGAGAGGTGAATGGCGGAGTTGTATGTTTTAAGCATAAATTTATAATGGATGAAATTTTCGGCCTGATTAGATTTTCTCCACAGACGTTCAGCACACCTGTAGCACCGCTGTATAAAACACGTTTGTAGTGTGTGCCAGGGTTGTCGTCGACTGTGCCGAGTTGTTCTAAGTGTAGGAGGTGCGGCTTCATCCAGGACACTCTGCAATGTATCATTATAATGTTTCAGTGCAGAGTCAGGACATGAGAGAGAGGAGATCAGGGCCAATGATGACTGCAATTTCTTGACAAGTTTCTGGGTGTTAGGCTACGTCCACACGATCCGGAGCCCACTGCGGCCCCGAGCCTGTGGACGAGCCGCCTCCGGCTTCCGCTCATTATGCAAATGAGCGGCGGCCATTTTTTTTTCTCACAAGCGGACTTTCCCCATAGAGATTAGGTATATGGGGAAAGCACACATGCGGACCCGCAGGGGAAATTGACATTCTGCGGTGTGGAAAGACGCGCCGCATGTCAGTTTCCGCGGGTGTGCCGCAGACGCATAGTGGGCATGGAATTTGTATAAATCCCATCCACTATGCTGTAACATTTGGCACCTGCACTGTGTCCAATCCATATAAAATGAAGAAAAAACCACGACCATATCAACCCAAAATAATGATAAAATTTAACTTTTATTCATAAATGGTATTAAAAATTCACTACACAATCAATATCAGGCACGATGCAATATGCAAAAAAGCACATATGATGTTGGAATATAACCATCTCACTGAAGGGACGATACAGTCCACATTGTATGGGGTCCGAGGCACCACAGCTATAAAATATAGTATGTAGTCCCTCATATAATAAACTCTATCAAAGTACCATGTATCAGTGGGTAAAGTATTCATTCACCATATATATCTAAGTGCCAAGTGGAAAACACTGATAATGGCCACTATTGCACCTAAGTCAGTCATAATGTGACCAGTAAGATTACTCAGAAGTGGGACTATGCTATCAAGGTGCGTTCCTGGCAGTCATGACACTAGATGATACTAGATGAATAAGCCACCATGTGGAAAAGAATTACCTGGGCCAGAGGCTGTGCTGTCAGGGTACCCTCACGTGGACCGTGGACTGTGTCCAATCCGCAGTGAACACTGATCGTGTGCACATACCCTAAATGGCACATATATTTCTATAGGTGTGGTAAGTGTGGGTGTCCTGAGTAGAGCGACAGTTACTGACAGAGAATGACAGAAGGTTGTGGTCAGAGAGCGGGAGAGGGGAGTTAGCAGGGCTGTGGAGTCGGTAAGCCAAACATCCGACTCCGACTCCTCAATTTCCATGACACTGACTCCAAATCCGACTCCACGACTCCGACTCCCTCATACATGGCTCATGTTTAAGTGTTCAATTTACTGTAGCACAGATTCATCTCAGCTAAAAGTCTAGACCATTAGATCAGGAATAGGACAGACATTTATAGGACATTTCATAACTTTCCCAAATTCTTATGAAAAAATATTCCCCACAAACTGCATTGAACTACTGTACCCAATTTATTATATAATTTAGGAGTCGGAGTTGGTCCATTTTATACCGACTACGACTCCACCAAAATGGGCTCCGACTCCACGACTCCGACCCCACAGCCCTGGGAGTTAGTAAAATCATTCACTGAGCAGAGCCGGGAGAAGATCAGGTCCAGTGTATTTCTATCTTTGTGAGTAGGAGACTTAGTAAGCTGTGAAAGGCCGAAGGAGGAGGTTAGAGATAAAAGGTGGGAGGCAGATGGGGAGAGTGGGTTACTGATGGGGATGTTGAAGTCCCCTATGATGAGGATTGGGATGTCACGGGATAGAAAGTGAGGAAGCCAGGTGGAAAAGTGATCCAAACACTGACGGGAGGGGCCCGGAGGACGATACACCACCGCTACTCGCAGGGAGAAAGGACGGTAGAGTCTGACAGTGTCGACCTCAAAAGAAGGGAAGATAAGTGAGGGTACTGGGGGATAACCTGAAAAGTACATTTAGATAATAGAAGACCAACACCTCCACCTTGTCAGCTCTCAAGTCTGGGGGTATGTGAAAACTGTGGGCCACCATATGAGAGAGCAGCAGCGGCTGTGGTGTCCGACTGCTGGACCCAGGTTTCAGTAAGAGCCAGAAGGTTAAGGGAATTTGAAAGGAAAAAGTCATGGATCTAAGAGAGTTTGTTACATACTGACCTAGCGTTCCAAAGGGCACAATTGAAGGAGACAGAAGGAATGCAGGGAATATTAATGAGATTAGCAGGGTTTCTGAGTGAAGCAGGGAAGGTGTTTGACTTACTAATAGAAGAAGGGCCAGGGTTGGGATAGATATCTCCTGCGACTAGGAGAAAGAAAATAGAGAGAGTGAGCAGATGGTTAAGTGATTGGTGAGAGCGTTTCTTTAGTTGTATAGTGGGAGTGAATGGATCTGTGCAGTTTAGGATAGAGAAAAGAGCATGAGTGCTGTACATAGGAGAGGTGAGGAGAGAAGAGCCAATATGAATGGAGTACAAAGAGTGTGTGTAAGGACAGTGGATGTGAGTGAATGCAGCAGCCAGAATATAAATGATACAAATACATATGGTGCTTATTTGTTGCAATGCAAATGTTGTGGAAGTAGTTTTCTTTGAATGTCTTACCTGTCTAACTGCCATGATTAACTGCTGCAGGGACTTTGATACATGGACATAAATGCATTACCCAAAGCTGTGTCTGAATATATGAGAGACTACTCTTACATCTATCACTAAATTAGCTCGTTAACAATCAATCAACTAGCTTAAGACAGCAGGAGGTCATAAATGCACAGAGAAATAAACAAGCTAGCAGAGCAGCATGGATCATAAACTAAGGAAAACATCAGGGTACAAATTCAGAAAGATAGATTAGATATATACCAATAATTCAGAATTGCAGAGATGAGAATGCAGGCTTTAAAGGATGAGTGCAGTATATACCAATAATTCAGAACTGCAGAGATGAGAATGCAGGCTTTAAAGGGATGAGTGCAGTATATACCAATAATTCAGAATTGCAGAGATGAGAATGCAGGATTTAAAGGGATGAGTACAGTATATACCAATAATTCAGAATTGCAGAGATGAAAATGCAGGCTTTAAAGGGATGAGTGCAGTATATACCAATAATTCAGAATTGCAGCGATGAGAATGCAGGCTTTAAAGGGATGAGTGCAGTATATACCAATAATTCAGAACTGCAGCGCTGAGAATGCAGGCTTTAAAGGGATGAGTACAGTATATACCAATAATTCAGAACTGCAGCGCTGAGAATGCAGGCTTTAAAGGGATGAGTACAGTATATACCAATAATTCAGAATTGCAGCGATGAGAATGCAGGCTTTAAAGGGATGAGTATAGTATATACCAATAATTCAGTATTGCAGAGATGAGAATGCAGGATTTAAAGGGATCTAAGGAGTACATGCTTTTTCACTAGACTTTTGACCAGCTCCATTACTCCGGAGCTGCACTCAGTGACGACTCATGTGTTTAGTCCTTAGCCGCATTGCACATGCAATACCCAATTACCCCGCTACATGTTGTAGAACAGGACTTCACAAACTCTTTCCCCTCAGGCCTCATCAAACAGACCAAGATAATGTCCAGGCCTCACCAGACAGACCAAGTGGTGCTTGGACCTCATCATCTGTAATGCAAGTCCATGCTAAAATTAAAAATATCTCTCAATTTTTCTTTTTTGTCTCCTAAACTCAAAATATTAGAATAAGTATAAAATAATTAAATTACGCTGCTAAACTAAAAATTGCTGCAGCCGCAGGAAGGACTGTGCAGAACATGATCACATCTAAGAAAACTGAGGATGCTCCTCATTAGGAGATGTCATACACACTTGAATCTTTGGCCTTCTACTGAGCGTAGATGACATTATAACATGCAGACCCTAAAGTGGACTTAATACATTTTGTGGCCTTTTTAAAGATAACTTGTCATCGGGTCAAAAATGTCCAGTTTTTACTGTTATTTTTTTCTCGGGGCTCCTCTGAGTATTCTGTTTTTTTGGGTTTTTTTTGCTTTTTTTTCTCATTTTTAAATCACCATACGGTTCCATAGCTATTTAGTGCTCTATGTAAATTAATAAGGTCTTTGCCAAAGGGGCATTGTTCACAGAATTCTGTGTGGGTGTATTGTTGTGATGTGCAATTGCAGCAGCCAAATCCAGGCACAGTGACATGCAGGGGAGGGGGGAAGAATTGTAATTCACACAGGAGGCAGAGATTTCTGGTTCTCGGGACTAGAACACATCAGAAACTTGTAGGAATAAAAAGACATTTCACAGCCACAAGACCTCTAATATGAGGCATACAGGTATGTATAGATTTACATATCTATCACCTGTATGCCCATTTTAGAGGAAAGATAAGTGCCAGGGGGTGACAGATTCCCTTTAATCCTTCACAGGGCTTTGATTAATTTGGATGATAATCAAAAGCCTACCTAGCACAAAAAAAATCACCATCTACCTTCCACAATGTATTGTCTCTTTTATTTGCCCTCCACTTTTCTATTTCCCAACATCTCCTAGTATCAATTTAACCGCCTGTTCACAGTTAAAGGGGTTGTCCAGGGTCGGGACAAAGGTCTGCGGTCACTTCATGTGACTGCAGACTGCCAAATTATAACAGTTTACGATTTGCATAGTTGAAGTCACATGCCAATTAGATTCAGCCAGAGAAGCTGAAGAGAGAAGCAGAATGCATATAATTTGTACATGAATCTAACTGCATACAAGCAATGACGTAAATATCCACTCACACCGGGAATACCAGAGAATCGTGACAGCAAGCTCACCGTACACTGTGAATCAGGGGCGGACATTGACTGCTTAGGGCCCCTGCGCAAGAAATATGTCTGGGCCCCCCTCCTTTTATGGAGACAAAGCTACAGATGTGTGTATGTATATATGTGTATATATATATATATATATATATATATATATATATATATATATATATATATATATATATATATATATACACATATATATATACACATATGCAGTGCCTTGTGAAAGTATTTGGCCCCCTTGAACTTTTCTACCTTTTGCCACATTTCTGGCTCCAAACATAAAGATATAAAATTCTAATTTTTTTGGGAAGAATCAACAAGTGGGACACAATCGTGAAGTGGAACGAAATTTATTGGATATTTTAAACTTTTTTAACAAATTAAAAACTGAAAAGTGGGGCGTGCAATATTATTCGGCCCCTTTACTTTCAGAGCAGAAGTTCAGTGAGGATCACTGAATGATCCAATGTTGTCCTAAATGACTGGTAATGATAAATAGAATCCACCTGTGAGTAATCAAGTCTCCGTATAAATGCACCTGCTCTGTGATAGTCTCAGGGTTCTGTTTCAAGTGCAGAGAGCATCATGAAGACCAAGGAACACACCAGGCAGGTCCGAGATACTGTTGTGGCGAAGTTTAAAGCCGGATTTGGATACAAAAAGATTTCCCAAGTATTAAACATCTCAAGGAGCACTGTGCAAGCGATCATATTGAAATGGAAGGAGTATCAGACCACTGCAAATCTACCAAGACCCGGCCGTCCCTCTAAACTTTCATCTCGAACAAGGAGAAGACTGATCAGAGATGCAGCCAAAAGGCCCATGATCACTCTGGATGAACTGCAGAAATCTACAGCTGAGGTGGGAGAGTCTGTCCATAGGACAACAATCAGTCGTACACTGCACAAATCTGGCCTTTATGGAAGAGTGGCAAGAAGAAAGCCATTTCTCAAAGATATCCATAAAAAGTCTCATTTGAAGTTTGCCCAAGCCACCTGGGAGACACACCAAACATGTGGAATAAGGTCCTCTGGTCAGATGAAACCAAAATCGAACTTTTTGGCCACAATGGAAAAAGATATGTTTGGCGTAAAAGCAACACAGCTCATCACCCTCAAAACACCATCCCCACTATCAAACATGGTGGTGGCAGCTTTTCTTCAGCAGGGACAGGGAAGATGGTTAAAATTGATGGGAAGATGGACGGAGCCAAATACAGGACCATTCTGGAAGAAAACCTGTTGGAGTCTGCAAAAGACCTGAGACTGGGACGGAGATTTATCTTCCAACAAGACAATGATCCCAAACATAAAGCAAAATCTACAATGGAATGGTTCAAAAATAAACGTATCCAGGTGTTAGAATGGCCAAGTCAAAATCCAGACCTGAATCCAATCGAGAATCTGTTGAAAGAGCTGAAAACTGCTGTTCACAAATGCCCTCCATCCAACCTCACCGAGCTTGAGCTGTTTTGCAAGGAAGAATGGGCAAGAATTTCAGCCTCTCGATGTGCAAAACTGATAGAGACATACCCCAAGCGACTTGCAGCTGTAATCGCAGCAAAAAGTGGCGCTACAAAGTATTAACTCAAGGGGGCCGAATAATATTGCACGCCCCACTTTTCAGTCTTTAATTTGTTAAAAAAGTTTAAAATATCCAATAAATTAGGTTCCACTTCACGATTGTGTCCCACTGGTTGTTGATTCTTCCCCCAAAAATTCGAATTTTATATCTTTATGTTTGAAGCCAGAAATGTGTCAAAAGGTAGAAAAGTTCAAGGGGGCCAAATACTTTCACAAGGCACGGTATCTATATTGTGAGACAGTGAGGGGGATCATATGCGAGGGACGGTATGTATCCCTCAGGATGCGCATAGAGGATTATTGAACCCGTGGGAGTGCACTGCAATAACATACACTGCTGTGGTTGCAGTGCAAAATAAAAGTAAGTTTAGACTTGGTCAAGCTATTTGACCAAGTCTAATTTAAGAAAACCCGGCATGGGCTTTTATTTTTGGAGTGATGTACAGGATGGCAGTGGGGCAGATCACTCCCTCCAGCCCGGGTCTTACAAGTGGCTCATGGCCACAGTTCTTCATTTAAAACTGCAGCTAAGGTTTGGGTGTGTCAGTGTTTTTTTTGCAAGCAACAGAGCAGGAGGCTCTGTGCAATTCAGGCCTGTGTGAAGTGAACACAGAGCCAAGGAAAGCAAAACTCCAGGCGCACCTCAGAGTGATACGGAGGTGCAGTCACCCACAGCAAAGGGTTCTGGACACGGACTGTTTTGATAACCCGGCTGTGATCCGGAGGATACTGTTTGCCTTTGATTTGTGAGTTTGGAAAAATAAGGGCTTAAGGGCTCCCTCCTGAGCCCTAAAGTACAGACCCCTGTCACCAATCTAAGTGCTGATGATCTGGACACTTATTTCCTACAAAAAATCAATCATATCCGTCAAGACATTCTTGCACAATCCCCTCAGAGTCTGGATCCCCTTCCCTCCCGCACCTCAAGTTCACTTTCCATCCTCGAGCCGGTCACAGAAGAAGTGACCAGACTGTTGGAACCCAACATGGACAATATCTATAATACGTGTAATATGAATGACTGAACTCACAATTTGATCCACAAACTTTGTATGGCACTACAGGTCATCAAAGGACTACATCAAAGAGATCGACCATGTGCTGTGGGGGGGTCATAAAACCTATGAGGTATGAAGGCAATTGTTTGTCCTGTGGTGTGGTGCCTTTAGTTCTGTTGATAGAGTAAAGAGAGCACCTACATAGGAGATGGACATCTTGTCTGGCCTCTTGAAAGGTACATAACCCTTGTGGTGTTTGGATTGCAAACCATTGTTCTTCAAATTGACCTCTTATCTCCAACCAAAATGCAGTTGAACCTATCCTCAGGCCACTTGATACAAAGACCTTTTGGCTGTATGCCAAACACCATCTGCAGGAAGATGAAGACCACTGCAATTAGGTATGGCCTCTGACCCTCTTATCCATTCTGGACCTAAGAACGCCACCTTCAGGAGAGTGTCTGCATCAGCAGCTATGTGAATGTTTCTGGAGAACTCCAAAGACTGTGACCTGATTGGATCGTACCATTATTTGGAGGTGTTACAGGGATGGGCAATGTATGGGCCATGTCTGACTGTGTAACTGATATAAAGGTAGCACATCAAACTACAGTAGTTAGGCATTCTTCTTCTTCAAACTTCCCATCTTCTACTACCCTCTCATTTTACCTTTTCCCTTTCATTGTTCCCTTGTCCCTTATTTAGGTTTCCCTTATGTATGTTATTGTAAATATCCTATTTGTAATAAATCCCCTTTTAAAGATCCAGTAGCTCTTGTTAATATTAACTGGCACCCCAAAAACTTTTTCACAGACTCCTCGCTTCTTCTTGCTCTACAACCTGCAACAGTGATGCTATTCCCTCACATCTCCTTCAGTCCCTTTCCCCAGATGTCACTACCCACCTAACTAAAATATTTAACCTCTCTCTTCGGAAATCTTTCCGTCTTCATTCAAACATGCCATCATAACCCATTTACTTAAAAAGCCATCCCTGGATGAGAACTGCACTGCTAACTACAGACCGGTCTCTAATCTTCCCTTCATCTCTAAACTCCTGGAACGCTTGGTCCACTCCCGACTAATCTGCTATCTCTCAGATAACTCTCTTCTCGACCCTACTGAAACTGCCCTCACTAAAGTCTCTAATGATCTACTAACAGCCAAATCTAATGGTCACTACTCCCTGCTGTTTCTCCTGGATCTCTCTGCCACTTTTGAAACTGTGAATCACCAGCTCCTCCTCACTATGCTCCGCTCTATAGGCCTCAAGGACACAGCTCTTTCCTGGTTCTCCTCCTATCTCACTGACCGCTCCTTCATGGTATCTTTCCTCGGCTCTCCTTCCTCTAATCTTCCCCTTACTATCAGGGTTCCACAAGGATCAGTCCTAGGTCCCCTCCTCTTCTCCCTGTATACTGCCCCTATTGGACAAACCATCACCAGATTTGGTTTCCAGTATCATCTCTATGCTGATGACACCCAACTATACACCTCTTCACCTGACATCACCCCCACTCTAATACAAAATACAAGTGATTGTCTGTCAGCTGTCTTTAACATCATGTCCTCCCTCTATCTGAAACTGAATCTATCCAAAACTGAACTCCTTATTTTTCTTCCCTCTACTAACCTACCTATACCTGACTTTTCAATTTCCTAGGGTGGTGCCACCGTGCCACCATAACTCCCAAGCAGCAAGTTCGCTGTCTTAGAGTCATATTTGACACACCTTTACTTTATTCCCCATATTCAATCACTCACTCGCTCAAGTCACCTGCACCTTAAAAACATCTCCAGAATGCAACCTTTTCTCACCTTTGATACTGCAAAAACTCTTATTGTCGCTCTTACTCACTCTGGTCTGGACTACTGCAACTCTCTTCTAATCGGTCTCCCTCTAAACAAACTGTCTCCTCTCCATTCCATTCTGAATGCGGCAGCCAGGGTCGTATTTCTATCAGGCCGCTTCACCGACGCCTCTACCCTATGCCAGTCATTACACTGGTTACCCATTCACCGCAGAATACAATACAAACTCATCTCTCTCACCCACAAAGCTCTCCACAGTTCTGCACCGACCTATATCTCATCCCTCAATTCTGTCTATCGTCCCTCCCGTGACCTCCGTTCTGCAACTCATCTAAAACGAACATGCTCCTTAATCCGAACCTCACACCTACGTCTCCAAGACTTTTCTCGTGTCTAACCAGTTTTCTGGAATGCACTGCCCCAAACGATCCGACTAATATCTAGTCCCCATGTCTTCAAATGCGCTTTAAAAATACATCAGTTTAGACAAACCTATCACCTCAACTCACCAACCTAACTCTCCCCTGTCCCCTCCTAAATGTTAATCTTAGTGTTGAGCGAGCACTAAAATGCTCGGGTGCTCGAAGCTCGGGCCGAACTCACCGTGATACTCGGGTGCTCGACCCTAGCAACGAACCCAATGTTAGTCTATGGGAGACCCGAACATTTTTGCGGCGGCACCCCCGGCAGTCTGTAGAAAGCCTAAAAAGTGCCCAAAACGATAGTGACAGCGCTCAAAAGACATGGGGACAGCATGGGCATCGCCCCAGGAAGCATTTCTGACCCCCAGGTCACTGCTGTCAACAACGTGGTCAGAGGTATTAAGCCACTTTTACGGGCTCACCATAAAACATTCAAAAATGAAACTGAAACGGTTTTCCTGTGAAATATGTTAAGGAACTTCCTTTTCAGGGTAAAGACTTGTGTATAAGGTAAAATAAATAACCAAAAACAAAAATACTCCTCCACACCTTGGGCTATGTTCACAAGTAGCATTTTTTATGCGTATTTGCACTTTTGTATTGCTTTCAACCGTGACAAATGCATTCACCGGGAAATGTCATTTTAACATTTTACAATCTTATCTGGCCATGTGCTGTGTGACACATGCATACAGTGCTGAAAAGACATGGGAACAGCATGGGGAAGACCCCTGTAAGCATCTCTGACACCCAGGTCACTGCCTAAAAGTGTGCCCATCAGAAGTGATCCTTGCCGCATCAGAATATGCAGACTTGCAACTATCCCCGTGCAAGTCCTTGTCCCAGGGCAGTGTTCAATTGTACCTCCCCCATTCCTTGCAATGCAAGCGCAAGTATGCAGCCTGACACCCACCCACCCCCAGGCTGCAATACCATACTGCTAGCTTGCACTTGAAATGGGGCCTTTTAGTTTGGAGGAGGCCAAAGCTGGCCACTACCTCATGGCTGCTTTGGCAGCGAGGTATCCATACTCAGTCCTCAGCCGCCTGGCGGCCGGGTGTCCACGCTCGGTCCCCAGCCGCCAGGGGGCGACGGGTGGCCATACTCGGTCCCCAGCCGCCCCGCGGCCGGGTGTCCACACAAGGTCTCCAGCCGCCTGGGGGCGGCCGGGTGTCCATAAACGGTCCCCAGCCGCCCCTATTTCTCCTTGGAAGTTCCCCCCACACTTTTCTTAGCCCGGCCTGCTTTAGGGCAGCATTGGATGAGCCTACCAGAGAACCAGACTCCTCCGGTGGGCCCTGGCTTCTCCATCAGGGGAGTTGAGAGTGCCAAGGTGAGGAGCATGATGATGATGATAGAAGTTAGCGTCTGCTTTGTTTTCTTGGAATGCAAGCGCATGTATGTAGTAGCGGCTAGGCCTGAGGAGGTCAGCGTTTTGGCGCATATCCTACATCCTTCGAGGATTGCTGGATGTTCTCCTGCTACTATCCCAGTTCTATGACTCCCGTTAAAACAAAGCTTCAGGTGATGAATGATGGATGAGGTGGTGGCAAAGGAGAAAGAGCAGGAGGAACAGGGACCATTCACATCAATATCAGGCCAGTCAACCACACATGTCTTGTAGGATATGTTTCTGTACCAAAAGGAGCGGTTCGGCTACACAGTTATGCAGTGCATGCAGTGAGTGCAATGCCTACCAAAAATTTCGAGGCACTCCAATGCCCCTTGGAAGTGACATGGAGGTCAGAGGGCCTTAACTAAACGTTTTTTTTTCATTTATAGCAATTGGGTCTCCTGTGCTCTGTTGGCCTAAGCAGTGAATGGAAGGCTTTCCAAAAATTATGAGGAACTGCAATGCTCCTTGAAACAGACGTGGATTACAGTATACTAAAAACCTTCTACCCATTATTGGGGAGTGGGTCTCCCTTAGTGTTCGCCTATGCATTGAAAAGCAAAAGCTGACTAAAATTAGGAGGAAATGCAATGCCCGTTGGAAGAATGGTGGAGGCCGCAGTGGAATAAAAAGACAATATCAATGCCACTTGAAATAGTGGTGGAGGTTGCAGTAGCTTAACAAGACGGTTTTAATGCCCCTTGGAAGAGACGTGGAGGTCGCAGTAGCTTAACAAGACGGTTTTAATGCCCCTGGGAAAAGTGGTGGAGGTCGCAGTAGCTTAACAAGACGGTTTTAATGCCCCTTGGAAGAGACGTGGAGGTCGCAGTGGAATAAAAAGACAATATCAATGCCCCTTGGAAAAGTGGTGGAGGTCGCAGTAGCTTAACAAGACGGTTTTAATGCCCCTTAAGAAGACGGTTTTAATGCCCCTTGGAAGAGATGTGGAGTTCGCAGTAGCTTAACAAGACGGTTTTAATGCCCCTTGGAAAAGTGGTGGAGGTCGCAGTAGCTTTACAAGACGGTTTTAATGCCCCTTGGTGGAATGGTGGAGGTCGCAGTGGAATAAAAAGACAATATCGATGCCCCTTGGAAAAGTGGTGGAGGTCGCAGTAGCTTAACAAGACGGTTTTAATGCCCCTTGGAAGAGACGTGGAGGTCGCAGTAGCTAAACAAGACGGTTTTAATGCCCCTTGGAAAAGTGGTGGTCGCAGTAGCTTAACAAGACGGTTTTAATGCCCCTTGGAAGAATGGTGGAGGTCGCGGAGAATAAAAAGACAATATCAATGCCCCTTGGAAAAGTGGTGGAGGTCGCAGTAGCTTAACAAGACGGTTTTAATGCCCCTGGGAAAAGAGGTGGAGGTCGCAGTAGCTTAACAAGACGGTTTTAATGCCCCTTGGAAGAGACGTGGAGGTCGCAGTGGAATAAAAAGACAATATTAATGCCCCTTGGAAAAGTGGTGGAGGTCGCAGTAGCTTAACAAGACAGTTTTAATACCCCTTGGAAGAGACGTGGAGGTCGCAGTAGCTTAACAAGATGGTTTTAATGCCCCTTGGAAAAGTGGTGGAGATCGCAGTAGTTTAACAAGACGGTTTTAATGCCCCTTGGAAGAATGGTGGAGGTCACAGTGGAATAAAAAGACAATATCAATGCCCCTTGGAAAAGTGGTGGAGGTCGCAGTAGCTTAACAAGACGGTTTTAATGCCCCTGGGAAAAGTGGTGGAGGTCGCAGTAGATTAACAAGATGGTTTTAATGCCCCTGGGAAAAGTGGTGGAGTTCGCAGTAGCTTAACAAGACGGTTTTCATGCCCCTTGGAAGAGACGTGGAGGTCGCAGTAGCTTAACAAGACGGTTTTAATGCCCCTTGGAAAAGTGATGGAGGTTGCAGTGGAATAAAAAGACAATATCAATGCCCCTTGGAAAAGTGGTGGAGGTCGCAGTAGCTTAACAAGACGGTTTTAATGCCCCTTGGAAGAGACGTGGAGGTCGCAGAAGCTTAACAAGACAGTTTTAATACCCCTTGGAAGAGACGTGGAGGTCGCAGTAGCTTAACAAGATGGTTTTAATGCCCCTTGGAAAAGTGGTGGAGATCGCAGTAGTTTAACAAGACGGTTTTAATGCCCCTTGGAAGAATGGTGGAGGTCACAGTGGAATAAAAAGACAATATCAATGCCCCTTGTAAAAGTGGTGGAGGTCGCAGTAGCTTAACAAGACGGTTTTAATGCCCCTGGGAAAAGTGGTGGAGGTCGCAGTAGCTTAACAAGATGGTTTTAATGCCCCTGGGAAAAGTGGTGGAGTTCGCAGTAGCTTAACAAGATGGTTTTCATGCCCCTTACAAGAGCCGTGCAGCACAGCATATTAAAAACATTATTCCCATTATTGGGGAGTGGGTCTCCCATAGTCTTTGCCTATGACTTCCAAGCAACAGCTGCCAAAAATTAGGACGGAGGAACTTGCAATGCTGGCAACATGGACCACGGCGTCATCGCCACTCACCATCTTGGTGGACTCCTCAAAGTTTGTCAGAATGGTACATATGTCAGACATCCAGGTCCACTCCTGAGGTCTTATGTGTGGAGTCTGACCTGAATATCGACGGCCTTGTTGCAGCTGGTACTCCACAAATGCTCTATTCTGCTCACAAATCCTTTGCAACATGTGGAGGGTAGAGTTCCAAGGTGTGGGGACATCACACACCAGTCGGTGTGCCGGAAGCTGCAAACGCTGCTGCAACACAGCAAGGGCGGTGGAAGCTGTAGCCGACTTCCGAAAATGAGCTGACAGGCGGCGTACTTTGACGAGCAGATCTGGCAACTCGGGGTACGATTTAAGAAACCGCTGAACCACGAGGTTAAGCACATGAGCCAGGCATGATACGTGTGTGATCTCGCCTCGCCTCAGATCTGCCACCAGGTTACGGCCATTGTCACACACGACCATGCCTGGATGTAGGTTCAGCGGTCTCAGCCACAGATCTGCCTGCTCTTTCACAGCTGTCCACAACTCACAAGCAGTGTGAGGTTTATCACCTAAGCTTATGAGTTTCAGCACAGCCTGTTGCCGCTTGGCTGAGGCAGTACTGCAGTGCTTCCAGCTTGTAACTGATGTGGTGATATCTGAGATGGTGGCTGAACATGAGGAGGATGAGGATGATGCGCAGGAGCTGTACACTGTGGGGGCAACTCTGACTGACATAGGGCCCGCAATCCTCGGTGTGGGGAGGATCTGTTCCGTCCCAAGGTCCGACTGGGTCCCGGCTTCCACTATATTTACCCAGTGTGCCGTCAGGGAGATGTACCGTCCCTGGCCACAAGCACTTGTCCACGTGTCCGTTGTCAGGTGGACTCTCCCAGTAACTGCATTGTTGAGGGCACAGCAGATGTTTTGGGACACGTGCTTGTGTAGTGCGGGGATGGCACACCGGGCAAAATAGTGTCGGCTGGGGTCCACCGCCATAAGGTTGCGGAAGGATTCCGTCTCCACCAGCCCAAAAGACAGCATTTCCAATGTAAGCAGTCGTGAAATGTGCGAATTTAGGACTGTGGCCTGTGGGGCGTTGGCTGCGAATTTGTGCTTTCGTTCAAAGCTCTGGGAAATGGACAATTGAACGCTGCGGTGGTACGTGGACGTTGATGCTGTTTCTTGAGAAACTGCCATAACAAGTGAAGACTGAGAGGAGGGGGTATCTTTGCATGCAGTATGGACAGGGGATTGCCTTGCATGCACAACAGGGGGTTCTATTACACGCACAACAGCGGAAGAAGCAGTGGTGACACCCGCTGACACTGGTTGTGGACCCTGGGATTCGCCCCACAAAGTCGGGTGCTTTGTTGACATGTGCCTGATCATGCTGGTGGTGGTCAGGCTGGTAGTTTTGTCACCCCTACTGATGCTGGCATGGCAGGTGGTACAAATGGCCTTTTTGGGGTTATCAGCAGAGTCTTTAAAAAAATTCCAGACTCTGGAAGACCTACCGGTTGTACTGGCAACGTCCCTCGTGTTGGTGTTACGGGGAACTGTTGCCCGCCTTCAGTGTGCGGCCACCATACTGCTTCTTCCTGCCTGTTGGGGTACTCTGCCTCCCTCCCCCTGTGTGCTGCTGGCCTCGCTCTGAGTGTCCTCCTGCCACGTTGGGTCAGTTACTAGATCATCCACCACCTCCTCCTCTTCCACTTGCGCACCACGATCCTCCTCCTCACTTCCTGGCAATTGTGTCTTGTCATCGTCCACCTCTTGTGACAAATTGCCAGCGTGGACTTCCTGTGGCCGTGGCTGTTCAAATATTTGGGCATCGCTACATGGGGTCTCCTCTTCCACCACTTCAAGCGGAGCAGGCGAGGGGCATAAATAAGGAAATGGACCAGTGAACAGCTCTTCAGGGTGTCCAAGTGTGGGATCACTTGCAGTCTGACGACACTCGGCATGGTGGGAGGAAGGAGCATCAGGGTGAGGAGGAGTATGCGGTCGAGACTCACAGCTACTAAAACCTGACCATGCGGAAGACAGACTGGAGGTGGTGGTGCCCAGGTAACTGGAAGTATTATCTGCTATCCAATTAATAACCTGTTCACACTGATCAGTTCGCAATACAGGTGTTGTAGTGTGCTTCCCTAGTAATTCGGTCAAGAAGTGGGAGAAAGAAGATGTGGCTGTTGGTTGTGGCACATTTTCACCTTGGCCATGGCCCCATCCTCTACACGCACCATCACCAGAACGTCCAGTTCCACGTCCCTTGCCACGCGCCTTGCCCATTGTAAATGAAGTAAAATAGCTTACACTCGCACTATCAATGGAAAAAGGGTAATTAAAAGGAGATTAGAACCGTAGAAGAGGAAAACCACAGTTCTATTTCTCTGGCCTACACCAGACTCTTTTAAACAGATATATTGGTGTCTGACCAGTCAGGGAGACACTATTAAGGTATGTGCCCACGATGCGCAAATGAAGCGGAAATTTGCGCTTCATTTCCGCATGTCTTTTCCCGGAAACACGCATGCGGAATTTGGCATGCGTTTTTCGCACGTAATTCTCACGTTTTGCACATGCGGAATTGCCTGGCGTTCTCTACTGCATTGTAGATGGCAATTCCGCATGCGTAAACGCACAAAGAATTGACATGCTGCGGAATTTTCCGCACATCAAAAAAGCTGCGGAAAATTCCGTAGCATGGGCATTACAATTGCGGAATGCCATAGGGGACCATGGCAGAAGGCTAACATGCGTATTTCATGCTTTTACGCTGCGGAAATTTACGCACAAAATACGCATGAATTACGCATCGTGGGCACATACCCTAACAGTTTTTTTTACGGCAAAAAATGCCAAAAGACGGATAATACAGAGATTTGACCTGTGGAACTGCAAAACCACAGTTATAGTTATGCGGCGTACATCAGAATCTTTTAAACAGATATATTGGTGTCTGACCAGTCAGGGAGACACTATTACAGTTTTTTTTTACGGCAAAAGATGCAAAAAGCAGGATAATACAGAGATTTGACCCGTGGAACTGCAAAACCGCAGTTCTATTTTTCTGGCCTACACGAGACTCTTTTAAACAGATATATTGGTGTCTGAACAGTCACACTCAATTTTTTTTGGGGGGGTGGGGGAATACCAAAAGGTTAATAAGACGCGTATTTGTAAAGCCTGACTGAGGAAAAAAAAAAAAAGAAAAAGGATTTAGATGAAAAAAAAAAAAGGATGTTTTCTGGCCCCTGAGACCGGGGGATAAGTCTAGCAATTTGACCAACAGGAGCACACAGGACTGTAATGCAGCGTTTGCTGGTATAACCACTGCGTCTCCTATACAGCCTGCCTGTCTGATATCTGGGATGGATATTAGTCCTGAGAAGGACTGTTTGTTTGATTTGGCAGGCTTTAGAGACCCTACACTAACTATTTCGCAGGATAAATCTCTCCCTAGTTCAGCAGCACTGACCCTACACTGTCTGATCCGGAGCGACTGTGTCCAAGATGGCGGCGCCCGGTTTTAAATACTCGAGGTGACGCTATGCGGCCAGCCAATCACTGTAATGCCCACAAACCACATGGCTGCGGCATTACAGTGACAGGCTGGCAATCCCTGCATGTTCATTGGCTCTGTAAAGAGTGCCAAACATGCAGGGCGGAGACCCGAGCTCCTGCCCGAGTAACCCGGAAATGCTCGGTGCTCGCAGAACATCCCGAGTAGTGAGGTGCTCGGACGAGTAACGAGCAGTGTCGAGCATGATCGCTCAACAGTAGTTCATCTTAATCTGCCGCTGCATATTCATCTGTCTCCACATCCTCCATGCACCAAATAGCACACGGTAACTGCTCTTAGACAGATACTGGCTGATGACCATGTTCTACCTATTGTATCCCCCCCATTTCCATGTAGATTGTAAGCTTGCAAGCAGGGCCCTCACTCCTCCTGTAACTGTTGAAATGTGATACATTGTATTGTTTATATTGTCTGTATATGTCCCTACTTAATTGTAAAAGTGATGCGGAATATGTTGGCGCTATATAAATTAAAATTCTTATTATATAAAGACATTTTAGTTTAACTTTTCTTGGGTCACTGCCTGTTAAATCGCACTGTGGGTAACACCGCAGCACTACAATATAGATATATATATATATATATATATATATCTCTATATATCTTACATAGTCTCCTATATTATTTATATTCCCGTCCCTTATTACACAGAGCCCTCTCTTGTTATGTATAGCACCGTTCCTTTCATATCACATTATATAGCGCCCTGTTTTTTATTACATAGTGTCCTCTCCTGTTAGCTATACAGGTGCATCTCACTAAATTAGAATATCATCAAAAAGTTAATTTATTTCAGCTCTTCAATACAAAAAGTGAAACTCATATATTATATAGAGTCATTACAAACAGAGTGATCTATTTCAAGTGTTTATTTCTGTTAATGCTAATGATTATGGCTTATAGCCAATGAAAACACAACAGTCATTATCTCAGTAAATTAAAATAAATTACAAAAAACACCTGCAAAGGCTTCCCACGCGTTTAAAAAGGTCCCTTAGTCTGTTTCAGTAGGCTTCACAATCAGGGGGAAGACTGTTGACTTGACAGATGTCCAGAAGGCAGTCATTGACACACTCCACAAGGTCCCAGAGTTATAATTATTATTATTATTTATTATTATAGCGCCATTTATTCCATGGCGCTTTACATGTGAAAAAGGGGTATACATAGCAAAAACAATTACAATAATCTTGAACACAATGTGACGGCGACTGGTACAGTAGTAGAGAAGACCCTGCCCGCAAGGGCTCACAGTCTACAAGGAATGGGTGAGTATACAGTAGGTGAGAATAGGGCTGGTCGTGGTGCGGTATGGTAGAGTGATGGTTAATGCAGGTTGTAGGCTTGTCGGAAGAGGTAGGTCTTCAGGCTCCTTTTGAAGGTTTCCACGGTCGGCGAGAGTCTAATGTGTTGGGGTAGAGAGTTCCAGAGTAGGGGGGAAGCACGGGAGAAATCTTGTATGTGATTGTGAGAGGAGGAGATAAGGGGGTGGAGTAAAGAAGGAGATCTTGTGAGGATCGGAGGCTAAGTGCGGGTATGTACCGGGAGACTAGATCAGAGACAGACAGGTTGTGAATGGCTTTGTATGCCATGGTTAGGGTTTTGAACTGGAGTCTCTGAGCAATGGGGAGCCAGTGAAGAGATTTACAGAGAGGAGAGGCCGGGGAATAGCGAGGGGACAGGTGGATTAGTCGGGCAGCAGAGTTTAGGATGGATTGGAGGGGTGCGAGAGTGTTGGAAGGGAGGCCACAGAGCTGGAGGTTGCAGTAGTCGAGGCGGGAGATGATGAGGGCGTGCACTAGTGTTTTTGCAGATTCATGGTTGAGGAATGTGCGGATCCGGGAGATATTTTTGAGCTGGAGTTGGCAGGAAGTGGAAAGGGCTTGGATATGTGGTTTGAAGGAGAGTGCAGAGTCCAGGGTTACCCCAAGGCAACGAGCTTGAAGGACTGGGGAGAGTGGGCAGCCATTGACGTTGATAGATAGGTCAGTTGGGGGGGTTGAATGAGATGGCGGAAAGATGATGAATTCTGTTTTGTCCATGTTAAGTTTTAGAAATCTAGCAGAGAAGAAGGATGAAATAGCGGGCAGACATTGCGGGATTTTGGTTAGTAGAGAGCAGATATCGGGTCCAGAGAGGTAGATCTGTGTGTCATCAGCATAGAGATGATAATGAAAGCCATGAGACTCTATGAGCTGTCCCAGGCCTAAGGTGTAGATGGAGGAGAGTAGGGGTCCTAGAACTGAACCTTGGGGGACACCGACAGATAGGGGGCGAGATGAGGAGGTGGTGTGTGAGTGGGTGACACTGAATGTCCTGTCTGTTAGGTATGAGGAGATCCAGGATAGGGCCAATTCTGTGATGCAGAGAGATGAGAGAGTTTGTAGTAAGAGGGAATGGTCCACTGTGTCGAAGGCAGATGACAGGTCTTGGAGGAGGACAGAGTAGTGTCGCTTGGATTTGGCAGTTAGTAGGTCGTTGGTGACTTTAGTCAGTGCAGTTTCAGTAGAATGGTGGGGTCGGAAACCAGATTGTAGGCGGTCGAAGAGGGAGCAGGAGGAGAGGTGGGATGACAGTTCCAGTAGTTTTGAGGCATAGGGGAGAAGTGATATGGGACGATAGCTAGTCAGAGAGGATGGGTCAAGGGAGGGCTTTTTGGGGATGGGTGTGATTGAGGCAAGTTTGAAGCATGAGGGGAAGATACCAGTTGTTAATGACAGGTTGAAGAGGTGGGCTAGGGTTGGGATGAAGATAGTGGTAAGGTTTGGGATGAGGTAGGACGGGATTGGGTCAAGTTCACAGGTGGTGAGGTGTGATTTGGAGAGTAAAGAGGAAAGTTGATCTTCCGTAATGGTGGAGAAGGTGGTTTTGGAGGAGGAGGGTTGAGTAGGTGTGGGGAGGGGCTGGGGGGACTTTAGGCAAAAGCTTTGTCTGATGGTATCAATCTTCTGCTTGAAGAATGAGGCAAAGTCTTCGCCTGAAATTCCAATTTTCATTTGGAAATCAAAGTCCCAGAGTCTGGAGGAAAAGTGGAGAGGCACACAATCCAAGCTGCTTGAGGTCTAGTGTGAAGTTTCCACAATCAGTGATGGTTTGGGGAGCCATGTCAACTGCTGGTGTAGGTCCACTGTGTTTTATCAAGAGCAAAGTCAGCGCAGCCGTCTACCAGGAAATTCTAGAGCACTTCATGCTTACCTCTGCCGACAAGTTTTTTGGAGATGGAAATTTCATTCTCCAGCAGGACTTGGCACCTGTCCACACTGCCAAAAGTACCAATACCTAGTTTAAAAACAACAGTATCACTGTGCTTGATTGACCAGCAAACTCGCCTGACCTTAACCCCATAGAGAATCTATGGAGTATTGTCAAGAGGAAGATGAGAAATCTATGGAGTATTGTCAAGAGGAAGATGAGAGACACCAGACCCAACAATGCAGACGAGCTGAAGGCTGCTATCAAAGCAACCTGGGCTTCCATAACACCTCAGCAGTGCCACAGGCTAATCGCCTCCATGCCATGTTGCATTGATGCAGTAATTGATACCAACAAAGCCCCGAAAAAGCATTGAGTGCATTTACTAAACATTAGTGATGAGCGAGTATGTTCGGTTAACCCTTTCGCCGAGTATACTCGGCTGAGCACCTAGTATTTATAGAATGCTCGGGCTTTAAGTTTTCGTGGCTCCGTGAACATGATTTGCAACTGTTTGACAGATTTAATACATGTGAGGAATGCTGGAAAAACAGGCATTCCTCACATATATTAAATTTGTCAAACACTCATCTCTCCGTTCATTCCCCCAAAGCATCGTCATCTCCAGCAACTTTCTCTTTGACACAGGAGCGTGCTGCATGCTGCAGTCATTAAGCCGCACACGCCTGTGTCAGAGAGAAAGTGCCGGGCAGGAAGCAGAGGATGGATTCGTGCAGCTCCACTGTCATTTTCTCCTGTAGACAGTGGAGCTGCAGGGATCGCTGCCTGCTTGCCGCACATGATGAGGATAATCTGGCCATGGGCCCCACGGAGCCTCAGGCTCCGAGAAACAGGCCAGATTGCCCTCATTATTACCACCCTGCAAGGGCCCCCCCTTCACCTCCGGGCCCCGATGCAGCTGCACCGGCGGTGTGTCCGCCCCTGCTGTGAATACTTGATTTACAACATAGAGTGATTGCAGACTTTTGTCTCAAGCCTGGACAACCCCTTTAAGGGGCTATGTTTGGCCTGCAATTTCTTTATTATCCCTTTGTGTATTTATATTAAAGCACTGTCTTGACTTAATTATCTGTGAGTTGATATTATTCTTAGCTCTGGAATCAGTTAAAGGGAACTTGTAATGTAAAAAAACTCTATTAACTTGCAAATATGGGGTTAATCCGCAAGTTAATAGAGATCTAAAGCTGTGGGGCCACTGCACTTAAAGCCCTACTACAGGGAGACAATGAAGTTTATTCCCCCCATTTAATTATAGAGGCGCAGATTCAGTCAAGCTCAGTACAAAGTGAGGGGCGACTGTAACCACACCCAGCTGACTGACTGCCACCTCTGCAGTGAATCAGTGCTGAACTAGCTGTTAGTGCTGAGGTGTGGTTACAGCCGCCACTCACTATGTACTGAGTGGTGACTGAAGCCGGACTGGCTGCACCCCTATGACTGAAGCCAGAAGCTGCCGGGAGGAATAAAGTTAATTTCCCCCCAATATTCGAGCTTTCAGCAGCCCAGTAAGTGATTATATTGCTGGAATCAGGCTCTCTGCTCCTACATCATGCTGCTGCTCTGAGATTCCATAGCAAAAACCTGCTGGCAGATACCCTTTAACCTCATATCAGCAGGTTAATAGTGTTTTTTGACACTACATGTTCCCTTTAAGCAAGATGACTCATTTCTGTATCGGTATGGGTTACTGTTCACAGGAGGATAAGTCCTTGCTTAGGTTTTTTATACAAAATTCTACACTAAAACTATTGACAAGAGGTTTCTTGTTTCACATTCTTACAGGAAGGCGAACTACCTGATGTTTCCGAAAAGGATGCCTTCCTGCCTGAAACAACGTAAAACCAAATGTGAGGAAGACAGTAGATGCCCCACCACAAATATACGTGAATAAACAATTAAAACAAGAGGGGCATCAACTGCGTGGTGTGGTAGTGGCTTAGCTGGGATCTGAAAACTTGTGGAAAGAATCAGTGGAGTCACTGGGGACAAACATGATGTTGGATGCCAAGGAAGACACTCTCTGGAGCAGAACGCTGAGAACACTGGCGGTCACCAGGCCAGATCCATCTGACTACCCAAGAGCAAAAGACCAAACTAAACCACCCTATCCACTGACCTTATAGTCCAGTACTGCTGCCTCTACTTCAGGGTTCCCCAACTCCAGTCCTCAAGGCCCACCAACAGGTCATGTTTTCAGTATCTCCTTAGTATTGCACATGGGATAATTCCATCACCTGCAAAGGCAATAATTCCATCACCTGTGAAATACTAAGGAAATCCTGAAAACATGACCTGTTGGGGGGCTTTGAGGACTGGAGTTGGGGAACCCTGCTTTACTTCATGATGGTATAGTAGCATGTCACTGCACATGTCACATGTCGCAGTGACAAGTAAAATAGATGAGGAGGAAATGTTATGTCTGCAAGGGAAGTCGAATCCAGAGGAATACCAAAAAGAGAGTTAAGGCATGCCTCTGCTAAAGACTTATGCTCAGAATGAGGAGAGAAAAGTCACTACTGCCCAGAACACTTATTCTCTGCACCCACCATCCCAGACAAGACTGTGGGGAAGAGGACACACTTGGCAGATAAACATTATGTGCCTGCAACTTCCAGGACAGGCCTTGTGGATGCATTGAAATATTAATACTTTGGTATTTTTTTATTGAATAAAAAAAAGCGTCAAGGTTAATTGGAAAAGTTACCTTCCTTTGTGTGAGTTGGCTCTTGCATTATTTTCTGATAGCACTCAAACTGGGCTGTCATTATCTTGTTCCTTGTAACACCAACTAATTCATGAACTTGCTCCACTTCTTCTGGAGGTTCCTTTATCTGTTCAATATTTGTAGAAGTCTATGGAAAATTGAAGATTAAGACAGATATCTTTAGTAAATAAACAGTATAGTAAAAATAATAATTTACGATATCATATAACTGAGTTAGTTACTAAGGATTAGTGTATAGGTAACAATGTACTTTTTACTAAACTGATGACAAACCAGTGGGTCCGGTAACACTCTGCAGACACTGCAACACAGCTTGTTCTACTGGCAAATCCCTTACCCAAGATCCACCTCTCCTTTCATCCTTAGTAATTTAATCAGGTCAGTCATTGTAAGAAAAAGGTAAAATGCTAGAACAGAATCATTATAAACCAGCAAGAATTATGTCTGTAGTTGGTAAATTATCTGACGGAGTTTAGAGATAAAAGTCATTATTTTAAATTAACAAAAAATAAATACATAAAGCTGAAAAAATAAAACTAAGAGTCCCAAAACACATTGATGTCATCCGAACCCACTGATTTTGGCCAATCATCTAATTTGGAAGGAGGTCTCCCAATTTTCCCATCGTAGATTATGGACATAAGATTTATGTGATTGGAATTCAATTGCCCAATCCTCGGGAAGATAAACTGTTGCCAGATAATCTGACATGAAATCAGAATAAACCTTTCCTGTTTTAGGTCAATTAGGATTGCCATAATTTTTAATATTTGCCAAATGCCAGAATAATGAGAGAGAAAATGTTTCAATGCAATTTTTATCACTTACTGCAAAGTCAAAAGTTTACATATATTTCTGGTTTCAACTGTATATACATACACACAGTATCTCACAAAATTTAATATAGCCAGCTTGGCCGTGGGACTGTCGGCGGTAAGCCCCATCACATACACCAAACTGATCCTATATATGGCTCACACTGCAGCTGCGGGTACCATCTCACTGAGACATGTACCACGCCGGTAAATGATTTTAGCCAGCATGATTACAAGACTGTCAGCATGTTGGCAAGCTGTCAGGCTAAACCGGTGTACTTATTTTGAAGATGAAATGTATGTAGACCCTATTTATGTTTCGACATAGATTCTCATTGGGAATGTGTCCCTGACGCGCATTTCGCAGGGATACCGACTTTTTCTAAGGCCCTTATGATTCTAAATAACAATATGGAGTTCAATAATCTGTCTTATAATTCATAAGGGACAATAGTCAGAGTTACCATTAATTTATGTTTCTATAATTGACCTCATAGAGATCTAGTGGATCACAGCTGCCTGAATTACAAGATAATCTCAACAACTGTGATCCAAGATACATCCATAAAGGATGTATGTGGAAATCACATGTTTTAATAAGTATTTGTTTTAATAATTTATTATAATAAAAGTTACATTTTATACACACTCCTGACCTGTTTGCTGCCACACACAGTTGACACCATTTGAACCAAATAAGTTTATCTTGGTCTCATCAGACCACAGGTCATGGTTCCAGTAATCCATGTCCTTAGTCTGCTTGACTTCAGCAGACTGCAGGCTTTCTTGTGCATTATCTTTAGAAGACGCTTCCTTCTGGGATGACAGCCATGCAGACCAAATTGATGCAGTGTGCGGCGTATGGTCTGAGCACTGATAGGTCCTCCACCCCTTTAACCTCTGCAGCAATGCTGGCAGCACTCATATGTCTATTTTGAAAAAACAACCACTGGATATGACGCTGTGCACGTGCACTCAACTTCTTTTGTCGACCATGGCGAGGCCTGTTCTGAGTGAAACCTATCTTGTTAAATCATTGTATGGTCTTGGCAGCTCAGTTTAAGGGTGTTGGCAATCTTGTTATAACCTAGGCCATCTTTATGTACAGCAACAATTCTTTTTTTCAGATCCTCACAGAGTGCATTGCCATGAGGTGCCATGTTGAACTTCAAGTAACCAGTAAGATAAAGTATGAGTGCAATAACTCCAAATTTACCACACATGCTCCTCAATTACACCTGAGACCTTGTAATACCAATGAGTCTCATGATACCGGGGAAGATAATGACTAATTGGGCACAATTTGGCCATTTTCACTTAGGGGTGTACTCACTTTTGTTGCCAGCAATTTAGACATTAATAGCTGTATGTTGAGTTATTTAGAGAGCACACCATATTTATACTGTTATACAAGCTGTACACTGACTACTTTACATTGTATCAAAGTGTCATATCTTCAGTGTTGTCCCATGAAAAAATATAATAAAATATTTTTGTGAGATATTGTATATACATATATATACAGTACAGACCAAAAGTTTGGACACACCTTCTCATTTAAAGATTTTTCTGTATTTTCTCGACTATGAAAATTGTACATTCACACTGAAGGCATCAAAACTATGAATTAACACATGTGGAATTATATACTTAACAAAAAATTGTGAAACAACTGAAAATATGTCTTATATTCTAGGTTCTTCAAAGTAGCCAACTTTGGCTTTGATGACTGCTTTGCACACTCTTGGCATTCTCTTGATGAGCTTCAAGACGTAGTCACCGGAAATGGTCTTCCAACAATCTTGAAGGAGTTCCCAGAGATGCTTAGCACTTGTTGGCCCTTTAGCCTTCACTCTGCGGTCCAGCTCACCCCAAACCATCTCGATTGGGTTCAGGTCTGGTGACTGTGGAGGCCAGGTCATCTGGCATAGCACTCCGTCATTCTACTTCTTGGTCAAATAGCTCTTACACAGCCTGGAGGTGTGTTTGGGGTCATTGTCCTGTTGAAAAATAAATGATGGTCCAACTAAACGCAAACCAGATGGAATAGCATGCCGCTGCAAAATGCTGTGGTAGCCATGCTGGTTCAGTATGCCTTCAATTTTGAATAAATCCCCAACAGTGACACCAGCAAAGCACCCCCACACCATCACACCTCCTCCTCCATGCTTCACGGTGGAAACCATGCATGTAGAGTCTATCGGTTCACCTTTTCTGCAACGCACAAAGACATGGTGGTTGGAATCAAATATCTCAAATTTGGACTCATCAGACCAAAAACAGATTTCCACTAGTCTAATGTCCATTCCTTGTGTTCTTTAGCCCAAACAAGTCTCTTCTGCTTGCTGCCTGTCCTTAGAAGTGGTTTCCTAGCAGCTATTTTACCATGAAGGCCAGCTGCACAAAGTCTCCTCTTAACAGTTGTTGAAGAGATGTGTCTGCTGCTAGAACTCTGTGTGGCATTGACCTGGTCTCTAATCTGAGCTGCTGTTAACCTGCGATTTCTGAGGCTGGTGACTCGAATAAACTTATCCTCAGAAGCAGAGGTGACTCTTGGTCTTCCTTTCCTGGGGCGATCCTCATGTGAGCCAGTTTCTTTGTAGCGCTTGATGGTTTTTGCAACTGCACTTGGGGACACTTTCAAAGTTTTCCCAATTTTTCGGACTGACTGACCTTCATTTCTTAAAGTAATGATGGCCACTCGTTTTTCTTTACTTAGCTGCTTTTTTTTTGCCATAATACAAATTCTAACAGTCTATTCAGTAGGACTATCAGCTGTGTATCCACCAGAATTCTGCACAACACAACTGATGGTCCCAACCCCATTTATGAGGCAAGAAATCCCACTTATTAAACCTGACAGGGCACATCTGTGAAGTGAAAACCATTTCCGGTGACTACCTCTTGAAGCTCATCAAGAGAATGCCAAGAGTGTGTAAAGCAGTCATCAAAGCAAAAGGTGGCTACTTTGAAGAACCTAGAGTATAAGACATATTTTCAGTTGTTTCACACTTTTTTGTTAAGCATATAATTCCACATGTGTTAATTCACACTTTTGATGCCTTCAGTGTGAATGTACAATTTTCATAGTCAAGAAAATACAGAAAAATCTTTAAATGAGAAGAGGTGTCCAAACTTTTGGTCTGTACTGTATATATATACACTGTGTGCAGAATTATTAGGCAAGTTGTATTTTAGAGGATTATTTTTATTATTGATCAACAACTATGTTCTCCATCAACCCAAAAGACACATAAATATCCAAGCTTAGTATTTTTGGAAGTTGGAGTGTTTTTTTTTTAGATTTGTCTATCTTAGGAGGATATCTGTTTGTGCAGGTAACTATTACTGTGCGGAATTATTAGGCAACTTAATAAAAACCAAATATAATCCCATCTCACTTGTTTATTTTCACCAGGTAAACCAATATCAGTGCACAAAATTTAGAAATAAACATTTCTGACATGCATAAACAAAAACCAAAAAAATTAGTGATCAATATAGCCACCTTTCTTTATGATGACACTCAACAGCCTTCCATCCATAGATTCTGTCAGTTGCTTGATCTGTTTTCGATCAACATTGCATGCAGCAGCCACCACAGCCTCCCAGACACTGTTCCGAGAGGTGTACTGTTTTCTCTCCCTGTAGATCTCACATTTTATGATGGACCACAGGTTCTCTATGGGGTTCAGATCAGGTGAACAAGGGAGCCATGTCATTATTTTTTCTTCTTTTAGACCTTTACTGGCCAGCCACGTTGTGGAGTAGTTGGATGCATGTGATGGAGCATTGTCCTGCATGAAAATCATGTTTTTCTTGAACGATACCGACTTCTTCCTGTACCACTGCTTGAAGAAGTTGTCTTCCAGAAACTGGCAGTAGGTCTGGGAGTTGAGCTTCACTCCCTCAACCCGAAAAGGTCCCACAAGTTCATCTTTGATGATACCAGCCCATACCAGTACCCCACCTCCACCTTGCTGGCGTCTGAGTCGGAGTGGAGCTCTCTGCCCTTTACTGATCCAGCCTCTGGCCCATCCATCTGGCCTATCGAGTCACTCTCATTTCATCAGTCCATAAAACCTTTGAAAAATCAGTCTTAAGATATTTCTTGGCCCATTCTTGACGTTTTATCTTATGTTTCTTGTTCTAAGGTGGTCATTTTTCAGCCTTCCTTACCTTGGCCATGTCCCTGAGTATCGCACACCTTGTGCTTTTTGATACTCCAGTAACGTTGCAGCTCTGAAATATGGCAAAACTGGTGGCGAATGTCATCTTGGCAGGTTCACGCTTAATTTTCCTCAATTCATGGGCAGTTATTTTGCGCCTTTTTTGGCTAACACGCTTCTTGTGACCCTGTTGGTTATTTGCCATGAAACGCTTGATTGCTCGGTGATCACACTTCAAAAGTTTGGAAATTTCAAGACTGCTGCATCCCTCTGCAAAACATCTCACAATTTTGGACTTTTCAGAGCCCTTCAAATCTCTCTTCTGACCAATTTTGCCAAAGGAAAGGAAGTTGCCTAATAATTAAGCACACCTTAGATAGGGTGTTGATGTCATTAGTCAACACCCCTCCTCATTACAGAGATGCACATCACCAGATTTACTTAATTGGTAGTTGGCTCTCAAGCCTATGCAGCTTGGAGTAGGACAACATGCATAAAAAGTATCATGTGATCAAAATACTCATTTGCCTAATAATTCTGCACACAGTGTATATATATATATATATATATATATATATATATATATATATATATATATATATATATATATATATATATATATATATATATATATATATACTGTATATATATATATAATATTGTAGGGATTCAGTCTCTCTGGTAGGCATTAGGTAATGTTTACACTAGCAATGCAGTTTTGGTCCAAACGTGCAGTTTTTATTGCTTTCCACAGGTTGCACAGCACTAAAAACAAAATCATAAACATAAATCCATAGCCTTGTCCAAATTGCCTCTTCAGAAAGGAAGAGGACTAGAACTCTATAGCGACACCTATTGGAAGCACCTATTGCCCCTCATCAGTGAAAAGTCTGTGCACTGACGAGGGACAATAACCCGAAACAACAACTGTGCAAATTGAAATTCTGGTTTGGCTTTAATCCTAAATCATATTGCAAGGCTCATTAAAGGGTCGATAGTGACTTTTTGGTTGCTGGTTTCTTGGCATCCATATAGGCAGCGTAGACTGTCACCGACATTTTCACACCACTAGTTCTGTACAACAGGAATCCTGTTCTATCGGTCCAGCACTAGCTGATCCAGTTCGAATCCTTCATTGTGAGTTAATACAAAAAAATTATAAATGGGTTAATTTTTAATTGTAGTAGTGCAGCAATAATAAAAATGGTAATAATAAATTGGTGAGGCCTAGTCCCAGTAAGATAGTATGTTAGTGTAGGAAGTACAATTGGGAGAGAAAGGTTGAACTGGATGGACCTAGGTCTTTATTCAACCTACGTTACTATGTTACAACCACGATAGGTGAGCAGTTCCCCCTTTCATCTAACATTATTTTCCTCCCTCGGATAAGACCCTATTGTGCTTGGTGTTCCCTCCATTTTCAAGAATGTTTGTGTGGAAGAATGAGCCAAAATCACACCTGAGCAATGCCTGCAACTAGTTTCTCCATACAGAAGGCGCCTTGAAGTTGTCATAAAAAACAAAGCCTTTTGCACAAAGCATTAATTAAATTTCATTAACCGTGTGCAATACTTTTTCCCTCTGTCATTTCTCATTATTACACATAATTTATGGACATCTATGGTTTGATTACTTTGCCTGTGTGGATTGGATGGGTTGTTACAGACATCTGGTGAGAATTTCAGAATTTCATGTTAATAGCACCTTTAGAAATACATTTACTTAGAAAACTGGCGACATGTTCAATACTTATTTCACCCGCTGTATATACAGTTAGGTCCAGAAATATTTGGACATTGATGGAATCTTCGTGATTTGGGCTTTGCATTTCAGTATTTTTTTTTTATTTAAAATTAAACAAATGACATGCAATTGAAGTGTAGACTTTCAGGTTTAATTACAGGGTTGAACAAAAATATCCAGTGAAATGTTTGGAAATTGCAATTATTTTACTACAAAGCCTCTTCATTTCAGGGGCTCAAAAGTAATTGGACAAATTAATTTTACCATAAATAAAACAAGGAGTCCTGGAAGTGTTGATATTGCCCCACAGAGCCCTGATCTCAACATCATTGAGTCTGTGTAGGATTACTTGAAGAGAAAAAAGTATTTGCTGAAGCCTACATCAACAGAAGATTGCTGGTTAGTTCTCCATGATGTTTGGAACAATTTCTCCTTATGGGGAGTGCCAAGCCACGGTAAGGAGAATTATAGGCCATACAAAGCTCCACTGCTAGTTTAAATAAGTAAATAACCTTTTCAGAGAGGAAGAGGACTGGAAAAGTCATATGGCAAGACTCGTTAAAAGGTCAATATTGACTTTTAAGATTGCTACATCCAATAGGTGGTGCTAGAGTTCAAGTTCTCTTCCTCTCTGAAGAGGCTATTTGTATATTTAACTCCTTAGTGGAGCATTGCATGATCCATAAGTCTTCTTACGTTGGCATGAAAAGCATAATGTACGTGTCTAAAACTGACAGTGACAATTTGTGGTTAAATGCGCGGAAATATAGCAAATTTTCAGTCAGTGTGAACTCACAATCGCAAATATGCCCCAAAATGTGTTTAAATGTATTCTAATATCAATTTATAAAAAGGAAATGTAAATTAGTGAGATAATAAAAATCATACTTACAGTTGTTACAATAGCAAGTAACATGTGAATTACAAGAAGATATTTCCCCATTGCTGAGAGATGTTGTAGGAGTCGGCTCTTCTTAAATTATCTGCAACATCAAAAGATGAAAGTTTGAATAATAAATGCTTTAAAAATTGCTTAAATTTAGATTAATTTAAAGGGATGCCCCATTGAAAACAAGTCATCACTCATCCATAGAATGGATGATAACTTTTGGATCATAGGGTCTGACTGCTGGGACCCCCATGGATCAGCAGAACGGGGCACGTTAATCTCCATTTAGAATAAAGAAACTATTTCCGGCAGCCCCACAGATAATCAATGGAGAGGTGGTCAGCTTGCGCATGATGCTTCATTCTAACAGGGATAAATGTTGCCCGTTCTGACGATCGGTGGGGATCTCAGCGGTTGGATGCCCCCAATCAATAAGTTGTGGATAGGTCATAACTTGCTTTCACTAGAGAACACCTTTTATTAAAATCACAAAATTATGTCTCAAAATAATTCAAATAAATGTAAACCCCTCTCATGCAAATTGTCAGGCTAATGGTATGATCCATGTGCCAGAGGCCCAGTAATTTACATGTTGACTTTAAAGTGAACCTGTCACCAGGTTTGGCCAATATGAGATACGGCCACCACCTTTCAGCCCTGGTATATAGCATTCTATAATGCTGCATATAAGCTCCCGATCTGACCTGCAAGAGAAGAAAAAGAGCTTTTATTAAACTCCCTTGTCCAGTCCGATGGGAGCCACTCGTCTGGCACCTCACTTCATCTTTCAATGCCGTCCTTCTTGCTTCATGTGGATGACGCGTCCCTACATCATCCACAAAGTGCTCCCCGGCATCGCGCTCCTGCGCAGGTGTACTTCTCTGCAGTTCACATGCGCCGGGGCTCTTTGACCTTTCCCGGTACCTGCACACTGCAGTACTTTGATTTGCCCTCAACAGGGAAGAGAAGTAGGCCTGCGCAGGAGCGCAATGCCGGGGACCCTGTGTGGATGAAGTAGGGACGCATCATCTAAACGAAGCAAGAAGGAGAGCGACATCGAAGGAAAAGGGAGGCACCGGACCAGGACCAGTGACACCCAATGGACCCAACTGCTCAGGGGAGTATAATAAAATGTGTTTTTCTTTTGTTGCAGGTCGGATCGGGGCACATACACAGCATATTAGTATGCTGTATATGAGGGCTGAAAGGTGGTGGCCATATCACACATGGGGCAAACCTGGAGACATGTTCCTGCTAATCACAACACATAGAACCATTGGCAGGATTAGGCTGTCAAACTAACAGCCAGATCTCTCCCTGTGATAGAGAACTGAAATAATCAGCTGTTGCAGTGCTATGCACATACAGTCATGGCCGAAAGTGTTGGCACTCTTGAAATTGTTCCAGAAAATGAAGTTTTTCTCCAAAAAAAATGATTGCAGTTACAGATGATTTGTTATACACGTTTATTTCCTTTGTGTGTAGATACACTCTTGGCCATGACAGTATCTACAGAAGTCAGAAAACATCGGCAATAAATCAGCCATATATAAACATACAATATAGAATTACAAAAGGTGACATTTTTTTCTGTACATGAAGATAGGCATATCACACTAGGGCCCCATGTAGGATAATTATAAAAACTGCAGAAAGAGGTTAATAAATACTGAATTGTGTTTCTCTGTTGTCTGCTGTAGTGCACAAAAAAATGAATTTTTGACGTCTTGTCTCCTGCAATGATCATTCACTCTCATAAAGTGCTGAAATCTGTCTGCAGTAATGGATATACTATCACATTCGCTGCCTAAACTCTATAGAGAAAGGAGGAGAGAGAAACCGGAGGTACACAAAAGAAGGCATAAGAAGAAATGCTCAGGCTTCTAGTGCAGGGGAGAAACAGATAGAAATGCAAATATAACTCATATAATGCTATTCCTCATGTACACAAAAATGACAACTATTTGTGAAAACTCACCAGAATGTGCATCTAGAAAGGGGTTATCTGGGACTATTTATTCTTATGGGCCTAGGTACTTACAGCAGGTAGTTGCTAATTACCTGCCTGTTCTGTCCAGCGCTGTCACTTAGCGAGCACAGAAGCTCCTGCCAGCGATTCTGCTGCTTCACATCAACAGAGCAGCTTTTCCTCTTCCAGTCTGTTCTGTTGATGGGGCGTTAGCGCCGATGTCATGCTGGTTGACAGCTGGCTTCACGCAGTTAGGCAACGGGCAGTCAGTTGTCAATCAGTAAGACATCAGTAGTCATTGCCTGTGAACAAAGCATTGTGGAAGAGAAGGTGCTGCTTTGTCGATGTAAAGTCATCAAAAGCAGCACAATTGCCAGCAGGAGCAGTCTGTGACCACTGTGAACCAGTAGAGATCAGCAGCGAGTAGAACAGGTAGGTAGTTAGCAGCTACCTGCGTGTAAGTTATGAGACCCATAAGAAAAAAAATCAAATATTCCCAGATAAGCCCTTTAAAGGGAATCTGTCAGCAGGTTTTTGCTACCTCATCTGAGAGCAGCATAATTTAGGAAAAGAAACCCCAAATCCAAAAATGTATCACTTAGTTTACTGGGTGCAGCTGTTCTGACACAATCAGAGATTTTAGATTTAGTAAGGCAGCAGAGCTGAGAAAGATAACTCCACCCATCCCAGGCACTCTCAATAAACAGTGAGGTGCTTAACACAGAAATGGAGGCAGAGTCGGACCAAGGCTCACTCGACCAGCTAGTCACAGAAATATTAATCACAAGGTGATTAAACCTTCAGTCAAAGTAAACAATACCACACAGCTGCAAACAGGGCCAGACTGGCCTGGCGGGGTATCAGGGAAATTCACGGTGGGCCCCTGCTGATGAGAGAGGGGTAAAAAAAAATGTATGTATATATGCATTCTCTTGATGAGCTTCAAGAGGTAGTCACCGGAAATGGTTTTCACTTCACAGGTGTGCCCAGTCAGGTTTAATAAGTGGGATTTCTTGCCTTATAAATGGGGTTGGGACCATCAGTTGTGTTGTGCAGAAGTCTTGTGGATACACAGCTGATAGTCCTACTGAATAGACTGTTAGAATTTGTTTTATGGCAAGAAAAAAGTAGCTAAGTAAAGAAAAACGAGTGGCCATCATTACTTTAAGAAATGAAGGTCAGTCAGTCCGAAAAATTGGGCAAACTTTGAAAGTGTCCGCAAGTGCAGTTGCAAAAACCATCAAGTGCTGTAAAGAAACTGTCTCACATGAGGACCGCCCCAGGAAAGGAAGACCAAGAGTCACCTCTGCTTCTGAGGATAAGTTTATCCGAGTCACCAGCCTGCAGCAGGGATTTTGGCCCACTCCTCCATGCAGATCTTCTCCAGGTCTTCCAGGTTTCGGTGCTGTCACTGAGCAACATTGAATTCCAGCTCTCGCCAAAGATTTTCTATTGGGTTCAGGTCTGGAGACTAGCTTGGCCACTCCAGGACCTTAAAATGCTTCTTACAGAGCTACTCCTTAATTGCCCTGGCTGTGTGTTTTGGGTCATTGTTATGCTGGAAGACCCAGCCACAACCCATCTTCAATGCTCTTACTGAGGGAAGGAAGTTGTTAGTCAAAATCTCACAATACATGACCACATCCATCCTTCCTTCAATACGGTGCAGTCGTCTTGTCCCCTTTGCAGAAAAGCATCCCCCAAAGTATGATGTTACCCCCATCATGCTTCATGGTTGGGACGATGTTTTGGGGGTTGTACTCCTCCTTCTTCTTCCTCCAAACATGGTGAGTGGAGTTGATACCAAAAAGTTCTATTTATTTTGGTCTCATCTGACCACATGACCTTCTCCCATGCCTCCTCTGGATCATCCAAATGGTCATTGGTGAACTTCAAACAGGCCTGGACATGTGGAGGCATGAGCACGGGGACATTGCGTGCCCTGCAGGATTTTAATCCATCACGGTGTATTGTGTTACAACAGTAATGTTTGAGACTGTGGTCCCAGCTCTTTCAGGCCATTGACCAGGTCCTCCCGTTTAGTTCTGGGCTGATTCCTGACCTTTCTCAAAATTATCCTTACCCCATGAGACAAGATCCTGCATGGAGCCCAAGACCGAGGAAGATTGACAGTTATCTTGTGTTTCTTCCATTTTAACAAAAAACACTTGATATAGTGCAGTGCACATTACAGTTCTTTTGCACACTGTATAGTTTGTACAAGGCACACGTTTTAGTAAGAGAGGCCAAAAAATGAACAAGTAATAACACTATTTATGGTAGCTGTCGTGTGGACTCCTAGAGTCAATTCTCCTGGTGGGCCCTAGGCACCCCAGTCCGACCCTGGCTGCACATATGACACATCGTTCAGTGTTTTAACGCCCATCTCATACTGCCCTCAGATTACAGAGCAAAAACCTGCTGACAGATTCCCTTTAAACAGCTTATCACACTATGATAATAACAGTTTAGATTGAGCTAGTTTAAAACCGGCTAAAACAGCACAGAAGAAAAAAGAAAAGAGCTCAGGCCATTACAGGAAAGCACATCTTTAACGGTGATTTCTATATGATAAAAACTTGTTGAAAAAAATCATGCTTGGTAAAACAATGGAAAAAGTTGATCTAGGTGCCTGTAATTTGTGCACAATTTTACACGGATACTTCTCACACGACTTAAGTAGATGAAAACTTGCAAATAGAAATGTCTGCACAGTTTATTCCAATATGACTGATGCATCTAGAACAATTAATTTTCCTAAGGGGCCATTGAGAGAGCGTGACTCTTGTGGAGGGACGAATCAATAGGCTGAAATTAATTATGCTCAGTATTAATATTAACATATTATTGTTTTAATATATATATATATATTATCACTTAATATTGTCCAGATTTACGTATACTGACATCCCCCTATATACAGAATGAGCCCCCACACAGTCTCCTTATATACATCATGAGACCCGACAAAGCCTCAATCAAACAGTATGAGCCCTGACACAGCCTCCCTATGTCCAGCATAAGCCCCCACATAGCCCTCTATATACAGAATGAGCCCCACATAGCCTCTCTATACACAATGTGAGCCCCCACATAACCCCTGTATACAGTATGAGCCTCCAAATAGCTTCCTATATACAGTATGAGCCCCCACATAGCCTGCTATATACAGCATGAGCCCCCGCAAAGTCTCCAATATACAGCATGAGCCCCCACACAACCCCTTATATTCAATATGAGCCCCCACATAACCACCTATATACAGCATGAACCCCAAAATAGCCTCCAATATAAAGATTAAACTCCCACACAGCCCCTAAATACAGTATGAGCCCCCACATAGCCTCCAATATACAGTATGAGCCCCCACATAGTCTCCTAAAAACAGTATGAGCCGCCACATAGCCTATTTACAGCATGGGCCCCTACATAGCCTCCATTATACAGCATGAGCCCCCACATAGCCCCCTATATTCAATCTGAGCCCCCACATAGCCTCCAATATACAGCGCAAGTCCCTACAAGTGTACGAAGGAGGTCACTGCCTCCACGGGATGGATGTATTTGTGCGATAATTTGGAATTTCAATTGAGTGATGGAATGTCCAGCAGGGCTGTGGAGTTGGTAAGCCAAACCTCCGACTCCTCAATTTCCCTGACACCGACTCCAACTCTGACTTCACGACTCCGACTCCCTCATACATGGCTCATGTTTAAGTGATAAATTTACTGTAGAGCAGATTCATCTCCGCTAAAAGTCTAGACCCTTAGATCAGGAATAGGACAGACATTTATAGGACATTTCATAACTTTCCCAAATTCTTATGAAAAAAATATTCCCCACAAACTGCATTGAACTACTGTACCCAATTTATTATATATTTTAGGAGTTTGAGTCGGTCCATTTTATACCGACTCCGATTCCACCAAAATGGACACAGACTCCGACTCCACAGCCCTGATGTCCAGCTGTGATAAAGTGGTGAGGTATAGGTAACAGTAAGTTCTTACATTGGATAGTGGACTTGTGTTTTGAAATGCGATCTTTGATCTGTTGGGTAGTCTCCCCTACACACAGAAGGCACAGGGACATTTGATCAAATAGATCACGTAAGATGAGTCGCATAAAAAAAAAATCTTCTATCGGGTAATGTTTACCCATATATATTCCCTCCGGTTCACGTGCCCTTAGCGCCTCTCTCCTGCTGCCAGCGGTGAATACTGCAGTCCTCATTGTGCGCTGATCTCCAAGTTAAAGTTCATCTTCCTGGGCAATCCGGTATGCTGGGCAACTATGTATTTTTGACCTTTGGTGACACACTGTTCTTACTTAATTTTTCTCTTTCTTTTCTTATTCTATACAGATTACTTATTTCACTCTGGGATACTGCACCCTCATTAGAATATCTCTTATACCTGCTTCCTCTTGGTGTGCGGATTCTTCTCTGGTAGGGAGACTACCTCACCTGGGTCTAAGGACATCATCTTTTTCTCTTCCTTATGGCATTTCTTTCTTTTCTTCTTTCTTCCTCCATTCGTGATATCAACTTATATAATGGGGTACTACCTGGATCCTTTCTCTGATTTTGTACTATATGCAATTCTATTAACTATCACTGACAATTTTCGTTTTCACTACATGAACCATTGATATGATACTGTATACCGTATATGCATATATGTTTTCCAGCACACTAATTAAGGTCTTCTATTGATCAAAACATTTGTGTTTTATTTGGATTGCTTTTCTACATTAAAAATCATTCATCTTCATCATTTTGAGTGTCAAGTCTCTTATACTAGAAGTTACAGGATAGGATCCTACTTGAGCACCTTATGGACAGAAGTGCAGTGAATATTTTCTATATCATTATATGAATTGGTCATCAAACGCATTGAAGTGGAAAAACTCTTTGCAGTGAATATTTTCTATATCATTATATGAATTGGTCATCAAAATCATTGAAGTGGAAAAACTCTTTGTTACCATTTTCCACCTATTCCTTTAATGGCGTTTTCCCCCATTCATCCCCTGTCCATAGTGATCATAATTGGTGTTCTGAGCCCACCCTGTCCCTCCTCACTCCACAACTACAGTGAGGGGAACTTTGAATGTAGCAATGGTCGAGCATTTGCTCTGTTGTTCCATTCACTGTCTGAGGCTGATGAAAACAGCCATGCACTGTCCTTGACTGTGTCCATCAGTCCCATGCACCTTGAAGAGCAGAATCATGCATACTCATCTGTTGCTTCATTCAAAATTTCCTTACTGCGGTTGGACACTGGGGAGGAACAGGGGTCCCGAAAGACACATTCTATTGTTCATGGGAGTCCCAACGGTGGAGTCCTCAACAATCAGGCATTTAGCATATGTCAAATGGATGGGCGATACATTTCAAAAATGGGAAAGCCCTTTAACTTATTTTGGTTGCACATTTTGAAACCTACTCCAATTCACCCATGCATTCTTCAGAGGTGTATCAAGGTTTTCCAGTACCCGGGGCAAGAATTTAGTTTGGTATCCCCCTCTCAAGCGTTTTGACCAATCATTCATATGCGATTTGCACACTTACAATCAAATGCCTACGAGGTGCTCTTCCTAATACTTTCAATGTTCGAAAAACTGAGAGAAGCAGGAAGAAAAGCTAGTTATCACGTGATCATAAGTATGAAAATCGCATATGAGTGAAGTGTGATGACTGATGGAACCTGCAAGCAGAGCTGAATCCTGACAGCGAGTATATTACACTCTTTTAGGATTGCCATGCTGCAGGGCTTCGTTTTATAATTAAAGAGCTCGTCCAGGTTTGAGATGAAAGTCTGTAGTCACTCTATGTGACTGCAGGCTTCTGAGCTTCGGAATTCCCACAGCGCATGCACTGCACACTTTTAGGATTTTCCCTATCCGGTGGCAAGAATGGACGATCATGTGAGCATAAGTAGGTTATTTGTATACTTCTGGCCACAAAGTATACTCAAATTTCTTCCCCCTTCTCCTAATTACAATAAATCTTCTGTGTCTTCAGCTCCAGTGGAGCACTTACCACATCAAACTTCCGCCACCTATGCGGCGCTGAGGAGTGACGTCAGAAGTGTGATCACATGACCTGATCACGCTGCTGACTTCGCCTTGACCCGGGAGTGCCGGCAGTCAGGGATTTAACTGATCACTGGGAGCCGCGCGCTGCAGCTTCTCTGAGCTGGCTGTCAGCTTGGCAGCCGGCCCAGGAAACGGCTGACTCCCACTATGAGGAGCAGCAGAATACTGCCACCGGAGAGACACCTCGGACCGCCGAATCAGGTGGCCCGACAGCGCTCCCCCCCCCCGTCAGCTGCACCGGGGGCAAATGTATATGTTCTGGGGAGGTTTCTTAAAGTGTCTAAGCATTCATACAGACATAGCTGTGAATCACTGATTTGGACTGCCCACGGGACCTCAGAGCCAAGAATTAGCAGGGATTTAAATGAAAAAACAAAACAACATGGTGCTGGCAGATCAGACATGGTGTTCAACATGACTGGTTCTTTTTAATGCAACAGTTTATTTTTTTTATATTTTCACATATTTTTGTCCACTTATTTTGCATTTCTCTGGTGAAGAAGATGTATACATTGTAGATGGAGCACTAGAAAAAGTCATAAATTACCAGTTTGCTTTGCATATGTAAGGCCAAAAAAATATTTTGCTAAAATATTTCTTGTCATTGAACAAACAGATGCAGAGAAAGGTCAGCCAAGTTTTTATTTTTAGTTAGGGAAAGTGCGCCACAGAAGAAGCTGAATGGCAGCATGTGAAAGCAGTTATCTGCTGTATTATTTGGGCACTTGTTGCCACTATTATTTGGACAATTTTTGTCATTTAGTATTTTTAGTATAAAAACTTTTTAGTATAAAACTATCATTTATGCATTGTATAATACTAATATTTAAATAGTCATTTAACAACTACTGCAGTGTCATAATGAAGGTGTTTGGTATAGCCATCAATCAGATTATGGTTTTCATTTTACCACTGATAGAAAAAAATAAAATAGTATGTAGTCTGCTTACTACAGGAATCTGATCTAATTTTGTCTCATAAATGAGGCACAAAATGATGGTGCTCTTATCTAGATATTGAATAATAAAAATATATTAAATTCTAAAAAGCTGGAGAATAAGTTGGAGGCAAATAAATACACACACACACACACACATATATATATATAATATATACAGTATATAATATACACTGCTCAAAAATAAAGGGAACACTAAAATACCACATCCTAGATATCACTGAATGAAATATTCCAGTTACAAATCTTTATTCATTACATAGTGGAATGCATTGAGAACAATAACAATAAAAATGATCAATGTAAATCAAAAGTAATATCCCATGGAGGTATGGATTTGGAATGATACTCAAAATCAAAGTGGAAAATCAAATTACAGGCTGATCCAACTTCAGTGGAAATGCCTAAAGACAAGGAAATGATGCTCAGTAGTGTGTGTGGCCTCCACGTGCCTGTATGACCTCCCTACAACGCCTTGGCATGATCCTGATGAGGCGGTGGATGTTCTCCTGATGGATCTTCTTCCAAACCTGGATTAGAGCATCAGTCAATTCCGGTACAGTCTGTGGTGCAACATGGCGTTGGTGGATGGAACAAGACATGATGTCCCAGATGTCCTCAATTGGATTCATGTCTGGAGAACAGGCAGGCCAGTCCAAAGCATCAATGCCTTCATCATGCAGGAACTGCTGACACACTTCAGCAACATGAGGCCTAACATTGTGATGCATCAGAAGGAACCCAGGGTCCACTGCACCAACATATGGTCTCACAAGGGGTCTGAGGATTTCATCCCAGTACCTAATGGCAGTAAGGGTACCTCTGGCTAGCACATGGAGGGCTGTGCGGCCCTCCAAAGAAATGCCTCCCCACACCATTACTGACCCACTGCCAAACCGGTCATGCTGAAGGATGCTGCAGGCAGCAGAACGTTCTCCACAGTTTCTCCAGACTCTGTCACATCTGTCACATGTGCTCAGTGTGAACCTGCTCTCATCCATGAAGAGTACATGCACCAATGTGGAATCTGCCTATCTTGGTATTCTCTGGCAAATGCCAATCGCCCTGCATGGTGTTGGGCTGTAAGTACAACACCCACTTGTGGACGTCGGGCCCTCATACCACCCTCATGGAGTCTGTTTCTGACAGTTTGTGCAGACACATGGATGTTAGTGGCCTGCTTGAGGTAATTTTGCATGGATTTGGCACTGATCCTCCTTGACAAAGGAGGAGGTAGCAGTCCTGCTGCTGGGTTGTTGCCCTACTACGGCCCCATTCACGTCTTCTGGTGTACTGGCCTGTCTCCTGGTATCTGCTCCATGCTCTGGACACTGTGCTGACAGACACAGCTACCCTTCTTGCCACAGCTTGCATTGATGTGCCATCCTGGATGAGCTGCACTACCCGAGCAACTTCTGTGGGTTGTAGACACCACCTCATGCTACTGTACCTCTAGGGGTGAGAGCAATGACAAAATGCAAAAGTGACCAAAACAACAGCCAAAAAGATGAGAACTAAGAAATGGTCTGTGGTCACCACCTGCAGAACCACTCCTTTATAGGGGTTGTCTTGCTAATTGCCTATTATAATAAAATGGTAACAAAGTGGCTTAAGGAAAACAAAGTCAATCCCTATATTTACCACCAGTAAAATATTAACACCTATACTCACCTCCAGTGTCGGGGATTGCGTGACATTGTTAATAATAATCACGATTTACAAATTGCCAAAGGCAAATAAACCCTACCTAAAGACTACTAGAATATAACCTTTATTGATAAAGTTAATAATAGGGCTACGATGCAATTAAAAACACACTAATTGATGGTAGTCCAGCATCACTGGGATACATTTGTCCAGACCATTAGTCAATGGGATGAGGCATATAGAACAATATAACTATCACTACTGGGATACCGTTACCCAGATAAAAGCTCATCATCTCTGTAATGTCACCTCTATGACTGAATGGCTTAAAATAGTATGATATATCTAAAGTACAACAGTGTGGCCACGGAACAACACTTCTGATTACTAAATAACAATGACTACCTAGTCAACCAGTGCTATTAAAATTTATAGTAACCAATAGCCTCCTCAACATGTTTCACCATACTGGCATCTTCAGGGGGAATGAGGCTACAAAGGCTGCTAAACAGATCCCATGGTCTTATAAAGAGTAGGTTATGATGTCATTCAAAGTCACTCAATGTCCCTCCACCACACAGTCAAAAAATACATGGCGGTTTGACATAAAATTAATAATATATAAGTTCTCCTGTGGTTGGTGAATGAATAGGTCAATTGCCAAAAAACAATGTGATAGGTGTATATGTCTCTTTAAGAATAAGGCTCATCTGTACAATTGCATAAACGCCAGTAATGTACATACAGTCATGTGTAGCCAGTGCAGGGGTCCTTCCGGGTTAACATGAACGCACATTCCCACCAGCGCCTGTCCAATAGGGGAGAACGCCATTAATGTGTATACAAACACATGTAGCCAAAGCAGGAGTCCTTCCAGGTCAGCATGAAGGCACATTCCCGCCGGTGCCTGCGTATAAAGCAGATAGAATGGGTAAATGTAATCCAGCAGGGACTGATTACTAATTATAGAGAAAGGATGAGCTTTTATCTGGGTAACTGTATCCCAGTACGGACTAGTTATTAACACTATCACCAATTCATCTATCTATTAAATCTAGGTAATTGTATCCTTCAAGTGACTGGTCACTAATATTTATACAAAGATATTTATTGTATTTAATTGCCTCTATATTAAATCCGGGTAATTGTATCCCATTTGACTGGTCTATTCTCCTTACTTAACCCCTTTGGATCCATTGACTACCATCAAATGCATCTTAGCCCCATTGTTAACTTCATCAATAAAGGTTATATTTCAGTAGCCTTTGGCAATTTGTAAACAGTGATGAATTAGCCTTCGCTGACTTCTTGAACAGTTTTCAGTTGCTCCAGTGTTAATAATAATGTCATGCAATCCCTGCAGCCCATCAGCACTGGCTTCGCTGTCCCCTCCTTGGGACAAATCAGACATTTTGACATTTTCGGAGTATAAAGCTATGACATCAACTCCATGTAGGCAAGTGAAAAAGTCAAAGCATCACTCCAGGTTTTTTTTATTTTCGCGCTGGATTGGTGCTACTAGTCTCCTAGTATTAAACTCACCACCTATCGTCCTCAGCTCTTTCCAGCGCCCCTCTGGCCCCGAGGCTCTCATAGCCTTGCACTGAAGAGTGACTTGTGGCTCGCTCCAGCAAAAACAGGATTGAACGAGCAGGTCACATCCACCGGAGTGGCGTGGATAAAAGATGAAGACGACTGGATGGTAAGTATAAGACTAAGGGCATGGGCCTTACATTAGTAGCACCACTCCAGCGCTGCAATAAGTGGTGCTGCAAGTACTCTATTATGGTTTATTATATGTTTAGTATGAAATAGGCAGGACTATGGAAACACAAATAAACTTATGGTCAGATGTGGGGCAGAGAGGGGGAGGTATGGCGTATGGCGCCAATAAAGAAATAGGTCCCCCATGGGAGGGGAATGAAGAGAGGGAAACAGAGGGCATGTGGCAACAGTGCTGTCAAAGGAGGCAATGATCCTTTACCTTACATTGGGGATGTGTTACTACATGGAGGGTAAGGAAGGGAGCAAAAATGGAAATAAATCTGTTGACAGAGTGACTATGAATGATTTTTTGTTGATTCTCAGCCCATGTAAATGAGCCTTTACCCGTGTATATGTGTATTGTTATCCTGCCTGATCTAAGCCTCCAGCAGAAATATAGAGCTGCTAATAAACCTCCCACCCTCTAATGATAATATGATGAAGCTCATCATCTTGTGCCTCTATATACAGCAACACTGAAAAGTGAGCTGCAGAAAACACAAAGCATTAGCCTATGATGACAGCATGAGTGGAAAACTAGAGTCCAAGAAAAAAACACACCAAAACTATTTAAAAAAATAGGTATATAATAAAAGTCAACTTTAAATAAAATTTTCTGATGCTGCAGACTCTGTAAGGCTATGTGCCCATGATGCTGAATTGATGCGGATTTTTCCTGAGCGTTTCTGCCTCTCCCTGGCAGAAAAAACGCATGCGGATTTTACATGCGTTTTTTCGGCCAGGGAGAAGCGTTTTTTAAGCGTTTTTACATGCATTTTCACATACGTTTTTTCAAGCGCTTTTCCAAGTGATTATGAGCATCACTTGGAAAAGGGCTTGAGAAGTTGGTCACACAATATAAATCCATGCAACTGGCATGGATTTATATTGTGTGACCAACTTATGCTGCTTCAAATGCAGCATCAATAGTAAAAAAAGGAATTAAAACGTAAAATATAAAAAAAAAACATTATACTTACCTCTCCGGTGGCGTCCTCTGTGCTCGGCGTCCCGCGGTGTTCAGAAAGGACCTGCGGTGACGTCATCTAGTTAACTGACGGGTCACGCGACCGCTGACGTCAGCGGTCGCGTGACCATCACATGACTAAATGACATCAGCGCAGGTCCTTTCAGGACACCGCGGGATGTCAAGGACAGCGGATGCTACGGGAGAGGAGACCAGGGGCCGCCGGAGAGGTAAGTATAATGTTTTTGTTTTTTTTAAACGTTTTAATTCTTTTTTTTACTAATGGTACCCGGCTCTGGAGGAGAATCTCCTCTTCTCCAGACCTGGGTACCATCCGCGCATTGAACCACATAACATCCGCATGCATACATGTATACATGCGGATGCTATGCGGTTCAATGCAAGTCAATGGCGGCGATTTCGCCACGATTACGCACAATAAATGGTTGTGCTGCGGATTTTTCCGCAATGATAATCGGCAGCGGAAATTTCCGCAGCATGTGCACAGCAAATGCGGATTATCATTGGGAAATATAGCAGACAACTTAACAAGCCTTTTTAATGTGTTTTCGCGGCGGAAATGCCGCCACAGGAAAAGCATTAAATCTGCATTGTGGGCACGCAGCCTAAAGCCGAGGTCACACAAGTGTATAACACGGTTGAGTGCTATACTGTGCTTTATCGGATAGCACTCGGCCCAGTGTTATTCTATGGGGCACTGCAGATCAGTGATTATTTTCTCATGCTGATTCAGCATGACAAAACTATTGAAGCATGCGGCAATTGGCAGCGGGACTAAACTCACTCGCACGCATACAAGTCTATAGGTGAGTGAGAAACATCGGACTGCACTCAGATGTCATCCCAGTGCAGACCGATATATGCGGAGACAGGCAATGGAGGAGATGGGAAAATGACTTTCTCTGTCTCCTCTGCACCTGTGCTGCGATCCTCTGATGTGAGAGGATCAGAGCACTGGCACTCGGCTCACACTCACAGCAGAGCAGGAGCTAAGGGTCATCAGCATATGGCATCCGATGTTATATGCTCGTGTGATTCCAGCCTAACACACAAACTATATGTTGTGACCTGTAAGAGTATGTGCACATGATGTACTTTAAACTCAAGTGAATCAGAGTTTTTTATGCAGAACCCACTTCAGGAAATGCTAGTATTTTTTTGTGGCCTTTTTAAAACACTACAAAAGACACCAGGCATCGCATGTCTGTCGTTCTGGGCTTCTCATAGACTTTTTTATTTATTGTATTAAAAATGGTAAGGTCACTTCTTTTAACCATTTGGCGTCTTTTGAAACCTGAATTGATTAAAAGACGATCAAAAGACTGACCATGTGCAGAGCAAGTCGTTTTTACATAGAAATGCATACAGTATGTTCAACCTTTTCAGCGTTTTGAGGGGCTTATTCAGGCGAGTTTCAGAGCGGATGCATCTGAAGAAGATGACATCTGCACATGCGCTCAAAGGTTCCCATGGTGTTCTTCTAAGCACAATGACCTTCTGCCTCAAGGTCCAAGAACACTTGATCTAGAAATAGTTCAGCTGTGATGCTTGTGGCTCGGAGAGTGATGAATGTCCCTATTTAACACTTTTAAATCGCAGAACTAAACTGACTGATGCGTTTAAAGGGGTTGTACCCTCTGGCACACTTATGGCACATCCACAGGTGAAATATCCGGTAAATATGCCATAAAGTACCCAGATGGGAATAACCGTGTAACTTCAATAGCTACTACTGATATAGAATGATTTATGCTGGAATTAGATGGTGTGATTGTGGCCATTAAACAATAATTGATCAACCATATGCATGGGTGATCATTTAAAGGTCTGTTTAAACTGGCTGAACGCAGGCCTATGTGCACAGAACGATGGTTGCACGCACATTGAATATCCTGTTTACATGGCGCAATGATTTTTAAGCCAGTTTAAATATCATTAAATATTATCACACCTAACTAACAAGCAATTTGTTGGGTGTTTGCTGACCTGTTTAGACGGGCCAAGAGTCAGGAGACAAGCATTCCTGGGAACGCTCGTTACCGATAATCGCCCAGTGTAAATGCACCCTAAATCCACTGGTGAGCCCGACACTGGAAAATCATCACACACGACGAACAATTGTTTTTCTCATTCACTGGGTGTTTGCTAGCCTGTTTAGATAGGCCAAATGTTGGCAAACAAGCGTCCTTACAAACACTCATTTCACACTCATCTGTCAGTCTAAATGGGCCCATGGAGACAGCAATGGGGCAGTAAATAGGAAACAAAGAAGTGTGACAAACACACAGCAGACTGGTACTTATTTTATTACTGGGGGGAGTAAGAGAGTGACAATAGATGAGCCTAGAAAACAGTGTCAGGATACAAAAAGTCATGGAGACTCGAGAGAATTCATTTAGGACATCATTTCAAATTAAGGCATGAATAACATAAATTAACAACAAAATGTCAATTAAACAAAAAGACTTCAAGAAGTTTAACATTGCATGTCATGTCCCTAGGATATTTCCATTCTAAGAATAAAAGTCTGCAGTCCCTCTATGTGTCTGCAGACTGCTGAATCGTAAAAGTGCGCACGCTGTCACTGTATCCCCTGGGCGGTCCCTCTGACTGCATGTACAGTACAGACCAAAAGTTTGGACACACCTTCTCATTTAAAGATTTTTCTGTATTTTCATGACTTTGAAAATTGCACATTCACACTGAAGGCATCAAAACTATGAATTAACACATGTGGAATTATATACTTAACAAAAAAGTGTGAAACAATTGAAAATATGTCTTATATTCTAGGTTCTTCAAAGTAGCCACCTTTTGCTTTGATGACTGTTTTGCACACTCTTGGCATTCTCTTGATGAGCTTCAAGAGGTAGTCACCGGAAATGGTTTTCACTTCACAGGTGTGCCCTGTCAGGTTTAATAAGTGGGATTTCTTGCCTTATAAATGGGGTTGGGACCATCAGTTGTGTTGGGCAGAAGTCAGGTGGATACACAGCTGATAGTCCTACTGAATAGACTGTTAGAATTTGTATTATGGCAATAAAAAAGCAGCTAAGTAAAGAAAAACGAGTGGCCATCATTACTTTAAGAAATGAAGGTCGGTCAGTCGGAAAAATTGGGCAAACTTTGAAAGTGTCCCCAAGTGCAGTTGCAAAAACCATCAAGCGCTACAAAGAAACTGGCTCACATGAGGACCGCCCCAGGAAAGGAAGACCAAGAGTCATCTCTACTTCTGAGGATAAGTTTATCCGAGTCACCAGCCTCAGAAATCGCAGGTTAACAGCTGCTCAGATTAGAGACCAGGTCAATGCCACACAGAGTTCTAGCAGCAGACACATCTCTACAACAACCGTTAAGAGGAGACTTTGTGCAGCAGGCCTTCATGGTAAAATAGCTGCTAGGAAACCACTGCTAAGGACAGGCAACAAGCAGAAGAGACTTGTTTGGGCTAAAGAACACAAGGAATGGACATTAGACCAGTGGAAATCTGTGCTTTGGTCTGATGAGTGCAAATTTGAGATCTTTGGTTCCAACCACTGTGTCTTTGTACGACGCAGAAAAGGTGAACGGATGGACTCTACATGCCTGGTTCCCACCGTGAAGCATGGAGGAGGAGGTGTGATGGTGTGGGGGTGCTTTGCTGATGACACTGTTGGGGATTTATTCAAAATTGAAGGCATACTGAACCAGCATGGCTACCACACCATCTTGCAGCGGCATGCTATTCCATCCAGTTTGTGTTTAGTTGAACCATCATTTATTTTTCAACAGGGCAATGACCCCAAACACACCTCCAGGCTGTGTAAGGGCTATTTGACCAGGAAGGAGAGTGATGGGGTGCTACGCCAGAAGACCTGGCTTCCACAGTCACCAGACCCGAACCCAATAGAGATGGTTTGGGGTGAGCTGGACTGCAGAGTGAAGTCAAAAGGGCCAACAAGTGCTAAGCATCTCTGGGAACTCCTTCAAGATTGTTGGAAGACCATTTCTGGTGACTATCTCTTGAAGCTCATCAAGAGAATGCCAAGAGTGTGCAAAGCAGTCATCAAAGCAAAAGGTGGCTACCGGAAATGGTCTTCCAACAATCTTGAAGGAGTTCCCAGAGATGCTTAGCACTTGTTGGCCCTTTTGCCTTCACTCTGCGGTCCACCTCACCCCAAACCATCTCGATTGGGTTCAGGTTTGGTGACTGTGGAGGCCAGATCATCTGGCCTAGCACCTCATAACTCTCCTTCTTGGTCAAATAGCCCTTACACAGCCTGGAGGTGTGTTTGGGGTCATTGTCCTGTTGAAAAATAAATGATGGAAATGATGGTCCAACTAAACGCAAACCGGATGGAATAGCATGCCGCTGCAAGATGGTGTGGTAGCCATGCTGGTTCAGTATGCCTTCAATTTTGAATAAATCCCCAACAGTATCACCAGCAAAGCACCCCCACACATCACACCTCCTCCCCTATGCTTCACGGTGGGAACCAGGCATGTAGAGTCCATCCGTTCACCTTTTCTGCGTCGCACAAAGACACGGTGTTTAGAACCAAAGATCTCAAATTTGGACTCATCAGACCAAAGCACAGATTTCCACTGGTATAATGTCCATTCCTTGTGTTCTTTAGCCCAAACAAGTCTCTTCTGCTTGTTGCCTGTCCTTAGCAGTGGTTTCCTAGCAGCTATTTTACCATGAAGGCCTGCTGCACAAAGTCTCCTCTTAACAGTTGTTGAAGAGATGTGTCTGCTACTAGAACTCTGTGTGGCATTGACCTGGTCTCTAATCTGAGCTGCTGTTAACCTGCGATTTCTGAGGCTGGTGACTCGGATAAACTTATCCTCAGAAGCAGAGGTGACTCATGGTCTTCCTTTCCTGGGGCGTTCCTCATGTGAGCCAGTTTCTTTGTAGCGCTTGATGGTTTTTGCAACTGCACTTGGGGACACTTTCAAAGTTTTCCCAATTTTTCGAACTGACTGACCTTCATTTCTTAAAGTAATGATGGCCACTCATTTTTCTTTACTTAGCTGCTTTTTTCTTGGCATAATACAAATTCTAACAGTCTATTCAGTAGGACTATAAGCTGTGTATCCACCAGACTTTTACACAACACAAATGATGGTCCCAACCCCATTTATAAGGCAAGAAATGCCACTTATTAAACCTGACAGGGCACACCTGTGAAGCGAAAACCATTTCCGGTGACTACCTCTTGAAGCTCATCAGGAGAATGCCAAGAGTGTGCAAAGCAGTCATCAAAGCAAAAAGTGGCTACTTTGAAGAACCTGCAATATAAGACTTATTTTCAGTTGTTTCACACTTTTTTGTTAAGTATATAATTCCACATGTGTTAATTCATAGTTTTGATGCCTTCAGTGTGAATGTACAGTTTTCATAGTCATGAAAATACAGAAAAATCTTTAAATGAGAAGGTGTGTCCATACTTTTGGTCTGTACTGTATGTTGAAACCAGAGCTGTGGAGTCAGTAAGCCAAACCACTGACCCTGACTTCTCAATTTCCCTGGCTCCCGACTTCGACTCCAACTCCAGACTCCACAGCCCTGCCTCACTACTGAGCATGTACATAAAGTGCAGCACAGATTCATCTCCACTAAAAGCCGAGATCTTTAAATCAGGAACAGAACAGACATTTATAGGACATTTCATAACTTTCCCAAATTCTTATGAAAACATTTAAAAACTTTTACCTGCGGACGGACGGATTTTTCCTATCACTGATGCCGGCGCAGAGAGGTGAGCAAGATTATTGGTGTGGGGAGAAGTGCATAGTCATTTGGGATTTACATATGCTTGACCAGCAAATTCTCCAGTGCTTACAGCAAGAAAACAGTAGAAGCTACATCAATAAAACTTACATATTCTGAAAGGGCTGTCAAAGTCCTATTTCAGGATACCATTAGTATTGTTCAAAAAAAAAAAAATATATATAAAAAAAAAAATCACCTGACAGATTCCCTTTAACCCCTTCATGACATATAGATACGTCATAAGTCATTCAGTGCCGGGGGCGCGATTACAGCTGCTGTTCTCTATACACAGAGCGGTGACTGAACCCGCGCCGGTACCGCCCCCACGACTGAAACCAGAAGGATGCAGGGGAGAATAAAGTTAATTTCCTCCCACCAGCAGGGTCTAAGTGCCGGCGTTTTTTCGGGTGACAAGTTCCCTATAAGGTCATAGTTACATAGGTTGAAAAAAGACACAGGTCCATTGAGCTCAACTTTTTTCCATCACTTATATATTTATAACCCACAATGCCATTTATTATGAGAAAAGCATCCAGCACTTTTATAAATGCTGTTATAGTATCTGCCATTATTACTTCTTACAGTATGTAAGAAGTGAGAAGGTTGAGGGGGGACATAATAAATGTGTACAAATATGTTAGGGGACAGTATAGAGACCTCGCCCGGGATTTGTTCAAAAGGAGGGATATTACGGTAACAAGAGGGCATTCACTAAGACTGGAAGAGAAAAGGTTTCAGCACCAGCATAGGAAGGGGTTCTTTACGGTAAGAGCAGTGAGAATATGGAATTCACTGAGTGAGGAGACGGTAATGTCAGATTCACTACACCAGTTCAAGCGGGGACTGGATGCATTTCTAGATACCAGGCAGATTTCAGCATATACTTAAAAATAAAATAAAATAGTAGGTTGATACAGGGATTTATTCTGACTGCTGGTTTCAGAGTCGGGAGGGAATTTTTCCTCAGGTGAAGATTGGCTAAATCATTTGGGGTTTTTGCCCTCCTCTGGATTAACTTTAGCATTTACAGAACTAACAGGTCGAACTTGATGGACGCAAGTCTTTATTCGGCTTTACTAACTATGTAACTATGTATGTTAGGACATTCTGTAGTCTGACTGCTCTGACTGTAAAGAACCCTTTCCTATTTAGCTGCCGGAATTACCTTTCCTCCACACATAATGACTGTTCCCTGGTCAAGTATTCCTTATTAATTTGGAAGGCAAATAAAAGGGGTTCAAGGGAGATATTCTGTCTAGGGCCTCATTGTATTTCTATAATCTATAATTCTGACTCCATAATCCAGAGTTTAGAGGTATGGATAGGGGCAGTGAAAGACAGAAAACAAAAAGATCCTTCACCCTGAACTCCATGTCATTTTCCATGTAAAAATGCCATTTGAAGGTCTATCCTTAACCCCTTTCTGATGTGGGCTGTGCTAATACGTATCTGCACCCTGGGTCTATTGGACCAGATACGTATTAGTACGCCCTAGCTTTAGTGCGGCATCAGTCACAGTGATCGCATTATATTTCCGACGCCATCTTACCTCAGGGTAGATGGAGTCATCATCCAGGGGGGTGTCGCCGCCCCCCGCAACCACGATCGCTGTGATTGGCTGTTCAATTCTAGACTGCCAATCACAGTATTTCTCACTGTTTCGGGCAATCAGATTGCCTGAAACAGTGATGTGCAGCCTAGGATCGGTGCTCCTAAGCAACGCCAGTCCTCTCCCTAATCCGCTCTGATTGGTGCAATCGCTGATAACATCGATTGCACCTATCAGAGCGCAACCGTGAGGTGACCGGGTGGTCACAGGGCGGTGACTGGCTTGTGACCTGCCTGTCACCACTCCATGACTGCCAGTGATGTGTGCACAGGCCCCAGCCAGCTCTGATTGGAGTGATCGATGATGACATTGATCGCTCCAATCAGAGTGCCTGACTGAGAGGTGACCGGCCTGTGACCTGGCTGTCACCACCCTATCATCCCCCTGTGACCGCCCTGCATCTCCTCACAGTTGGTGAGGATTTGTACAGGGCGGTCACACGTCTGATCTGCACTGTATTGGGGACCTTGTGGTGCCACAGCAGCCTCTGTGATACCACAAGACCTTCTCTTACCTGCTCCGGTCGCTGCTCCTGCTGGGTCTGCTGCTCCGATCGCTGGTCTCCTGCTGCTGCTGGGCTCCTGCTGTAAGCTGCTCCGAACTGCTCCTGCTGCTGAGCCTGCTCCAGAAAGAAGAACAGAGAAGACTTTGGTAAGTCTATCTCTGATCTCCCCTCATCCACTCCAATCCCCCCCCCTCTTTTTTTTTCCGACTCGTCGTCGTCCTCCTCAGGTGCTGCTGAACCGCCACGCAGTCTTCCCAGGAGAGAAGATGAACCAGCCCCCCCACTATTGACCCCGTATGGACCTCGCCCCCTGAAAATTATGAGCCACTGATTCCTGATTTCGTGGCGGAATCAGGAATCAAGTTTGACACCACCGGCCTCACCGAACTAGACTTTTATAAAGTCTTTTTCTCAGAGGATTTTGTAAACCTCATGGTGGGTCAAACTAATTTGTACGCTCGTCAATTTTAGGAACAAAACCCCTCTTCATCATTTTTTAACTGGTCTCCTGTAGACGCAGTAGAAATGATAAAGTTTTGGGGCCTGGTCCTTCATATGGGGATACAGAAGAAGCCAGAAGTTCGGTAATACTGGAGTGTTGATGTTTTGTATAACACTCCAGTGTTCCGAATGGTCATGATCCGGAGACGTTTTGAGGCCATCCACAAGTTCTTGAATTACAATGATAATGCACGGTGTCAGGAACGCGATGACCCGAACTTTGATCGTCTTTTCAAAGTTCGGACGGTCATCGAGTACGTCAACAACAAGTTTGCTGACGAGTACGTGCCCCAAAGGGACATCTGTGTGGATGAGTCCTTAATCCATTTTAAGGGGCGGCTTGGATTCCGGCAGTACCTGCTCAGTAAGAGGGCCAGGTACGGAATCAAGCTGTATGAACTGTGTGAGAGTACCTCAGGGTACACTTACAAGTTTAGAGTTTATGAAGGGAAGGACTTCTGGCTTGAACCCCCTGAATGCCCCCCCGTTCTGGGAGTGAGTGGAAAAATTGTGTGGGATTTGGTGCACCCACTGCTGGATAAAGGTTATCACCTCTAAGTGGATAACTTTTATACCAGTGTCCCTCTCTTCAAGTCCCTCTCGTCGAGAGGTACCGCAGCCTGCGGTACTGTCCGCGAAAATCAGAGAGGCCTCCCAAAGACGCTAATTGGGCATCTGCTCAAAAGGGGTGGGAGCAGAGCCCAATGTAGCGATCACCTGCTGGTGATCAAGTACAAGGGACAAGAGGGACGTCCTACTCTTGACCACCATACATGGTGATGGCAGCACCCTCAGCACTGTACGTGGTTTCTCTTTACAGGTCGTCAAACCAGACTGTGTAGTGGGGTACAACAATTACATGGGGGGAGTTGATCTCTCTGATCAAGTCCTCCAGCCGTACAAGGTATGGTATAAGAAGCTGGCCGTGCACATCGTACAGATGGCAATGCACAACGCTTTCCTTCTATCATGATGTGCAGGCCAAACTTCTACGTCGTAACTTCACTTCCAGGAGGTAGTGATCAAGGCCCTGTGGTGACGGAGCAGGCCCCAGTACTTCCGGAACTGAAGGACCTCGAATTGTACCAGGCCAGCATTTCCCGGGGGAGATCCGTCACAGCGGAAAAAAGGTAAGTCACAAAAGAAGTGCCGAGTGTGTTACAAAAGGGGAATACGCAATGACACCATTTATCAATGTGACACCTACCCCTACAAACCTGGCCTGTGAATGAAAGAATGCTTCAGAAGGCACCATACTTCCATGCACTACTAAATTAATTTATTTTTGGAACTGACAACTGATTTGTGAATCTTATAATGTAGTGTCATACGTCAGTTGTGTATGACAACCTGACGAACACTACACAACTGACATAAGACAACCTGACGAACACTACGTCAGTTGTGTAGTGTTCGTCAGGTTGTCATACACAACTGACGTATGACACTACATTATATAATTCACAAATCAGGTATCAGTTCCAAAAAGGGGGCACTTGTTGGGCATTTCCAATGTTTAGGCACATCAGGGGCTCTGAAAATGTGACATACCGCCCGCAGACCATTCCATCAAAGTCTGCATTCCAAAGCGCCACTCCTTCCCTTTTTTCCCCTTTCACGTTCGATTAATTGCTGTGAAGCACATGAAGGGTTAATAAACTTCTTGAATGTGGTTTTGATCACCTTGAGATGTGCAGTTTTTAGAATGGTGTCACTTTTGGGTATTTTCTGTCATATAGACCCCTCAAAGTGACTTCAAATGTGGTGTGGTCCCTAAAAAATGTTTTTGTAAATTTTGTTGTAACAATGAGAAATCGCTGGTCAACTTTTAACCCTTATAGCTCCCTAACAAAAAAAAAATTGGCTTCCAAAATTGTGCAGATATAAAGTAGACACTTTGGAAATGTTATTTATTAACTGCTTTGTGTGACATATTTCTCTGATTTAGGGGCATGAAAATTTAAATTTTGAAAATTGCAAAATTTTCACCAAATTTCTGATTTATTCACAAAAATGCAAGTCATATCAAATAAATTTTACCACTATCATGAAGTACAATATGTCACGAAAAAAACTGTGAGAATCAGTGGGATCCGTTGAAGCGTTCCAGAGTTATTACCTCATAAAGTGACAGTGGTCAGAATAGTAAAAATTAGCCTGGTCATTAACGTGCAAACCACCCTTGGGGGTAAAGGGGTGTTATTCAGGCCTTTCAAATCTTACAGCCCATGATTAGGATGTGTCATCTTAATAAACTCAGTTGCTATCCAAGTATTTCCGTGATCCCTCCATTACATTCCACAATCAGGTACGTCAGTTCCATGGTTCTCTGCCTAGTACTGTGTGCATTCATTGTTTAATTATATACCTTACAAAAAAAATTGGCACCTGGTACTTATTCATTTCAGCAGCAGTAACTTCATCCCTAATATAGCCCCATAGACTATTGTGCTGCAGTATATACTTCACCCCTAATATAGTTCTATAGACTATTGTGCTGAAGTATATATAATTTTCTTTGGCTCTGACATACTTGTTTATTCCATTCATTCATTTACGTACTTTTTGTAGGGTTTGTAATATATCTCGTCTAATGCAACTGTTACATCTATTGTGTCATTTTCCTTTTATTATGTTGCAATTACACTTTTTATGATATGGTGGGTTCTCATGTGTTTGTAGCACCACTTTGACCATTTTCCAATAAAGGTCTTTTATATATATTTTGGTTTATGTCTCTTGTATATTGGACTGGACATTCGGTGGTTCTCCTTTTTCCTGCGTTCTCAACTGAATGGTCTGCCATTTATTTTGGTCCACACAGTATATACAATCTATCAATTACAGCTGAGTTGTTCATATTGACCCACGTGTCTCTATGACATATTCCCTATTTTGTGTGGATATTCCTAAGTGTACTCCTGCGCTAATACTTAATAAGAGCAAGGCACTCACTTGAGCATTTTGGCTCTTTACCCCACTGATACATTTTGCAAAATGGCAAAAGTCAGACGCCCTCCGATCTAATATTGATAGGCTATAATAGGACAGGCCATCAACTTTAAAGTCCAAAATGGCCCCTTCAGAAGGTGGGCTTTTACGTACTTCATCCTGTTGAAACTGATGTAAACTGACAAAATAAGACCCATGACCCTGGTGCCCCAAAATGAACACCACCTTCTCATGGTGAACGTACTGATCTCTAAATAGGTGGCTTGGCGACTTGGTTGCTTTCACCACTGCACATAGTTGTGACATTTTGTGTATAATAAAGTGACATTGCTATGAAGAGCCCTAAATTCATTTCTAAACAATGAGTGGGGGACATGTATAGAGCAGTGGAGGGAATAAAATGAATAAGGTGAACATACCCTACACACTTGGACATATTAATTTGGGGGCTACGCGGTGATTTTAGCCACAACACAGGTCCCGCAGCCAAAGATTTAGGTGGTGTGGCTACATCACAGCATAATACAAGTGACTAGGTAGGTTATCATGACAAGTTGAAAAAAGTCACATCATGACTAGTGATGGGCGAGCACTAAAATGCTCGGGTGCTCGATGCTCGGGTCGAGCACATTTGAATACTCGGGTGCTCGACCCGAGCAATGAGCCCAATGTAAGTCTATGGTAAACTCGAGCATTTTTCAGGCAGCTCCCCCCGGCGGTCTGCAGAGGGCCTAAAAATTGACCAAATCGACGGGAACAGTGCTCAAATGAAATGGGAACATGGGGAAGACCCCTGGAAGCATTTCTGACTCCCAGGTCACTTCTGTCAACAACGTTGTCAGAGGTATTACGCCACTTTTACAAACTCACAATAAAACATACAAAAACAAAACCAAAATGGATTTTCCTGGGAAATATGTTAAGAAACATCCTTTCCAGGGTAATGACTTGTGTATAAAGCAAAATAAATAACCAAAAACAAAAATGCTCCTCCACACCTTGGGCTATGTTCACAAGTAGCGTTTTTGCACTTTTGCATCGCTTTCAACCGTGACAAATGCACTCACCAGGAAATGTAATTTTAACATTTTACAACCTTATCTGGCCATGTGGTGTGTGAGATATCATCAGACACATCGTGTTTCATTTATGAAGGAGGGACTCTGAAAGTCACAAAGCCTGTTTTTATAGGGCCAGCAGGCGGCCTTTACTATTCTTAAAGGGCCAGCAGTTGGCCCTCACTATTCTTAGAGAGCCATCAGCCGGTTATGTTTCATTGTTCCCATTACTAAAGAGTGGGTCTCCTATACTGCTATTGCGTATGCAGTGAGTGGAAGGGCTGCCCAAAATTTGGACGCACTCCTATGCCCCTTGGAAGAGACGTGGAGGAGGGCCTCATAAAAAAAATGTTCCAATTAGAAAGGAGCAGGTCTCCTATACTTGTAATGCCCATGCACTAAGTGTATGGGCTGACAAACATTTACCCCTGGGGGGTATACAAGAACATACTGTTTAAAAAAATGTTTGTTTTACGGGCATCATAAACACCCTTTAAAAAAATGATGTGGGTGTTGCATCACGGACCACGGTCACCCTGGTAATATGGTGGTGGAGGATGAGGATTAGGATAAGGAGGAGGACAAGAGCAAATAGCCAAAATCAGGAAGCGTATACCCATGTGTGGGTGTGAAGAGGTGCATGGGAATACACCTCCCAAAAAAAGACACTGGATTTGAGTTTATATTACACTGCTATCATTCGGTGGTGTTGAGAAGTCTGGCCCAATCCAGCCCTTGTTCATTTTTATAACAGTCAGAATGTCAGCATTTTCAGTTGACAGGCGGATGCGCTTATCAGTTATAATTCCACCAGCGGCACTAAAAACCCGCTCTGATAAAACGCTGGCAGCAGGGCAGGCCAGTACCTCCAAGGCGTAGAGAGACAGTTCATTCCACGTATCCAGCTTGGATACCCAATAATTAAAAGGCACAGAGGAATCACGGTGGACGTTGGTACGGTCAGCAAGGTACTCCCTCAGCATCTTCTCAAACTTTGCACTCCTTGTGAGAGTACCCCGCGCCTCAGGGCTTGTGCGATGGGAGGGGCTGAGAAAATTCTCCCAGAACTTTGACAGTGTTTCCCTGCCTCTGCTGGATTGAAGTTGTGTCTCTCTCGCCTGTACTCCTTGGTTGTTCAATGAACTGTGACCTCTGCCGCCAGCGTTTTCAGAATTTTTTTTAATAGTTCCGCAACAAGGGACTTCTGGTACTGCCCCATTTTTGTAGACCTGTCCGCCTCAGGAATAAGAGATATAAAGTTCTCCTTGTAGCATGGGTCTAGAAGTGTCACCAACCAGTAATGACTGTCACCCAAAATTTTGAGAACGCGAGGGTCATGGGAAAGGCAGCGTAACATAAACTCAGCCATGCGTGCCAGACTGCTAACAGGCAAGATTTCCGTGTCCTCACCAAGAGGATGACTGACCATGCTCTCCTCCTCCTCTCTGTCCTCTGGCCATCCACGCTGAACAGACGGTATGACAGTTGTAAAGGTAGTACCGTCTATAGCGCATGAAACTAGCTCTTGTTCTTCCTCCTCCTCTTCCTCATTGTCATCCAATCCACATTGGGATGAGATGAGGCTGGGCTGTGTGGATTCACCCTGTATGGTTCCTTGCTCCATCTCATCGTGCTACGCCTGCAATGCATCCTCTTTGATTGTAAGCAGAGAGCATTTCAGAAGACAGAGAAGCGGAATGGTGACGCTAATTATGGCGTTATCGCCACTCACCATCTTTATGGAGTCCTCAAAGTTTTGGAGGATGGTACATATGTCTGACATCCATGTCCACTCCTGAGGTCTTATGTCTGGAGTCTGAACTGAATACCAACGGCCTTGTTGATGCTGGTACTCAACAACTGCCCTCTTCTGCTCACAAATCCTTCCCAACACTTGCAGTGTAGAGTTCCAACGTATGGGGACATCACACACCAGTCTGTGAGCCGGAAGTTGCAAACGATGCTGAAACACGGCAAGGGCGGCAGAAGCTGTTGGTGACTTTCTAAAATGGGCACACAGGCGGCGTACTTTAACAAGCAGATCCGGCAGCTCCGGGTAGGATTTGAGAAACCGCTGAACCACGGGGTTAAGCACATGGGCCAGGCAAGGTACGTGTGTGAGCTCCCCTCGCCTCAGAGCCGCCACCAGGTTCCGGCCATTGTCACACACGACTATGCCTAGCTGTAGGATCAGCGGTGTGAGCCACAGATCTGCCTGCTCTTTCAGAGCTGTCCACAACTCTTCAGCATTGTGCGGTTTGTCACCTAAGCATATTAGTTTCAGCACAGCCTGTTGTCGCTTGGCCGAGGCCGTACTGCAGTGCTTCCAGCTTGTGACTGATGTGGTCATTTCGGAGATGGAGGCTGAAGAGGAGAAGGAGGCTGAGGAGGATGAGGTGCAGGAGCTGTAGACTGTGGGGGCAACCCTGATTGACCTAGGGCCCGCAATCCTTGGCGTAGGGAGGATGTGTTCTGTCCCAAGGTCCGACTGGGTCCCGGCTTCCACTATGTTAACCCAGTGTGCCGTCAGCGAGATGTACCGTCCCAGCCCACAAGCACTTGTCCATGTGTCCGTGGTTAGGTGGACTTTCCCGGTAACTACGTTGTTGAGGGCACGGCTAATGTTTTGGGACACGTGCTTGTGTAATGAGGGGACGGCACACCTGGAGAAATAGTGGCGGCTAGAGAAAGAGTACCGAGCGACTGCCGCCGCCATCAGGTTGCGGAATGCTTCCGTCTCCACGAGCCTAAAAGGCAACATTTTGAGTGCAGGCAGTCGTGAAATGTGGGAATTTAGTAGCATGGCCTGTGGGGCGTTGGCTGCATATTTGCGCTTGCATTTCAAGGACTGGGGTATGGACAACTGAACGCTGCGCTGGGACAAGGACGTGCTTCCTGATGCTGCTACTTGAGATTGTGCAACGACAGGTGCAGGGCAGGAGGCATCTTCGCATGCATCATGGACAGGCATGCATCATGGACAGGGGATTGGCTTGCATGCACAACAGCGGAAGAAGCAATGGTGCCATCCGCAGACACTGATCCTGGACCCTGGGGTTCGGCCCACAAAGTCGGGTGCTTTGCTGCCATGTGCCTGATCATGCTGGTGGTGGTCAGGCTGTTAGTTTTGCCACCCCTGCTGATGCTAAAATTTAACTCTTTGAATGCCATTATAGATACCATGTTTGGAGTCCAGAGGCACTGTATGTCACCCTAAAAACACCATACCAACAGTGAAGTTTGGAGGTCGGAGAATCATGGTGTGAGGCTGTTTTTCAGCATATGGCACTGAAAAACTTCATATGAAATAAGGATGAATGGTCAAATGTACAGAGACATTCTTGATAAAAATCTGCAGCCATCTATCAGGATTATGAAGATGAAACGAGGGTGGACATTTCAACAAGAAAATTATCCCAAACACACAGCCTAGGAAACTTTCAATTGGTTACATAGAAAGAAAATAAAGCTGCTATAATGGCCCAATCACCTGAATGAATCCAATAGAAAATTTATGGAAGGAACTAAAGCTCAGAGTTCATAGAATGAGCCCATAGAACCTTCAGGATTTAAAGAGTGCTTGTGTGGAAGAATGGACCAAAATCACACCTGAGCAATGATTGCAACTAGTTTCTTCATACAGGAGGCGTCTTGAAGCTGTCATCACCAACAAAGGCTTTTGTACGAAGTATTAAATGCATTTCAGTAAGCGTGTTCAATACTTTTTCTCTGTGTCATTTCTCATTATTACACATAATTTATGGACATCTATGGTTTGATTTCTTTGCCTGTTTGGATTGGATGGGTTGTTATTGACATCTTGTGAGAATTTCATGTCAATAGCACCTTTAGAAATATATTTAGTTAGAAAACTGGTGAGGTTTTCAATACTTACTTCACCTGCACTTTTTTTATCTGTATACATGAATTTAGATTTTTTTTATCATGATTTATTGTTTATTTACACCCATATAGTGTCTATTTACATTGTTTGTTAGATTGATTTATTATCTTTGTTACCCATGTACTCTCCCTCTATCTGCTTATTTCTGCTTACTATCTTCCTGGAATTTTATTCATATATATGTATAATATGTATTTTTAAACTGATTATTAAACTAGCCATTTTAATTCTTTACTTAAGTGCGGTGTATCTTCTGTTAGCTGAGCCATCTTTAGTCCAGTAGTACAGGTGCTTCTCATAAAATTAGAATGTCATCAAAAATGTAATTTATTTCAGCTCTTCAATACAAAAAGTGAAACTCATATATAGATTCATTACAGACAGAGTGATCTATTTCAAGTGTTTATTTCCGTTAATGTTGATGATTATGGCTTACAGCCAATGAAAACATAAAAGTCATTATCTCAGTAAATTAGAATAATTAATAAACAACTGCAAAAGCTTCCTAAGCGTTTAAAAAGGTCCCTTAGTCTGTTTCAGTAGGCTCCACAATCATGGGGAAGACTGCTGACTTGACAGATGTCCAGAAGGCAGTAATTGGAAGAGAAAGGGAGAAAAAGCGCGCTATGTGAAGGACCTGAAAGGTAGATGTGACGGAAACAGCCAAAAGGCCACTCACCTATTGGAGTTGTGCACCCCTGCACAACTCCGGTGTTAGTGTGAGGATGGAAGGAGCAGGCACGTCTCAAAGCAAAGTACAGGTAGCTTGGCACGCCACGTGCCGTGTGCTGCAGACCGCCGCTCGTGCTCATCGCTTCCAGGTTCCAAAATTGCAGGCCACGTGTCCGCCCATAGATCACGTGACTCAGGATCAGATGTGCATCACCACAGGTCCTGAAAATTAGGGGAGTGCAGCTCCCAACCACAGGTCCTGAGTTGAGCAGCCAAAGGGGAATTTTATAGTGGGAGGATTTAAGAATGATTAACTAGAAGCTGCTCCCGCCGCTAACCCCCAAAGGGGGACTGAAAGTGGTCCAAATTAAATAAAAAAGCGGTCTATAGGGCGCTAAAGGAATGAACACTAGAGGTGAAAAAAATTTTTGAGTCCGTCTTCATCGCGCAGTCCCCCCTGGCGGCCAACCATGTGGTGTTTTATCGCTGCTTCATAGACGACTTATTTTTCCTGTGGAGGGGAACTAGCGAGAGTGCATTGAAATTCGTTGAGGAACTCAACGCCAATCCATGGGGTTTATCATTTACAGCGACCTTTTCTGAAACCGTCTTACAGTTTTTGGATCTTATGGTGCAGTTTGATCCAACAGGAAGATTGTTCACATCAACTTTTTTTAAACCTGTGGATGTTAACAGTTATTTAAGGTTCGATAGTGGACATCTCCCGAAATGGATCACTAATGTCCCTTATGGGCAATATTGGAGGGTCCGAAAAAACTGCACCAGAGATTCTGAATTTTTAGTGGAATCTAAAATATTGAAAAAATCATTTCTACAGAAAGGCTACCCCAAGAAGTTATGGATGGATGCTTTCTCCAGAACTAAAGCCCTTACACAGGATATGTGTCTTGATGGATTGAGTCATTCACCGATAAAAATAAGAGTAGAAATAAATTAGCCTCAGATTTGACTAGATGGAGCATGGTCACCACATTTAGTCAATCTAGGGTTACCATCCATAAAATTTTGGATAAATTCTGGTTTATCTTGAAGGGTGACCCCATTTTAGGACCCTTTATACCTAACAAGCCGAGCATTATTTATTGGAAGAACAGAAATTTGCGAAACTTAATAGCACCAAGTAATACATCCCTGAAATCTAGAATACAACCCTCACAAGAGGGCGTCTGTTCGGGGTGTCTTCCATGTAATATGCCTAAATGTTTATGTTGTAGAGTCATTCAAAATGGTAATCAAAAGAATTTTTCATCATATACCACAGGAAAAAAATTCTCTATCAAACACAATGTGAATTGTCAGTCGACACATGTGATCTATTTACTTGAGTGCACTTGCAACCTCTAGTACGTGGGTCGAACGATACAAACTATGCACGCACGTCTAAATAAACATAGACATAATATTCGGATAGGTTATCAATTACACAGCGTATCCAAACATTTTAGCATTGTTCATCAAAAAGATCCAGGAAATATGAGGCTTACTATTATAGACCACATACCTGATACTGTCCCCGACCGATTAGTGAGTTTGATTAATAAAGAAAGTTTTTGGATCTTCAAGTTGGGCACGTTGGCCCCTGAGGGTCTGAATTTGGCCCTTGAAAATGTAATCAGCTCTTAAGGTCATTTCCTTCTCCTTTCTAATGGAATTATTATTGCTATGTTTTAAATGTGTGTTTTTGTTTTTTTCATGATGCAGTTTTGAATAACTGTTTTTTAACATGTATTACTTCATTCTATATCTCACTTATTATGTTTCGATTTTTTGTATTTATGTGTAGGTGATTTCTATGAAATTGATGTAGGCACTACAGATGTATTTTTGTATAACTGTTTACCAACATGTATTGCCATATTCTATATCTTATCCAATGTGTTTTTGATACTCTGTATTCATGTGAAGGTGGCTTATGTGAAACCAATGTGGACACTTCGCACCAGCACATGAAGGGTTTCCTTTGTTTGGACCCAGGTTAACTAATTAGTATCAACCAATCACTGTGAATCTTTGTCTATATATATTTTATGCTTGTGCTCATACCCTTGTACCACCTGAGGAAGATACAGTTATATGAAAAAGTTTGGGCACCCCTATTAATCTTAAGCTTAATGTTTTATAAAAATTGGTGTTTTTGCAACAGCTATTTCAGTTTGATATATGTAATAACTGTTGGACACAGTAATGTTTCTGCCTTGAAATGAGGTTTATTGTACTAACAGAAAATGTGCAATCTGCATTCAAACAAAATTTGACAAGTGCATAAGTATGGGCACCTCACCAGAAAAGTGACATTAATATTTAGTAGATCCTCCTTTTTCAAAAATAACAGCCTCTAGTCGCTTCCTGTAGCATTTAATGAGTTCCTAGATCCTGGATGAAGGTATTTTTGACCATTCCTCTTTACAATACAATTCCAGTTCAGTTAAGTTTGATGGTCGCCGAGCATGGACAGCCCTCTTCAAATGATCCCACAGATGTTCAATGATATTCAGGTCTGGGGACTGGGATGGCCATTCCAGAGCATTGTAATTGTTCCTCTGAATGAATGCCTGAGTAGATTTGGAGCGGTGTTTTGGATCATTGTCTTGCTGAAAGATCCATCCCCTGCGTAACTTCAACTTTATCACTGATTCTTGATCATTATTGTCAAGAATCTGCTGATACTGAGTGGAATCCATGCATCCCTCAACTTTAACAAGATTCCCAGTGCCGGCATTGGCCACACAGCCCCAAAGCATGATGGAACCTCCACCAAATTTTACTGTGGGTAGCAAGTGTTTTTCTTGGAATGCTGTGTTTTTTTGCCGCCATGCATAACGCTTTTTTGTATGACCAAACAACTCAATCTTGGTTTCATCAGTCCACAGGACCTTCTTCCAAAAAGAAATTGGCTTCTCTAAATGTGCTTTTGTATACCTCAGCCGACTCTGTTTGTAGCGTGCTTGCAGAAACGGCTTCTTTCGCATCACTCTCCCATACAGCTTCTCCTTGTGCAAAGTGCGTTGTATAGTTGACTGATGCACAGTGACACCATCTGCAGCTAGTTGATGCTGCAGCTCTCTGGCGGTGGTCTGAGGATTGTCCTTGACTGATCTCACCATTCTTCTTCTCTGCCTTTCTGATGTTTTTCTTGGCCTGCCACTTCTGGCCTTAACAAGAACTGTCCCTGTGTTCTTCCATTTCCTTACTATGTTCCTCACAGTGGAAACTGACAGGTTAAATCTCTGAGACAGCTTTTTGTATCCTTCCCCTGAACAACTATGTTGAATAATCTTTGTTTTCAGATCATTTGACAGTTGTTTTGAGGAGCCCATGATGCCACTCTTCAGAGGAGATTCAAACAGGAGAACAACTTGCAAGTGGCCACTTTAAGTAGCTTTTCTCATGATTGCATACACCTGGCTATGAAGTTCAAAGCTCAATGAGGTTACAAAACCAAAAAAAGTGCTTTAGTAAGTCAGTAAAAAGTAGGTAGGAGTATTTAAAACAAGAAATTGATAAGGGTGCCCATACATATGCACCTGTCAAATTTTGTTGGATTGCAGATTGCACAATTTCTGTTAGTACAATAAACCTCATTTCAAGGCAGAAACATTACTGTGTCCAATAGTTATTACATATATCAAACTGAAATAGCTGTTGCATAAACACCAATTTTTATAAAACATTAAGCTTAAGATTAATAGGGGTGCCCTAACTTTTTCATATAACTGTAGTTCACTATCGAAATGCGTTGTGGAAAGGGCTCATTAAATTTATTTTTTAGCCCTAAAAATTTTTCACCTCTAGTGTTCATTCTTTTAGCGCCCTATAGACCGCTTTTTTATTTAATTTGGACCAGAAGGCAGTCATTGACACACTCCACAAGGAGGGTAAGCCACAAAAGGTCATTGCTAAAGAAGCTGGCTGTTCACAGAGTGCTGTATTCAGTTTAGTGGAAGGAAAAAGTGTGGTAGAAAAAGGTGCACAAGCAACCGGGATAACCGCAGCCTTGAAAGGATTGTTAAGAAAAGGCCATTCAAACAATTGGGGGAGATTCACAAGAAGTGGACTCCTGCTGGAGTCATTGCGTTAAGAGCCATCACACACAGACATATCCAGGACATGGGCTACAAGTGTCGCATTCCTTGTGTCAAGCCACTCATGATCAATAGACAAAGCCAGAAGAGTCTTACCTGGGCCAAGGAGAAAAAGACCTGGACTGTTGCTCAGTGGTCTAAGGTGTTGTTTTCAGATGAAAGTAAATTTTGCATTTCATTTGGAAATCAAGGTCCCAGAGTCTGGAGGAAGAGTGGAGAGGCCACAATCCAAGCTGCTTGAGGTCTAGTGTGAAGTTTCCACAATCAGTGATGGTTTGGGGAGCCATGTCATCTGCTGGTGTAGGTCCACTGTGTTTTATCAAGACCAAAGTCAGCGCAGCAGTCTACCAAGAAATTTTAGAGCATGTCATGCTTCCCTCTGCCGACAAGCTTTTTGGAGATGGAAATGTCATTCTTCAGCAGGACTTGGCACCTGTCCACACTGCCAAAAGTACCAATACCTGGTTTAAAAACAACAGCATCGCTGTGCTTGATTGGCCAGCAAACTCACCTGACCTTAACCCCATAGAGAATCTATGGGGTATTGTCAGAGGAAGATGAGAGACACCAGACCCAACAATGCAGACGAGCTGAAGGCTGCTATCAAAGCAACCTGGGCTTCCATAACAACTCAGCAGTGCAACAGGCTGATCACCTCCAGGAGCCCCGACCAAGTATTGGGTGCATTTACTAAACATACATTTCAGTAGGCCAACATTTCGGATTTTAAAAACATTTTTTCAAGCTGTTGTTATAAAGTATTCTAATTTAGGCTGTGTGCCCACTATGCGTTTTTTTAAGCGTTTCCGCATCGGCAATTCCGCTGCAGAAATGCTTAAAAAATGCTTGGTAGAAGGTCTGCCATGTTCCCCAATGATAATCCGCATGTGCTGTGCACATGCTGCGGAAATTTCAGCTACGGATTATCATTGCGGAAAAATCCGTAGCACTACCAATTATTTTGCGGAATCGCCACCTTTGACTTGCATTGATTCGCATAATATCCGCATCACTACACGTGCACATGCGGATATCATGCGGTTCAATGTGCGGATGGTACCCGGGTTTGGAGAAGGGGAGACTCTCCTCCAGACCCGGGTACCATAGTACCTGTATAAAAAAGAATAAAATAAACAATATACATTATACTTACCTTCTGATGGTCCCCGGTCTCCATAGCGATGCGTCCTGGCTCGCCGGCAGCTCACGATGGTGTAAAAGGACCTGCCATGACGTCATTTAGTCATGTGACGTGTCAGGCGACCGCTGACGTCGGAGGTCGTGTGATTTGTCACATGACTAAATGATGTCATGGCAGGTCCTTTTAGACCACCGCTAGACACCGGGGACACCGGACGGATTGGATAAGGACACCGGGGGCCATCAGAAGGTAAGTATTAGATTTATTTTTTACCATTCTTTTACGGTCACACTATATAAATCCATGCCGGTTGCATGGCTTTATATAGTGTGACCAAGATGTCAAGCACTTTCCAAGTGATGCTAAAATAGCTTGGAAAGCGCTTGTCAACCCGTATGCGGAAATGCATGCGAAAAACGCTTCACTTATGCTTGTCCCTGGCAGGAAAAACGCATGTACAATCCACATGTGTTTTTTCTGCCAGGGAAATGCAGAAACCATCAGGAAAAATCCGCAGCATTTCTGCATCGTGGGCACATAGCCTTACTGAGATAATGACTGTTGTGCTTTCATTGGCTGTAAGCCATAATCATCATAAACATTAACAGAAATAAACACTTGAAATAGATCACTCTCTTGGTAATGACTCTATATAATATAGGAGTTTTACTTTTTGTATTGAAGAACTGAAATAAATTACATTTTTGAGGATATTCTAATTTTGTGAGAAGCACCTGTATCTCTCCCAACTCTTCCATACACAGGAGCACTGGCATTAAACTGCCGCCCTAAGCCATCAATATTGGCGGGTTCAGCTGACGTTAATGTAAGGCCTCATTCAGACGTCAATGACTTTTCACAAATGTGAAGAATGGTAAGTGTGTCATCAATGTTTTGGATCCGAGTTTCATCGGTTTTTCAGTCAGTTGTTACCATCAGTGTTTCATCAGTGATCTTCACATAGTGGAAAAGGTTTTGCAGACACACAGTGTGCAAAAAAACATGGACATGTCAACAGCACCATGGATTATCATGGGTTTTAATTCTGAGAAAACCAGATGTCTGAATAAGGTCTTGATGTGTACGGGGGACTAGAAGTGTAAGCTGACTGGTTGCTCCATGTTTATCTTTGTAAATGAGGCCTGGTAGGTAAATCATGAAGCACATGCCGCGAGCCATCATGGTCGCTTATAAGAACCTTGGTCTTAAAATATCATTTGTCTTGTAAAAAAATAAAGTACTTTTGCACCAGCAAAGTAGAAGAGCCACGTCTGCCCTCTCTCGTGGTGCTCATGACACTTGTGGCCGGTGGTCATATATGTCACATATTTAGTCTGCACATTATATTTCATTTCACATATAGGACGCCGAGAAAATAAAACATAACTACGACATCATGTGTCAATGGCAGCACCAGTCTCATCAGACTCCCGAGAATCCAGAGCCAGGCAGTCACCAGGTGACAGAGAGCACTGAGCCAGGCAGTCACCAGGTGACAGAGAGCACTGAGCCAGGCAGTCACCAGGTGACAGAGAGCACTGAGCCAGGCAGTCACCAGGTGACAGAGAGCACTGAGCCAGGCAGTCACCAGGTGACAGAGAGCACTGAGCCAGGCATTCACCAGGTGACAGAGAGCACTGAGCCAGGCAGTCACCAGGTGACAGAGAGCACTGAGCCAGGCAGTCACCAGGTGACAGAGAGCACTGAGCCAGGCAGTCACCAGGTGACAGAGAGCACTGAGCCAGGCAGTCACCAGGTGACAGAGAGCACTGAGCCAGGCATTCACCAGGTGACAGAGAGCACTGAGCCAGGCAGTCACCAGGTGACAGAGAGCACTGAGCCAGGCAGTCACCAGGTGACAGAGAGCACTGAGCCAGGCAGTCACCAGGTGACAGAGAGCACTGAGCCAGGCATTCACCAGGTGACAGAGAGCACTGAGCCAGGCAATCACCAGGTGACAGAGAGCACTGAGCCAGGCAGTCACCAGGTGACAGAGAGCACTGAGCCAGGCAGTCACCAGGTGACAGAGAGCACTGAGCCAGGCAGTCACCAGGTGACAGAGAGCACTGAGCCAGGCATTCACCAGGTGACAGAGAGCACTGAGCCAGGCATTCACCAGGTGACAGAGAGCACTGAGCCAGGCATTCACCAGGTGACAGAGAGCACTGAGCCAGGCAGTCACCAGGTGACAGAGAGCACTGAGCCAGGCAGTCACCAGGTGACAGAGAGCACTGAGCCAGGCAGTCACCAGGTGACAGAGAGCACTGAGCCAGGCAGTCACCAGGTGACAGAGAGCACTGAGCCAGGCAGTCACCAGGTGACAGAGAGCACTGAGCCAGGCAGTCACCAGGTGACAGAGAGCACTGAGCCAGGCAGTCACCAGGTGACAGAGAGCACTGAGCCGCCGGCGACAGCCGATAGCCAGTCCGAGCATCAGCACGAAGCAGAGATGAGCGGCAGAGAGGCGGATCATCAGGTGTCAGGATGAGACTCCGGCAGAGACAGAGCGGAGAAGCCAAGAAAAGCCAAGAAAAGCCAAGAAAAGCCAAGAAAAGCCAGGTACTCACAGCACGATCGCACTATTAACCCTCAGCGCCCCAGGCTCCTCTGCAGGGCAGTGTCCGAGCCGCTGCATATGATGAAGATCCGCTGCAGAAAACGCAATTGGCCAAAGTGAATGTCTGTGATCATCAACAGGAAACATAAGAGCTTCCTGTGACATCATGGACTCCGCCTGCAATATCTGCTCTTACTAAAGAAAGTTGTGGCTGCTGTGACCTGCTGTGCGGGCCAGGCTGGACCTGCTCACTTCCTCTGCCCATGGAGCAGGATATGGTGCTCAGAGCAGGAAATGTGCTGCTGCTGGACGGCCACAGATAACATTGTGTTACTCGTCCGCCCAGAGGAGCAGCCCCAGTACTGAGCCCACCGCCCAGTGCCTGCTGGTGAGTGATGGCGGGCTGTGTCCGGCGGTGTGTCCGGCTCCCCCTCATCTACAGCTATGGCGGTGCACTGCTCACCTTCAGTATGCGGTGAGTTTTACTTCAGTATTTGTACGGTGCTTCCACATTGCCTACCGGCACCCGTATGGGATGCAAACGTCTGGGCTGATGGGGCCATAGACTTTCCTCATTATTTCACTCCTGATTTTGGCTTACAAATACTGAGGTAAAACCTCACCAAGTACTGAACGTGTGTGCTTGGCCTAGGGCTACATTCCCACCATGCGTTTTGGATGTTGCAGTTTTACCTCACCTATTGGGTTACTGGCACCTCTTCCTGCATTACCACATTTTGACACTGCTTTTTTTTTCTCATTTTGGTATAAGCTGCCTTATTTTTGACTCTTCCTGCTATTTGACTTTGACAATACTTTATTGATACCGCCATGTGCAGATCAGGTGTGTTTAGTGTGTGTCTGCCAAATAAACACAAAGAGGCCATGTGTATAATAATCCATGGCAGAATAGCTCCAGCCTCAGGAGTACGGAAAACCAAAATATTTATTAGGTCTAGCAAAAAAAGCATGTCCACCGGCCCCCCGCGATGTGATGTGCCACCGGCCCCCCGCGATGTGATGTGCCACCGGCCCCCAGCGATGTGTCACAACTTTTGGCAGATGTAAGTTTTATGGGTAGTTGTAGATGTGAGTAAGGGTATGTGCACACAATCCTTTTTGGCAGCGCTTTGAACACCGCGTACTTGTGCTGTGTCCAAAGCGCTGCATGCAGGTTATTTCCATGTGTTTGTTGAACCATGCGGATTCACCGCATCTTATCCTTTGCACTATAGAATTTCTTTTGCAGAGAAATTAACATGCTGCGGTCTGTGAAGAATCGCCTCATATCAGTCTCCACGGGTGAGCCGCAGGAGCACGGAGACGCATAGTGGGCATGGGATTTCTTGAAATCTGTCCCCTATGCTCTATAACATTTGGCTGCTGTGGATTGCATGCTTAGCCATACAGCAAGACTCCGGAGGGAATGAGCGCTATTTGCCTCCTGGAGCGCAGATTTTCCTAGATTAGTTTGCAGACTCAATATTTAGAGACCCTAAGTACTAGAAGAGCAGAATCCCCCCTCAAGTGACCCCACTTTGGAAATTATACCCCTTTGGGAATTTTATCTACAGGTGTGGTTTGGATTTTTAATTACATTGGTGTTTTCCAGAAACAAGCAGCAGCGGATGTTGCTGAGTGAAAACTGCAAACTGCCGTTGTAGTGACCAGTACATTTTACCCAGCTCATGCTTCTGAAGACATGCACCTGTAAATTAGGAGGGCTCTCATCTCTACAGAAATGCCAAACATGGACTCTAAATGCAGTTTAGGCACGTTGTGGGGCTCAGAAGGGAGGGGGGAATTTTGATTTGGGAGCACAGAATTTGCTGAATTTCTTCTGGGGGGGAAAGGGCCATTTCACTTTTCCAGAGCTTTGTGCTACCAGTAACGTGGAAGCCCCCTATATTTCCATTAACAGATGACGCACCTGAGGGTGGACTTTCTTATTTTTTGGATTGAGTCAAAGGTTTTATTGTGATCTAAAATGTTCCCATTGATCCTGTGCTCTATCAGATGTAATTCACATGAAACCCCCGAGGGATCCATTCACTATGAGGCAGTAGAGTTACTCAGGACTCTGTCTGACCTCTGTTCTGTGTCCTTTTTTTTTTTCAAGGCTGCAAAAAACTGTGGCCGACGGCACTTTTATGCACGCCTAAGAAGACGGACACCACCGGATCATATGCCAGACGGTGTCCATAGTGCCTCCATCTGCCTCGTTATAGGGAATCTAATGCATAGGGTTGCGTCGGAATCACGTATTTCAGAGATTTACAATGAAACCCCACTCAGGATAAGTGTGAGCCGAGCCTTACTGCAATCTTTGGGAGGCAAAATGAACAAATCAGCAGCAGGTAAAGAATTGGTTTAATTTATTTTTTACGCTGTTCCTTGTGCGGTATAAGTGATTTACTCTTCGGGTCGGTGCGATAACAGCAATACCAGATTTATATTGAGTTTTTATGTTTAGCTGCAGTCACACACTAAAAGACTTTTTTTTTCTTTGCCATATTATGAGAGCTATCATTTTTCCATATATATATATATATATATATATATATATATATATATATATATATATATATATATATATATATATATATACACATATACATACATATACATACATATACTTTCTTTTTTTGATTTTTGTGAAGCAGAACATACAAAAACCAACAATTCAGGAATTGCTTCTTGGGTGTTTTTTAGGCCATTCTGTGTCTGGTAAAATTGATAAGGCAGCTTTATTCTTCTAGTTGGTACGATTACAGCGATATGACATTTATATTGTTTTTGTATGTATTGGCGCTTTTACACAATAAAAACTATTTTGTAGAAAAAATATTTTTGCATTGCTTTATTCTGAGGGCTATAACTTTTTTTTTTTTTTTGTATGTTTGTTTCTGGAGCTGTATGGCAGTTTGTTTTTTGTGGGACAAGATGTTGTTTTCAGCAGTACCATTCATCTTTTTGATCATGCTTTATTCCACTTTTTGTTCAGCGGCGGTAAGATAAAGCATAGTTTTTATTTTTTATACAGTATTCACTAAAGGGGTTAGCTAGTGGGACAGTCTTGTAGGTTGGGTCGTTCTGGAAGCTGCTATACCAAATATGTGTACAGCTTGGAAGCCTGAGAACACCATCCCAACTGTGAAACATGGAGGTGGCAGCTTCATGTTGTGGGGTTGTTTTGCTGCAGGAGGGACCGGTGCACTTCATAAAATAGATGGTATCGTGAGAACAGAAGATTGCGGCAATACTGAAGCAACATCTCAAGACATCAGCCTGGAAGGTAAAGCTTGGGCGGAAATGGGTCTTCCAAATGGACAATGACCCGAAGCATACTGCCAAAATGGTAACAAAGTGGCTTAAGGATAACAAAGTAAATGTTTTGGAGTGGCCATCACAAAGCCCTGATCTCAATCCGATTGAAAATTTATGGGCAAAGCTGAAAAAGCAGTTGCGAGCAAGGCGACCTACAAACCTGGATCAAACATTTCACCCAGTTACATACTTAATGATTTTCAACTCCAGTTATTATCTAAAGGGTTATCATTTTCTCCCACAAATGAAATTATTTATAACAATTTACTGGATATAAATAAATTTGCAACAACACTTACCTTGTGCTTCAGAAATTACAACAATCAACAACAATTTTGAGAAACAATGTTCCATATTAGAACTACACCATCTAAGCTAGTGAATCCCTAGATAATTCAATGAATTTGAATCGATTATATAAGAGCAGCAATCCTTACTTATCCCATACAGTCCCACCCTCCCATTTTTGGACAACTTCCAGGAAATTATAGAAGAGGAACTTCACTTGCTAAAGGACAAGACTAAACATCAATATTGCCCCTCTAATCTTTCTGCAGATGAGAAAAGAGCCTTGAACGAGTTGGCAACCAATAAGGATCTGTTGATACGACAGGCTGACAAAGATGGTGCGATCGTCTTACTTAACGCAGGACTTTATGAAAAATTAAATTTAACCATGTTGACTAATACAGAAATATACCAAGAACTAAGTTTTTATCCTACCAATACATTTTCTATAGAACTAAAAACCCTATTGCAACAAGGGGTAGAAATTGGAGCATTAAGGGTATGTGCCCACGATGCAGATTTGTTTTGCAATAATTTTTATTAACATATAGCAGGGAAAAGGGGTGTGGGATAGGGGAAGGCTTGAAGGGAATAGGGAAGAATAATTTATTAGCATTTTATAACAGATTAAGGGGAGGGGATGGGATAAAGGAAAGGAATGTAAGGGAAAGGAGAACTCAAGATTAAATATAATATATTCTAATGTTTATGAATTTCTAACAACAAATAATTTAAGATGATAGATTTGTAAATCTAAAATAACCCAATCGATCTCGATAGAAACCCACCGATAGAATGAATAAGTAAAATTGAGTAGCAATCAAGAGTGTTCTTCAGGCCAATGTGCCCAATTTTTGAAATGTTTATTAAGATTATTGTTTGAAGTTGCAAATTTGTGTTCGTATAGTTTGTGTTAGGTTAATTTTTCTTTGATGTCTGAGAAATTAGGTACGTCTGATTTTTTTCCAGTAGGATGCGATGGTGTTTTTAACCACTAGAGTAGTATGAATTATGATGAATCTAATTGGGGGAGAAGGAAGTGTCTTCTAAGCCAATAGAAAGCAGGGCTAATTGAGGAGTGAGTGAAATATTGTCTTTTGTTAATTTTTCGATGAACTCAGATGTTTGGGTCCATAGGGCCTGAATTTTGGGACAACTCCAGAAGATGTGTATTCGATTACCATGGAGTCCACAGTTCCTCCAAAATAGAGGAGAATGGTTTGGATTTATGTGAGAGAGTCTAGATGGGGTTAAGTACCATCTGAAAGTTACCGATCGATCATTAGTTGTTTTTTTTTTATATTGATCGGGTGATTCTGAACGTGGCGATACCAAATATGTGTATGTGGATTTTTTAGAAGCCGCACTTGTCTGATCGCCTCTGCTTCATAGAGGTGATCAGCAGATCACCTCTATGTAGCAGAAATTCTCCTGTGCTACGAGCGCCGACCACTACGTGGCGCTCATAGCGATCAGCTGATGACAACCACTGGAGTCTGCTGCAGACCCAGGGTTGTCATGCCCATGGGGTCACCAATGGGCGGGGTAAGTTACGCGCTTTCGGCGCGGCGATGTTAAATGCCGCTGTCAGAGATTGACAACGGCATTTAACATGTTAACAGCCGCGGGTGGATCGCGATTCCACCCGCGGCTGTTGCGGGCACATGTCAGCTGACATGTGCCTGGTTCAGTGCGGGCTCACCGCCGGAGCCCTCACTGAACCGGGGTTTACAGCCTGGTGCGTACTAATACGGGGTTAGAACGTGTCTGTTATCTAATATATATATATAATCGTCTGTCTGTCCTTCTGTCCAGGAAATCCCGCGTCGCTGATTGGTCCGGCCGCGGCCAATCAGCGACGCGGGATTTCAGAAAAAGATGGCGGGCGTTAGCGGCTCATCTGCCGCACGGAGGCCAGCGGCGATGCAGCCGGGAGATGACCGGCGCTAGCCGGTCATCTGTCGGCTGCTCGCAGCAGAACTACCCCGACCGGCGGCGCCGTTGACCTCCATGCGGCTACCATCGGGAGATCAGCGGCTAGGGCCGCTGATCTCCCGACGGCAAGTGTGAAAGGAGGACCAGGGAGCGGCGCCGCCGGTCGGGATACTTCTGCTGCGAGCAGCTGGTCATCTCCCGGCTGCGAGCAGCGGAAGTACCCACACAGGCAGCGCCGCTCCCCGGTCCTCACTAATACGATTCGCTGATTGGTCGCAGTCACCACCAATCAGCGATATTGGCGCCAAATTTAAACACCGCTCTGCTGATTGTTCGCCGCCGGCCGCATACATATTCTAGAATACCTGATGTGTTTGAATCGGGCCACCATCTAGTATTTCAAATAAAGTGTTTACACTGTCTGTTTCTTTACTTTGTTTGGTCATGGACATCACCAAACAAAAGAGCTAAGTGTCAGCTAATCCCATTCACCCAATCTTCATTAGCATTTCTATTCACGTAATTTATGTGACTGCTATGGGCTGTTTTTTCTTAGCCTGGGATGGTGCCATTAGGCAAACATTTCCCTGGCCATAATTAACATCTCACAGCTGGTTAGTTAGCTCAGATGTCCCCTCAGCACTCAGCAGTGCTTTGGACACAACATATTTATTTTGCATCCAAAAAGTGGTGTTCTAATGCTGCACTTTTATTGTCGTTACATGTGAATCCACCGCATATGACACTTCAATGGGTCAAAATCTTCAGCGGAGTCTAGCGTGTCCGCTACAGAGATTGATACGCTGCCGGTGAGTTTGGGTACGTGGCCACGGTCAGGAGCCGCTGCAGGTTTGACGCTGCGTGTATATACAGTGTCAAACCTGCAGCGTCCAGATGTTACGTTATAGTGGATGGGATCTCTAGCAATCCCATGTCCACTATGCGTACGACCGATTGTGGCTGGCATAGGAAATTTAGGAGAGAGACTTAGTTGGTGGTTGGACATGTATCTAGAACCTCTAGTGAAGAATTTTCCAAGCTATTTACGTGACCCCAAACATGTCATTGCTTCATGATAACACTAAATGGTCAGACCAAAGTATGTGGTTAGCATGTGACATAATTGTGTGTTTTCCCAGTATCCCACACCCCCTGGCATTGAAATCTTTGGCATACCTTTTCCAATATTTCAGTAACCATACTTCACCCATTAAAAAATGTATTCTCATGGTGACAATTTCTCTTATCACATAATTACTTTTCATTTGATGGTAATTTTTATTTACAAAAATGAGGAGCATCACTGGGGGTGAGATTTTCCCCAGCCATTGCAAACATCTATATGGCAGTATGGGAGGAACTGTTCATTTTCTCGGCTGCCTCCGACCTCTTCTTCTACATCGGGTGGTATGGTCGTTATATAGGTGACCTCCTCCTGGTGTGGGAGGGGATGGAGGAGGAGGGAGCCATAGAATTTATGCGTTATTTAAACGATAATGATATGAACTTGCAGTTTACATTTAACGTACAGAAAACACAAATCGAATTTCTCGATATTACCCTTATCCATTACTGGGCAGTTCATTTACAGGGCTATAGTCTGTTCAGAAATGACTGTACAAATGAGGGGGGGGGGGTGTTTATATGTAAAATCATCCTTAAAACCCATCTTGCGTGAGGATATATGTGAATCTAATGAAAATGTAGAGTCCCTGTGGGTGGAGATAAGGGGAGGGGGAAAAAAAATAATAAATTACTGATAGGGGTTTGTTATAAGTCTCCAAAAATAATGGAAGCAGCGGAGAATATCCTCATAAAGCAAATAGATGAAACAGCGACTCTAGGAGAAGTCATTATTATGGGGGACTTCAACTACCCTGAAATACATTGGGGAACAGAAACCTGTAGTTAAAGCAAAGGTAATAGGTTTTTGACAACTATGAGAGACAATTACCTTTCACAACTGGTTCAGGACCCAACAAGAAGGGGGGCACTGCTAGATATAATATTAACCCCTTTACCCCCGAGGGTGGTTTGCACGTTAATGACCAGGCCAATTTTTACAATTCTGACCACTGTCACTTTATAAGGCAATTACTCTGGAACACTTCAACGGATCCCCCTGATTCTGAGATTGTTTTTTCGTGACATATTGTACTTCATGATTGTGGTAAAATTTCTTCGATATCACTTGCGTTTATTTGTGAAAAAAAACGGAAATTTGTCAAAAATTTTGTAATTTTCAAAATTTGAATTTTTATGCCCTTAAAATCAGAGAGATATGTCACACAAAATAGTTAATAAATAACATTTACCACATGTTTACTTTACATCAGCACAATTTTGGAACCAAATTTTTTTTTTGTTATGGAGCTATAAGGGTTAAAAGTTGACCAGTGATTTCTCATTTTTCCAACAAAATTTACAAAACCATTTTTCTAGGGACCACATCACATTTGAAGGCGACATGGTGTCCGCTAACAAATTGAATGGAAAATCGGCTCAAATTGTTAGCGGACACCATGTTGCGTTTGGAGAGCCCCTGTGTGCCTAAACATTGGAGCTCCCACACAAGTGACCCCATTTTGGAAACTAGACCTCCCAAGGCACCTATCTAGATGCATAGTGAGCACTTGGAACCCCCAGGTGCTTCACAAATTAATCCGTAAAAATAAAAAAGTGTTTTCTTTTCCACTTTTTCATTTTTACGAATCAATTTGTGAAGCACCTGGGGGTTCCAAGTGCTCACTATGCATCTAGATAGGTGCCTTGGGGGGGTCTAGTTTCCAAAATGGGGTCACTTGTGGGGGAGCTCCAAACACAACATGGTGTCCGCTAACAATTTGAGTCGATTTTCCATTCAATTTGTTAGCGGACACCATGTCGCGTTTGGAGAGCCCCTGTGTGCCTAAACAGTGGAAACCCCCCACAAGTGACACCATTTTGGAAACTAGACCCCTCAAGGATTTTATCAAGGGGTATAGTGAACATTTTGAACCCAGAGGTACGACACAGAATTTGATAACATTAGGTCATCATATTGAATAAGTGTTCATTAGTCTTGAGCGCAAGTGCTCTCTACTTGAGTTTGCATCGGGTACTCAGGTATGCACCATGTACTGCGTGTGCTCGAGTGACATGCTCGAGTCCCTGCCCTGCATGTTTCACGGTTATTAGACACCCAAAAAAAAACATGCGGGGATCGCTCGTGCATGGCAGGCAATCCCCGCAAAGTTTTTTTGGCTGCGAAGCATATGGGGCGGAGACTCGAGCATGTCGCTCAAATCAGGGCTGCGGAGTCGTGGAGTCGGAGTTAGTTTTGGTTGGAGTCGGAGTCGGTACATTTCTACCGACTCCGACTCCAGCTTTAAAAAAAATGTATTAATATTTCATAATTGAACTTTCATATGAATTTTATAAATGTTACTCAAATATATATGTTCTATCACACTATGAACAACAGTGATAAGCAGTTCTGCTGGAGATAGAGACATTTCTTACTTCTTGTGTGTCACTGTTCTCTACTGCCCTTACCTAATCTTATACTTGGTTAACCTCATACTGCCCCAACCCCCCTACTTACAATGTATGAAACTGAAAGTGAAAATGGGTTGCAAATTCTTAGTAGTAAAGCTCCTCCTCTAGACTAGATGTTTACTAGGTGTGCGTCTTCCAAGCATCTCACAGCTGCTACTCAGAAGAGGAAGACTGTAAGAAGTATTATCCTTTCAACAAACTTTGCATCAGTTAACTGTGAGTACATGAGGAATAACAGTATTACTGACCACTATATCAGTTGTACGACCTGGCAATAATTTTGTACAATTGTTTTTAGGAAAAACAATTGCCGTTTGGATTGTGAATGCAGAATTAAAAACCTGAGAATGTCAAAGAAGCGTCACATTAAATCAGCTGTATTTGAACATTTCACCATCACTCAAGATAGAAAACATTATGTCTGTCAGTGTATGACAAATGATCCAGACGAAAACAAATGCTGTGAAGCCAAGATCAGTGCATATTCAGGCAAAGATAAAAATGCTCCTACCAGAGCTTCTAATCTAAAGAGACATTTACAGCGCTTTCATCTAGAAGTACTGAAAGCAGTGGATGAGAGACTGCATCCAAACCAATGAACCAGTGCCCAGCTCTTCCAGCCAAACAAAGGAGCAGAGAACTTTTCAGCCATCTGTTGCAAGATATTTTGTCAGTGACAAAGTTACTGTGACAATGACAGTAGATACATTTAAAAAACAGATCATAGAGCTTGTTGTAAAGGATAGTGTGCCTATTTCATTATTTTCACGACCAGCTTTTATGTGTCTGAATGGGGAAATGGCCCGCATGCTTGGTGTTTCTCTGGAGAGAGTATTAGAAAATTAGTAATCGAAGGAAGAACTTAAAAAAAACTCTCAAGGGACGCTTTCTGTTTCTTAAAATGGATGCCTGAACACGTCACAGAGTGAACTATTTTGCCATCAATGTCCGATTTGTTTGTGACAAAAATGAAATAGTTACCAAGACATTGGCAGTAAAAGACACCAAAGCTCATCACACCAGTGAGTTTCTCCAGGTCTTGGTGGAAAGGGTTCTGCAAGACTATGAACTTAAAAAAGAGCAAGTTCTTTCTGTCGTAACTGACAATGCTTCAAATATGATAAGTACTATTAAGCTAATGAATGAGAGTAATGATGGTGACCAGCAGCTAGAAGAACATTCTGGGTCCACAGACATAGAAATGTTTGAAATAGAGGAACACAGTATTGTAACTGAGGAGCAAACTGAAGTTGCTTCAGATGAACAGCAACATGATAGTTTAGATGATCTTGTTGAAACTGTGTCAATACGTTCTTTCGTTCTTCACATGCGCTGTGTTGTGTATACGCTACAGCTGGCTATAAGAGACAGTCTGCAAGAAGGACATGCTGCTGCACTGATTGGCAAGGTGAGAAAATTGGCTACTGTTGCCAGAACCCCTAAAGTTGACTCAATTTTGAAGAGACGTGCTGAAAAAGGGTCAATTATTGATCAAGCCACACGATGGGGCAGTACTTAATGATTCAGCGCTTGGTTGAACTGAAAACCTTTCTTGTAGACATGGCTAACCCTCAACTGACGCTAAATGAAAGTCAGTGGAATCAGGTGACTGAGCTGCAAAAATTGCTAGAGCACCCATTTACAGTGACTAAAAAATTACAAGCAGAGGACTTAACTCCAGGTATTTTCTTAAGAGTGGAAGAACCTGATGTTTCGCCTGTCCCAAAGAGGAGGGTTAATTGCAAGTGGCATTGCTACATCAATGAAACGGAGAGAGGAGCTACTATTACAAAATAACATTCTTTTGGCAGCTGTTTATGTAGACCCAATTGTAACGGGTCTGGGAGGCGGAACCTCTGGGCTACTATACAAGGGAGCGGTCCTTGTAAGGGAGCGGGTGGCGACCAGGCAGGCAGTCACAGCAGGTGACCGGGACAGTCTCTGGGTGTACGGGCAGGAGGTCACGGCAAGTGATCAGGGCAGTCTCTGGAAGAACGGGCTGGAGGTCACGGCAAGTGACCGGGGCAGTCTCTGGAAGAACGGGCTGGAGGTCACGGCAAGTGACCGGGGCAGTCTCTAGGTAAAGGGTAGGTACGACCTGTGATGGCTGAACCTCCAGGTAGGCTAGCAAGGCAGATGGAGGATGTGTGCTCCCAGGTGAGCAAGCGAGAGTCTCTGGAATAGCAGGTGGTCACAGCACGTGACGGCGGAGCCTCCAGGTAGGCAAGCAGGCAGGTAGCGGAGAAGCGCTCCCAGGTGAGCGGGCAAGAGTCTCTGGAATAGCTGGTGGTCACAGCACGTGACAGCGGAGCCTCCGGGCAGGCAAGCAGGCAGGTAGCGGAGAAGCGCTCCCAGGTGAGCGGGCAAGCTGGTCCATAGACAGACTGACCGGAGTTGTAAGGCAGACCGTCGGACCTCAGGCAAGCAGGCAGGTAGCTGATGTGCGCTCCCAGGTGAGCGGGCAAGTTGGTCCTTAGACAGACTGACCGGAGTTGTAAGGCAGACCGTCGGACCTCAGGCAGGCAGGTAACAGGAAATCAGGCAGGATTAGGACAGCAAGCTGGCAGGAATCTGGCAGGTAACTGGCAGGTAACTGGCAACGGGACCTGAGGGCTGAAGCAGAGTAGAACGGTGCAACAACATTGCTCGGGCACCTCCATTTTGGAGGAGGAGCCTTATATATGGTAAAGTCCTCCGGCCATTGGCCGGGGACTCCTTAGGACGGCGCGCGCGGCCCCTTTAAGAGGGAGGGAGGGCGCGCGTGCGCGCCCTAAGCACAGTGGCCGGGAAGGAGCGCGCGCTGCCGGCAGAGCGGGAGAGGGACGCCGGGCACGGAGCAGAGCGGTGAGGGGAACAGCGTCCCTGCCTAGCAGAGGGCAGGGACGCCGGCACTACACCAATGCATCGATTCTTCTAGATGATCAACAGCTAACTAAAGGAAAAGAAGCTCTGTTTGAAATAGCAGTAAGGATGAAAGGGTTGCAGAACAGTCAGGAGGAACAAGAAGAATTTGGTCGTCCTGCCACATCTTCACCCTCATCATCAACTGATGAATTTAATTTCGAAAAATATTTGGATCACAAGGACCGTGCAAAGCGTTCCCACATAGAAGAAGAGTCATCCCCATCAAAGAACACAGCCAGTACATTTCAGCAGAATTTTTCATGTGCACTAAAAGAAATAGAGAAATTTGACCGTTCATCAAAAATAACAGTGCAACAAGCGATTCCTCTGTATCCTGACATTGTCAGAGATGTTGCCCGAGTGGTTACTGCTTTGCCACCAACCCAAGTTAGTGTAGAGAGGTTGTTCTCTGCTCTCAAAATAATTAGATCAGATTTGAGGGCATCCATGAAGGAGGATCTGACAGAGGCAATACTTTTTCTGAGGACAAATTTATAGATTTCTTCTTATTAACTGCATAACAGTGTTTATTGCATATTTACTTACAAGAGTTTATAAAAGTTTATAAAAGTTATTTGCTATATTCTAATTGTATTCTAATAAATATAGAGCAAAAACTAAGTGGTCTGATTACTTATATGATGGTGAGAAACTGAATAAGCACGATGTTAATATTTTACAACAGTAAATTTATTGTTACGAATTGGCCATTTATGAAGGAGTCGGAATCGGAACCTGATAAAATCCAGGAGTCGGAGTCGCAACTGTGGCTTACCGACTCCACAGCCCTGACTCAAATACCCACGATACTCAATGCATACCAGAGCACCCGATGCAAACTCAAGTAGCGAGCACTTGCGCTCAACACTAGTCGCCATATCGTCATCTTTTTTTCTTACTTTTGAAAAAAATCCCAACCCCAACCCTAACCCCTAACCCGAGAGTTTATTTTTTACGCCGTTCCTCGTGCGGTATAAGTGATTAGACGACTTTATTCTTCGGGTCGGTGCGATTACAGAGATACCAGAATCATATGGGGTTTTTATGATTGACAGCTGTCACACACTAAAAGAAGCATTTTTTGTAAAATCTAGTTTTTGCATCGCCATATTTTGAGAGCTATAATTTTTCCATATTTTGGCAGACAGAGTCATGTGATAGCTTGTTTTTTGCGGGATGAGTTGACGTTTTTATTGGTGCCATTTTCAGGCACGTAACATTTTTTGATCGCTTTCTATTTCGATTTTTGGGAAGCAGAATAAACAAAAACCAACAATTCAGGAATTGTTTTTTTTTTTTATTCTGTTCCGCGTGTGGTAAAATTGATAAGGCAGCTTTATTCTTTGGGTCAGTACGTTTACATGCAGGCAGTCAGCACTGCACAGTGAGAAGATTGTTTGGTCGTGCACTGTGCATGACCAAACAATGTTCCTGCTGCCTGGTGACCCGGATGTTGTCATGACGACATCGGGTCGTCATGGCAACACCCAGGAAGCCGCGGCAGACAGCGCTGGAGGCCGGAAGAGGAGGTGAGTATTGCGATCACCTCCCCTTGCCACCGCAATGCTGCGATCGACTTCGATCGCAGCATTGCGGGGGTTAATGTGCTGGGAGCGGTGTGGGACTGCTCCCTGCACATAGTACCGGGTGTCAGCTGTGACAATCAGCTGACACCCGGCAGCGATCGCGCCCGCACAGCCTGTGTGCGCGCGCGATCGCGATGACGTATTAATACGGGTCAGGCTCTTAAAGCCCAGGGCACAGACGCATATTAATACGTCGTGGGCTGTAAAGGGGTTAACCAACAGGCCAGACCGCATATCAAATATACGAGTTGGGGGTCACTTGGGTAATAGTGATCACAAAATAATACGTTTTCAGGTAACCTTTAATAAGATGTGTAGTAGAGGGGTTACAAGGACACTAAACTTTAGGAAGGCAGATTTCCAACCTTTGAGAGATCATCTTAGTGCAATAAACTGGGACGATATCCTGAGACATAAAACTACACAATGTAATTGGGAGACATTTATTAGCATCCTGAATGTGACCTGTGTACAATATATACCCTATGGGAATAAACATGCTAGAAATAGGAGGAAACCACAATGGCTAAATAGAGCTGTAAGGGGCGCAATAAGTGACAAAAAAAAGCATTTAGAGAACTAAAGCAAGTAGGTAGCGATGAGGCATTAAATACAGAAAATTAAATTAATTCTGTAAAAACCAAATCAAGGCAGCAAAGATTGAGACAGAGAGACTCATTGCCAGAGAAAGTAAAAATAATCCCAAAATATTCTTTAACTACATAAATAGTAAAAAACTAAAAAATGATAGTGTTGGCTCCCTTAAAAATAGTCTGGGTGAAATGGTGGATGAGGAAAAAGCCAATATGCTAAATGATTTTTTTTCAACAGTATTTACACAAGAAAATCGCATGACAGAAAACATGATTACTGACGACAAAAATTCTCCATTAAATGTCACTTGTTTAAGCCAGCAGGAAGTACGGCGGCGTCTAAAAAAGTTGACAAATCCCCGAGCCCGGATGGGATACACCCGCGAGTACTGCAGGAATTAAGTAACGTCATAGATAGACCATTATTTTTAATCCTTAAAGATTCCATAATAACAGGGTCTGTACCACAGGACTGGCGTGTAGCAAATGTGGTGCCAATATTCAAAAAGGGGACAAAAACCGAACTTGGAAATTATAGGCCAGTAAACTTAACCTCTACTGTGGGTAAAATCCTGGAGGGTTTCCTAAGAGATGCTATACCAGAGTATCTGAAGAAGAATAACCTCATGGCCCAATATCAACATGGGTTTACGAGGGACCATTCCTGTCAGACTAATCTGATCAGCTTTTATGAGGAGTCAAGTTCCTGACTGGACCAAGGAAATGCAGTGGATGTTGTGTATATGGACTTTTCAAAAGCTTTTGATACGGTTCCACACAAAAGGTTTATACATAAAATGAGAACAATGGAGATAGGGGAAAATATATGTAAGTGGGTTAACAACTGGCTCAGTGATAGGAAACAAAGGGTGGTTATTAATCCCTTCGCGACCTTGGGATTTTCCGTTTTTGCATTTTCGTTTTTTGCTCCCCTTGTTCCCAGAGCCATAGCGTTTTTATTTTTTGGTCAATATGACCATGTGAGGGCTTATTTTTTGCGGGACGAGTTGTACTTTTAAACGCCATTACTGGTTTTACCATATCGTTTACGGGAAAACGGGAAAAAAATTCCAAGTGCGGTGAAATTGCAAAAAAAATGCAATTCCACAGTTGTTTTTTTTTTTTTTTTCTTTCCACGTTCACTGGATGCTAAAACTGACCTGCCATTATTATTCTCCATTCTTTACGAGTTTGTAGACACCAAACATGTATAGGTTCTTTTCTATTTAAGTGGTGAAAAAAAAATCCAAAGTTTGCTAAAAAAAAAATTTAAAAAATGGCGCCATTTTCCGAGACCCGTAGTGTCTCCATTTCTCGGGATCTGATGCCGGGTAAGGGCTTATTCTTTGTGTGCCGAGCTGACGTTTTTATTAATACCATTTTGGGGTAGATACGATGTTTTGATCGCCCATTATTGCATTTTATTGCAATGTTGCGACAAAAAAAATGTAATTCTGGCGTTTTGGAATTTTTTTCTCGTGACGCCGTTTACCGATCGGATTAATTATTTTTTATATTGATCAGGCAATTCTGAACTCGGCGATACCAAATATGTGTATGTGGGGTTTATTTTTTATTATTTTATTTTGAATGGGGCAAAAGGGGGGTGATATGAATTTTTTTTTTTTTTTACTTTTATATTTTTAAAAACTTTTTTTTATACTTTTTGCATGCTTCAATAGTCTCCATAGGAGACTAGAAGCAGCAATTACCTGATCGCCTCTGCTACATAGAGGCGATGAGCAGATCACCTCTATGTAGCAGAAATGCTCCTGTACTATGAGGGCCGACCACTAGGTGGCGCTCAAAGTAATCTTTACATGACAGCCACTGGAGTCTGCTGCAGACCCAGGGTTGTCATAACCACCCATCAGTGACCCGCGATCACGTGATGGGGTCACCGATGGGCGGGACTAATGCCGCGCTCCCGGTGCGGCGATGTTAAATGCCGCTGTCAAAGATTGACAGCGGCAATTAACATGTTAACAGCCGCTGGTGGATCGCGATTCCACCTGCGGCTGTTGCGGGCACATGTCAGCTGTAATAATCAGCTGACATGTGCCCGGTTCAGTGCGGGCTCAGTGCCGGAGCCCTCACTGAACCGAGGGTGATGGCCTGGGGCGTACTAATACGCCCTGGGCCAGTAAGGTGTTAAGGGAACACACTCAGACTGGGTCTGTTAACTGTCGGGTACCACAGGGGTCAGTATTGGGCCCGCTTCTTTTTAACACATTTATTAATGACCTTGTAGGGGGCATACAGAGTAGTATTTCAATATTTGCAGATGACACTAAACTCTGCAGGGTAATCAATACAGAGGAGGACAATTTTATATTACAGGAAGATCTATGTAAACTAGAAGCTTGAGCTAATAAATGGCAAGTGAGCTTTAATGGGGATAAATGTAAGGTAATGCACTTGGGCAGAGGAAATAAAATGTATAATTATTAGGGTTGAGCGAGTATGTTCTGTCCGAGTATGCTCGGGCCGAGCACCGAGTATTTATAGCTGCTCGGTGATAAGGTTGAATCGCTCCTGTGTGGATGATTTGCAACTGTTTGACAGCTTTATTACATGTGAGGAATGTGTAAGAAATTGACAGTTTTATTACATGTGAGGAATGTCTATTTCTTACACATTCCTCACATGTAATAAAGCTGTCAAACAGTTGCAAATCATCCACACAGGAGCGATTCAACCTTATCACCGAGCAGCTATAAATACTCGGTGCTCGGCCCGAGCATACTTGGACAGAACATACTCGCTCAACCCTAATAATTATATGCTTAATTGTAAAACACTGGGCAAAACTCACTGAAAAAGACCTGGGTGTATTGGTGGACGACAAGCTTACGTTTGGTGGCCAGTGTCAGGCAGCTGCTGCAAAGGCAAATAAAATAATGGGATGCATTAAAAGAGGCATAGATGTTCATGAGGAGAACATAATTTTACCTCTATACAAGTCACTAGTGCAACGAAACTTAGAATACTGTGTACAGTTCTGGTCTCCGGTGTATAATAAAGACATAGCTGAACTAGAGAGGGTGCAGAGAAGAGCGACCAAGGTTAATAGAGGACTGGGGGGTCTGCAATACCAAGACAGGTTATTACACTTGGGGTTATTTACTTTGGAAAAACGAAGGCTTAGGGGTGATTATTACTATGTACAAGTATAGGAGCGGACAGTACAAAGACCTGTCTACTGATCTTTTTACTCTGAGGCCAGAGATGGGGACAAGGGGGCATCTTCTACGTCTGGCGGAAAGAAGGTTTAATCAAAATCACAGGCGGGGATTCTTTACTGTAAGAGCAGTGAGACTATGGAACTCTCTGCCGCATGATGTAATGAGTGATTCACTACTAAAATTTAAGAAGGTCATGGATGCCTTTCTTGAAAAGTATAATATTACAGGTTATATATACTAATACTAGATTCCTTGATAGGGCGTTGATCCAGGGAACTAGTCTGATTGTCATATGGAGTCAGGAAGGAATTTTTTCCCCAATGTGGAGCTTGGTGTTTGCCACATGGTTTTTTTTTTGCCTTCCTCTGGATCAACATGTTAGGCTATGGGTTGAACTAGATGGACTTAGTAACATAGTTTTTAAGGTTGAAGGAAGACTATGTTACATTCTCCTACAGGAGTTCAAATGATGCCATTCAGAAAGAATACCGCCACTAACTCTACATTATTAGCTACCTCTTGTCATCCTAAGCAGACAATCAAAAATATCCCTTTAGGGGAACTTATATGCATTAGAAGAAATACAACGTCTGATATTCAGTTTGCACGAGAAGCCACCCTAGTTAGTGAAAGATTTAAAACAACGTAAATATTCAGAATGGATGTTGGATAGAGCTTTGGATGGTGTGGAGAGGAGAGTCTGACAGGATATTTTAAAAGAAAAAATCCATATTAATCGGACCAATTCTACTTGTATAACATTTGTGACACAATATAGTCCTCAATTTTCAGAAATCAAGAAAATTATAAATAAATATATTCCCATGTTATATCAGGACAGTAAACTTAATAAAGTCCTTAGTAATCCAGTACGATTTACAGCTAAAAGAGCCCCCACATTGGGGAGCATTCTGTCACCTAGTTTATTTCTGAATCAAGATTCTATAAAAAAAAAAATTGGTTACATTTATCAGTTTTTTTTCAAATGTGGCCATAATATTTGCACTTGCTGCAAACATATTACTCACACTAACCAATTCACATCTACAACTACCCATAAAACTTACAAAATAAATAACTTCATAAATTGTAATTCAATATATGTAGTATACTTACTCACCTGTTCATCCTGCAATGTTCAATAAGTTGGTTGTACCACTGGACCTTTCAAAATTAGGATAAAGCTTCATTTATCAGATCCCGCCAATAAAATGGTTTATAAATGTTCAGCAGCATCCAAACACTTCTCCATATACCATGATGGTGACACCTTCGCATGTAGCGTTATTGGCGTTGAAAAAGTAAAAAAGCCGCACAGAGGAGGTGATCACCTTCTTAACAGGGAGTCATGGTGGATATACAGTCGGTACGGAAAGTATTCAGACCCTTTTAAATTTTTCACTCTTTGTTTCATTGCAGCCATTTGGTAAATTCTAAAAAGTTTTTTTTTTCTCATTAAAGCACACTCTCCACCCCATTTTGACTGAAAAAAACAAATGTAGAAATTTTTGCACATTTATTAAAAAAGAAAAACTGAAATATCACATGGTCATAAGTATTCAGACCCTTTGCTCAGTATTGAGTAGAAGCACCCTTTTGAGCTAGTACAGCCATGAGTCTTCTTTGGAATGATGCAACAAGTTTTTTCACAACTGGATTTGGGAATCCTCTGCCATTCTTCCTTGCAGATCCTCTCCAGTTCCGTCAGGTTGGATGGTGAACATTGGTGGACAGCCATTTTCAGGTCTCTCCAGAAATGCTCAATTGGGTTTGGGTCAGGACTCTGGCTGGGCCAGTCAAGAATGGTCACAGAGTTGTTCTGAAGCCACTCCTTTGTTATTTTAGCTGTGTGCTTAGGGTTATTGTCTTATTGGAAGGTGAACCTTCGGCCAAGTCTGATGTCCAGAGCACTCTGGAAGAGGTTTTCATTCAGGATATCTCTGTACTGGCCGCATTCATGTTTCCTTCAATTGCAACCTGTCGTCCTGTCCCTGCAGCTGAAAAACACCCCCACAGCATGATGCTGCCACCACCATGTTTCACTGTTGGGATTGTATTGGGCAGGTGATGAGCAGTGCCTGGTTTTCTCCCCTTAGAACTTTTTGGTGATAATTCTATCTTCATCTCATCAGACCAGAGAATCTTATTTCTCATAGTCTAGGAGTCCTTCATGTGTTTTTGCGCAAACTCTATGCGGGCTTTCATATGTCTTGCACTGACAAGAGGCTTCTCTCGGGCCACTCTGCCATAAAGGCCCGACTGGTGGAGGGCTGCAGTGATAGTTGACTTTGTGGAACTTTCTCCCATCTCCCTACTGCATCTCTGGAGCTCAGCCACAGTGATATTTGGGTTCTTCTTTATCTCTCTCACCAAGGCTCTGAATACTTATGACCATGTGATATTTCAGTTTTTCTTTTTTAATAAATTTGCAAAAATTTCTACATTTCTTTTTTTTCAGTCAAGATGGGGTGCAGAGTGTACTTTAATGAGAAAAGAAAATGAACTTTTTAGAATTTACCATATGGCTGCAATGAAACAAAGAGTGAAAAATTTAAAGGGGTCTGAATACTTTCCGTTCCCACTGTTTTTACTCCAGACTAGACCTTATCTACCATTACAAATGATTCTCTCATTGTAATTATTATTGTGTTTTTATATTTCACTCTATAAATCACGTGCTTTTGTTTTTAATGCGGAATACAGTCCACCTGGATTGGTGCACACACGTCAGGTAGCAATATGTAAAGCTTGACCACATTGTCACCATAGATTGCAATGTTTAAGGACCCTGTGGTCTGCACTGCGTCTGCTCTGGAATTTTCTCCTCCAACTACCCCCCCACCTTTTTTGGGGTTGTGAAACATCGCCATGACATGCTTTTTAAACTGTATCTAATAAATATTTTGATTTTTACATACTCCTGAGGCTGGATCTATTCTGCGATCGATTGGTTATCCTGCTGCACTGCTGGTGTTCCGTGCCTTGGGCTCTACTGTGGGTGAGCTGACTTAAGTCCTTTTCTTTCATGTGCATTTTACCTCTTGATTTTCCACATCTAATAATCTATGGGGGAAATCCACACAGAAAACTCTGCGCACCCACAAGAGAAGTTAACATTGTGGATGTGAAACACGCACCACAACTCAGTTTACGCTGCGTAAAATAAAAGCCCAGTGTGCAGGAGATTTCTATACATCCCATCCACTTTGCTGGTACTGTAAGATGCTGCGTTTTTGGTGCAGCGAAAATATGCAGCGTGAAAAACTCAACGTGAGAGCTTAATCTTACATGGTAGAAACAATGGGTTCAACCTATGGCATAGCGTGAGCTGCAAGGCATCCCTCCAACAGACCCATCCGGTACTGAACTCCTTATCCCTCCAAGCAGATGCATTGTAATTGGAAAAAAATACTAATGTAAATATTATTTGGCCTTTCATCTCCAAGTTTTTTTTTCTGTGGTTTGCCAAAATTAGACATGAAATGTTAAAAATAAAAAATCTAATAACATAACAATTTTTTTTTTTGCTTTTCCCATAACCTAAGCCTAGTTAGGGTTAATAAGTGTAACGTCAAAGCAGCTTCTCAGTAATGAATGAAAGCAGTATTGAATCTAGTTCACTTTGGCCAATTCAGTGCATGTGATTCAATATTGTCTTCAATTATAAGCTTCTCATCTTCTGTCATCTCTGTTGCCACTGATTATGTTGAGCAGTACAGTAAGGATGAGTTTGTCATTGTCTGCTGCGCTCTTCATAGACAGCGATCAAGATGACAACGTTCACTTTGTTATACTATTGTTGCCTATGCAGAGTGCAACAGTCGATGACAAAGTCAGCTCCACTGCTGATTGAACAGCCATCTAGACTATAATGGGTACCTGTTCTATCCATGAAAACAACCGAACATGTATATGATTCACGGACATCTGAATGAGGTCTTATGCCCAGTATACAGGACAGGAGAAGTTGTCTCGTGTCATGTCCCAATATGCAGAATAGGAGCAGATACTAAGAATGTCACTCAATATATAGGAGAAGTGGTACTGTGCAGTGTACCTACAGGACAAGAGAAGTGCTACTGTGCAGTGTATATATACAGAATAATACAGATACTGAGAATTACACCCAGTATACAGAACAGAAGTCGTATTGTACAGTGTATATATACAGAATAATATACGTACTGAGAATTACACCCAGTATATAGGACAGGAGAAGTGGTACTGTACAGTGTATATATACACAATAATGGCATCCGATGAGAGAGCATTGGATGTGATATGGTAATGACCCTCAGCTCCTCCTCTGCTGTGAGTGTCATAATACTGTTCTGTGATTCTCTTGCATGAGAGTATTGCAGCACCGCTGCGGAGGAGATGGAGAAAGTAATTTCTCCATCTCCTCCAAGGCCTGACGTGCCGTATATTGCACTGCACTGGGATAACATCCAAGTGCAGTCCGATGTTTCATTTGCACCCGTAGACTTGTATGGATGCAAGTGAATAATCTCGCTACAATCACAGCATTCTGCGATTGTTCTCTCATGCTGAATCGGCATGAGAATATAATCGCTGATCTGAGCTGGCCCATAGAATAACACTGGACCGTGTGCTATGCGATGTTTTATCGCATAGCACTCAGCCGTGTGGTACGGTAGTGTGACCCTGGCCTTACACCCAGTATACAGGACAGGAGAAGTGGTAACGTGCAGTAGGGTGTCAGTCAAAAACTTTTTGTGCAAATTTTTAGGTCTCACCCCTGGGAATAATTCCTTTTGGTGTGATTGTATCATGCACAAAATTTCATAACATTGCAACATTGTTTACTGGTGGCTCAATCATCACAAAACTAACAATTATTTGTAATAAATATCTTGCATCAAATGTACAATTTTACAGCAGTTTCACGGCTTCACTTTTTTTAACGAAACATACTTTATTTGGTTCAGGATAGTCATGGTGTAGCACCCTGAGGATTCGGCTGCTACAGGGGTATTGCACCTCAACCCAGAGGTGTGATATTCCACTCCCGGGTAAGGATGGAGTGTGGATCTGAGCTCGGTAGGCTGCATGCACTACACACATCCCATTTCCGAGGAGCAGACCGACGGTACTCCCACTTAGAAATGTGCAGGTACGACCGAGTCTGTTCCTGGCTGGAGTGGGAGGGGGGTGGTACATCCCAAGTAGTGTAGGGGCAGATAGGGGGAGCAGCCTGGGTAAAGATAGGAGCTCATTGGGTGCTGGTCACCTGAGCTCACACATAGAGGGTGTATATAAGGTGGGCACCATCAAAGAACAGGGTCAGTCTGTCAGAGTAAGAAGCAGAGGAGGAGCAGAGAAGCCCCAGAGAGAGAGAGAGGAGAAGAAAGAGAGACCCAGAGGGGGAAGCAGAAGAGAGGACTCTAAGACCCCAAATCCAATCCACGGGTGAAGAGTCGGCATCAGGGTACCGGAACCCAAGCTGGTGGGGGCAAAAACACACCCCAGCCAGAGACCGGAGGCCGTGGGCAGCGTCTGCCACGGCCACCCACCATATCCACCACGAAGGCATACCACGTGGAGGGTCAGGGAACCCAAGGCCAAGGGTCTCCCAACAGAAGGCCCGAGGGAGCTGGACCTGGGTGGATCACTAGTGGGGACGGCCAGAGAAAGGACAGAAGGAGAGCTCAGGGTCACGCTCCGGACTTGCTTGGGGGTTGGCTGGATCCAGGACCTGGTGGATGCAGCACGGCTCGGGAGGTCACTTGAAGCTGGAGTGACCGGAACATCAGCAGTGAGTAAATACCCTAAACTGCATAACCCGACTCTGTCTTCCTTTAACATCTACGCTGCACCACCACAACCCCCATCCTCTGCACCTGACCCCCTGAGGCTATACCCCACCCGTTGGGGGTTATCTATCACAAGCTGCACCTACACCATCAGCCTCAGCGGACCCTGCTGCAGCGGCGGCCATAGTGACCGCAATACAACGGGTGGCGTAGTCGACAATAAAGAACTTAATAACATCTGTAGGACTGCCACATACAACTCAGTTTGACACCCTGGGCACGGACCGGGTCACAACCACTCGGAAGACTACAACTCCCATCTGATCCGGCTCCGGATATTCCCCCTAAAAGAATATGGCCCAGGGGGCGCGTCAACTTTGGCGTAGTCGGCAGGATTACGTGCCCACAACAACCGGGTACTGCGTGCCTGAAGAAAAGAATGAGTTTACCTCAAAGAGAAGTCTCCTGCCGGTTCCGGAGGGTCCCCGCCATCGGACCCCATCACAGGTCGATTCCAGCCGGTTGTCCGCCATTAACAGCGTTTTCCCGCCATCTGCAGAGTTTCCCGCCACTGGGAAGCGATTCCCGCCATTTCCAAAGGTTTCCCGCCTTGGAAGAGCGGACGCCATTATGGGCGTGCCAGAGGGTGGCGAGAGGCCACCTCCCATCGTGGGCCAGGACCGAAAATGGCGCCAAAAGTGGAAACCGCCCCCACCAACAGAGACTGTGATGCTAGAGGTGTCTGTCAGCGTGAAAGAACAGCCCCTGGAGCTGACAGTCACCAAGTGGCCCCGGGACCGCCCTCGAGGTGGGAGGAGACGAAAGGAGAGAACAAAGATGGGTGCCGCCTGGAGCAGTCTAGAGCGAGCGCACCCGGAGGCAAGAAGCCTGGAGAAGAATATCGGAGGAGCTTACCCGGAGATGGCGAGAAAGCAGAGCAGCACCGGCCCGTTGGCCAGGAGCCTGCTAGAAACAGAGGAGGGAGAGCAGAGCAGCACCGGCCCGCTGGCCAGGAGCCTGCTGGAGACAACTGTAGGAGAGCAGAGCAGCACCGACCCGTTGGTCAGGAGCCTGCTGGAAACAACGACCCCACTAGGCCTAGTGGAGGTCCTAGCACAGCTCCCCCGAGACCGGGAGTGTGCGCAGACCGCACTGGAGGGCCTCGCAAGGAGGATGGCCCGGGTGCAGCGAGAGACGTTGGCGGAGTGGAGCCGTGAGATGGCCCAGCAGACCGAGACCTGTCAGCGGAGCACGCCACCCGAGACGAGGAAACAGACCGCCTCTGAGGATGGCGCGGGAGGACTGAAGGCCGGAGACGGCGCCGAGAAGGGAGCCGAACGAGTGGAGGCAGGTAAAGGGGACGTCTATACCCCAAACCGGGAAACCGCGCACCTGCCCCAGCTCCCCGTCGCAGAGCCCGAAGTCTATCCTGCCGTGCCCGTCGCTGCAACGTCACCGCCGCAGACTAGGCCTCAAACGGGAGCCGCGACCCCTGTGACGTCACACGCCTCGACCCCGAGCGTGACCAAGCAGGAAGTACCACCAGCCTGGTCGCAAGGCCTAGTACCCCCGGGCGCCGCAATACCAACAGCGCCCCCTACCTCCGCGGAGCCCCCGGCCTGGTCGCAGGGCCAAGTAGCCCAGGGCGCCGCCGTCCTTACGGTGCCCTTTACCTTCCAGATACCCCAGGCCTGGCCGCAAGGCCCGGGCAACCCGGGCGCTAACACCACCGCGCCCATAAGACCAAGAGTGCCGCATCTGGGAGAGGACCTGTACGCCCAGCACACGTGCCCGGATGGGCAGCCATTTATATGGCCACCGGAGTTCCACCATCCCCGACTCCGGAGAGAGAGACCCCTGGATGAACCCCTGATCCCGGCTCCAAAGCCCGTAAAGAGGATCTCGCCCCCGCTAGCGGAAGCGCAGTTTGAGTGGGACCCCACCGGAGAAGATCTTATGGGGTTCACTCAAGAAACTCGGGCAGCTGCAGCGGAGCGTGCTGAGTGCTGCCGCCAACAGCTCGAGGACTTTGAAAGGGAGCGGAGAGAGAGGCGGGTCCGGGAACAGCAAGCTCAAATAAGGAGCGCGGAGCAGAAAAGCCGGGCCAGGAGAGACCCCCGTGCAGCGCATAGTCCCCGCACCACCGGGACTGTGATAAAGTTTAACCTGCAGCATGGGTGGGGCTTCATCCGAGACCACCACACCGTAGGCGACGTCTTCGTAACCAGGAGAGACGTTGAGTCCCACCTACCGGAGGGACACAGAGGTCGTGACCTTTACATCGGGGACGAGGTCACCTTCACCCGGCACAAGTGTGCCAAAGGTCCCTACGCCCTCCATGTGCATCGCCTGACGGAGGAAGAGCTGCGGTGTGAGGAGGAAGAACAAGAGGACCCGGACGGGTCTGAAACTAGAGCCAAAGGTAACCAAAAAGCAAGAGCAGGAGGACGCCGTCGCTAAGGACAGCGAAGCAGAAGCTGTAAATAGTTGCCCGTCGGGGCACAGGAAACTGAAACCGTAAACTGAAACTGTAACTGTTGCTAATATAGTCCCCGTTGGGACCAGTGAGTGTGAACTGTTTACCCGTATTTCCCTAAATCCCACTGACCGAGGACTGAGAGCGGTCATTCCTCCCTAATACCTGGCCGAGGACTGAGAGCGGCCATATCCCCTGTATATAGTTGCGCGTCCTAAAGCGCCCCCTACCGGTTTTATAGGAAAACCAGTTTTCCAGAGAGACTGTCGCACTTTACCCGGTCACACGTTGCACAGTGACCGGAGGAGGAGCCAGAGGCGACGAGAATGTTTTATGCTAATATATATTGTTTTATATGTTTTATATGTTATGCAAAAATTTGTATGTTTTGGTGTTGTTTTATGTCTTACAGCCCGAGGACGTGCTGTGATTTACCAGGGGGGAATGTAGCACCCTGAGGATTCGGCTGCTACAGGGGTATTGCACCTCAACCCAGAGGTGTGATATTCCACTCCCGGGTAAGGATGGAGTGTGGATCTGAGCTCGGTAGGCTGCATGCACTACACACATCCCATTTCCGAGGAGCAGACCGACGGTACTCCCACTTAGAAATGTGCAGGTACGACCGAGTCTGTTCCTGGCTGGAGTGGGAGGGGGGTGGTACATCCCAAGTAGTGTAGGGGCAGATAGGGGGAGCAGCCTGGGTAAAGATAGGAGCTCATTGGGTGCTGGTCACCTGAGCTCACACATAGAGGGTGTATATAAGGTGGGCACCATCAAAGAACAGGGTCAGTCTGTCAGAGTAAGAAGCAGAGGAGGAGCAGAGAAGCCCCAGAGAGAGAGAGAGGAGAAGAAAGAGAGACCCAGAGGGGGAAGCAGAAGAGAGGACTCTAAGACCCCAAATCCAATCCACGGGTGAAGAGTCGGCATCAGGGTACCGGAACCCAAGCTGGTGGGGGCAAAAACACACCCCAGCCAGAGACCGGAGGCCGTGGGCAGCGTCTGCCACGGCCACCCACCATATCCACCACGAAGGCATACCACGTGGAGGGTCAGGGAACCCAAGGCCAAGGGTCTCCCAACAGAAGGCCCGAGGGAGCTGGACCTGGGTGGATCACTAGTGGGGACGGCCAGAGAAAGGACAGAAGGAGAGCTCAGGGTCACGCTCCGGACTTGCTTGGGGGTTGGCTGGATCCAGGACCTGGTGGATGCAGCACGGCTCGGGAGGTCACTTGAAGCTGGAGTGACCGGAACATCAGCAGTGAGTAAATACCCTAAACTGCATAACCCGACTCTGTCTTCCTTTAACATCTACGCTGCACCACCACAACCCCCATCCTCTGCACCTGACCCCCTGAGGCTATACCCCACCCGTTGGGGGTTATCTATCACAAGCTGCACCTACACCATCAGCCTCAGCGGACCCTGCTGCAGCGGCAGCCATAGTGACCGCAATACAACGGGTGGCGTAGTCGACAATAAAGAACTTAATAACATCTGTAGGACTGCCACATACAACTCAGTTTGACACCCTGGGCACGGACCGGGTCACAGCCACTCGGAAGACTACAACTCCCATCTGATCCGGCTCCGGATATTCCCCCTAAAAGAATATGGCCCAGGGGGCGCGTCACATGGCGATACTTCACAAACTGGAGAATAAACTGTTTCTGGTCTTCTTGAGTGCTCAGTGACGAATTGAATGTACTCCTGAGAGCAATAGAGCGTTCGTCGGAATTATTCACGATTGTCAATCCAGCGACTTTTGAGGATGCATCAGCGTAACTTGCTTTAGTGTTCCACAGACAAGGATCTTGATGAAGAAACTTTAGATTTATTTCCAGTGCAACAAACAGTTTTTTTGTGTTGGACGACATGAAGTGATCAAGCTTCTTACGTGACACAAGGTCTTCGTCAAGCTGCACGCAAGTTAAGCAGACGACATTGCCTTCCTTCTGCAGAGCCAGTACCATCTCAACCTTTTCTGTGGTTGGAACCTCACTGTCAAAAAAAAACAGACCCACCATAATCTCACTGGGGTACTACAGGTGTCTGTTGAAAGTTTTTATTGCTGCCTCAGCAACAGGTACGTTGATTCCTTTGTATGCTACACGTTCTTGCAGTAATGGAGTAAAGGGATCTGACAGAGGTACCAAGCCTTCAATTACAAGCGTACAGTAAAAGGGCAAAATTGACGGAGATTATTTAACTCTGTCAAAGTTAAATGAAATTGGTGAAATATGAAGATCTTCAGAGTGTATATCACTTTGGTCATCCATTGGGCCTATGTGTTACCAATTCCGTGTAATCATCTCTTGGATGGCATTGTGAGAGCTGGTTAGTGCAAAATTCAACTAGACACTCCTTAGGTGGATCTAACTCATTTTGAACTATGTCATCTTCCATTCCAGCCAAAAACTTTGTTTTATCCAGTTGATTCCAGGCAGCCGTTAATTGCTCGAACAACTTTATATTTGAACCTGTTGACGCCGGCCACAATTAATCAAACACGCTTGCAATAATTAGCTCGTGAATATGGTAGCTCTTTCTGCAGTTTCTGTTGCAAGAGGATACACGCACCAGCCTTTGTACCAATGTTACTACTAGTCATGTAACTAATATTAATATTATTAAATATTCTTTACAAATTACAAATAAGTAAATTGGAGAGAGCTTCAAGGAGCAATGGGGCCTTTATTGCTGCTCTATATTAAAACTACCCACATCCTATTTTAACGGCTATTAAGTGTTCAAAGACTGACATTGAGCCACCTTTTAAACACAACCAAAAGACACAATTTTTTAAAGGATATTACAGACCATTATGTGTAACAATTAGAAGGGGTGAGACATTGTAACATAGTAATGTAGGTTGAAACAAGACCTAGGTCCATCAAGTTCAACCTTCCTCCCCTAATTGTATATTTTGTCTAATTTGACTGTAACCCACAATGTTATGTGTATCTAGGAAATCATCCAGCTCTTTTTTGAAAGCTGTTTTAGTGTCCGCCATTACTACCTCTTGTGGTCGGGCCTTCCACAGTCTGACTGCTCTGACTGGAAAGAACCCTTTCCTGTTTAGGTGCCGGAATCGCCTTTCTTTCATCCGTAATGAGTGCCCCCTGGTCCTTAGTATGGTCTTTGGAAGGAATAAGTCATGTGCCAGTCCTTTGTACTGACCACACATATACAGTGGGGGAAATAATTATTTGATCCCTTGCTGTTTTTGTAAATTTGCCCACTGACAAAGGCATGAACAGTCTATAATTTTAAGGGTAGGTTAATTTTAACATTGAGAGATAGAATATCCAAAAAAAATCAAAATCACATTGTATAAATTAGATAATTTTTTTTTTGCATTTTACAGTGAGAAATAAATATGTGATCCCTCTGGCAAACAACACTTAATACTTGGTGGCAAAACCCTTGTTGGCAAGCACAGCAGTCAGACGTTGTTTGTGGTTGATGATGAGGTTTGTGCACATTTCAGGAGGAATTTTGATCCACTCCTTTTGCAGATCATCTCTAAATCATTAAGATTTTGAGGCTGTTGCTTGGCAATTCAGAGCTTCAAGTCCTTCCATAAGTTCTCTATGGGATTAAGGTCTGGAGACTGGCTAGGCCACTCCATGACCTTACTGTGCTTTTTGAGCCAGTCCATTGTTGCCTTAGCTGTATGCTTTGGGTCATTGTCTTGCTGGAAGACCCAGCCACGACCCATCTTCAATGCTCTTACTGAGGGAAGGAGGTTGTTGGCCAAAATCTCGCAATACATGACCCCATCCATCTTCCCTTCAGTACGGAGCAGTCATCATGTCCCCTTTGCAGAAAAGCACCCCCAAAGTATAATGTTTCCCCCACCATGCTTCATGGTTGGAACGATGTTCTGAGGGTTGTACTCATCCTTCTTTTTCCTCATCTGACCACAGCACCTTCTCCCAATAACTCATAGAATCATCCAGGCATTCATTGACAAACTTCAGACGGGCCTGCACATGTGCCTTCTTGAACAAGGGGACAGCAGGATTTTAAACCTTTAAGGCGTAATGTGTTACCAATGGTTTTCTGGGTGACTATGGTCCCAGCTGCCTTGAGATCATTAAAAAGTCCCCCCTGTGTAGTTTTAGGCTGATCTCTCACCTTCCTCATGATCAAGGATACCCCAAGAGGTGAGATTTTGCATGGTGCCCCAGATCAATGTCAATTGACAGTCATTTTGTATTTCTTCCATTTTCTTACTATTGCACCAACAGTTGTCTCCTTCTCACCCAGCATCTTACTTATGGTTTTGTAGCCCATTCCATCTTTGTGCAGGTCTATGATCTTGACGCGCCCCCTGGGCCTGTGCTATGCAGGGGATACCCGGAGCCGGATCGCTGGGGGTTGTAGTCCTCCGTGGCTGTGACCCGGTCCGTGCCCAGGGCGGTCAAACCAGTGGCAGTCTGAGTGTGATAACAAATGTCCGACTACGCCACCCGTGGATTGCGGTCAGTGGGGACCGCCGCTGCGCTGCAGACCGCTGAGGCTGATGTTGTAAGCGCAGCCAAGTATGGGATAACTCCCCACGGGAGAAGTATTGCCTCAGGGCAGCTAGTGTGGATGATGAGAGTAATGGTGTGAGCGTCCCAGTACTGATGGTGCTGGTGCAGCGATGAAACACAGAGACGTGTGGTGCAGTTCAGGGTCTTTACTGATGGTATAACGCAGACCCTCCCGGGAGTACTGGTTAGCAGTAGGGGCCTGGTCAGTCTGTAAGCAAGTAGGATCTCCCCTGGCCAGGTGGAGTTGTAGGCCTCCCCGACTATCTGCACTCTTTCCTGGCTACCTTGCTCTATGCGGGTAGAAGTAGCCCACGTCCCTGAGTATACCGTGTGGTGCTCACCTGTATGGCCGGTGACTTGGGGCCTTCTGTTAGCCTCCGCTCCACGATGGCGGTGCTGGTCCCTTGCTTGTGACCGTGCCTCCGGGCTTCTAAGGCCAGAGGACCTGGAATCCCCTGCCGGTTGGATTCTGCTGCTGGACCTGGATGTCCCCACAGCCTCGGACTCCGTGTCCAGGTTTAGTGTCTTCAGCCAAGGCGAGCTTTCTAGCTTCCAGCCTCTGGCACTCGCTCCTGCTCCTACAGAGCTCCTAGTTCTTGCTTTCCCTCTTCAGGCTCTGACTCCCAGACTCTGTCTGCTCTGCTTGTTCTGCAGGCTCTGTCTCTGTCTGGGACTTCACTCCCTAATCCCGCCCCAGACCCAGTTTATAAGGGCAGATTCCTCCCCTCCCAGGTCTGGGCAGGCAGTGTTGCATGCTTAGGGCTCCTGACCAGAGAAACCTCCCACTTGCTCTCAGACATAATATTTCTATTACTGTGGTAACCTGACCCCTGGGGTGCCACATTCCCCCCTAGTAAATTTTAGTACTCCGGGACTAAACACATTTTTAAAGAAGCAAAAATACAAGGGTATAAACGATAATACAATAACATATTTGCAAGAAGCTTTAGTTCTTTAAAGGTCACGGCGTGTCCGCAACCGGGTGTCCATATCACCCAAGGTAAAGTTTGTGAAACAAGAGGGCGTCCATGTCACCCAAGGTGAAGCTTTAAGTGAATTAGGGGACCTGTCCAAAGCAAACCCCTTGCGTTGGCCCTGGGCGTGGCTGCAAGGCTGAAGCTAGCTACTTTGGGCCGCAAGGAGGCCACGCCAGACAGGTTTTCTCTTCCGCGGCCGTCTTCTCAAGAAGCACCAAGGTGCAGCTATCTACAAAACTGTTCCGGTTATCCAGCGTCCATAACCTGTTAGTCCATAGAAATCTGCAGGGTAACTGAGAGACATAATTAATAACAGGCAACAAACATAAACCATAAACAGTTAAACAGATAAATTCACAGTGCATTAGTTTAGATTTTCCAGCGAGCGGGCATCTGACCTCTAGTGACTCTAGTGGACCTACGGAGCTCACTAACTGGTCCTGCACTACAGGGTGTAGGGCATGTTATGGGTAAGCTGGGCAGCTGTCTGCATACTCTTTGGCTCACTAGGGGCACGGCAGGCTCACTACTAGCAGAGGGTTGATCCTCCTGCGCTGCTGGTGTGGACTCTTCTGCCTCCTGGGCCGGCTGCTCTTCCAGCTCTACCTGGTCTTCTGTAGGCACTTGAGGGGCTGGCTGGAGAAAGGTGAGGACGGGCACCACGATAGCGTTATTTACTTGTGTCCAGGACCGGGGAAAGTCTCCGAGTACGGTGCTGATCATTTCCTCTACGGGTTGAGGGTCTTCCTGATCTTCATCCGTGCTTTGCAACTTCTCGGGGCACTTTTTCAGGTGGTCTCTGGAGACAGTGGCTGTGGTCTCTCCTCCATCCTTGCTGATGACGTACACCTTTGGATTATTGTGGCTTGAGGGCAGTACGGTGTACGGGTCCTTTTCCCACTGGTCGTCCAACTTATGGAGCCGCCTTTTTCTTTTCAAGACCTGCTCTCCAGGTACCAGGGGAACAGCGGGAGCATGTTGGTTATAAGTCCTCTCCTGCCTTTCTCTTGATTGACAGAGACTTCGCTCGACGCTCTCCTGTACTTTCCGGTACTGCTGCTGCCGTTCTGTATCCCAGTCTGCCTCTGGTGAGGTGTCCTCGGGTATCAGGACTTCCATATCCAGGTCAACAGGCAGCTTACCAGGTCTTGCTCGCATTAGGTAAGCCGGGGTACAGTTGGTGGAACCTACCGGGATGTGGTTATACAGGTCCACCAGATCGGGCAGTTTCTCAGGCCACAGAATGCGTTCTTCCAGGGGCAATGTTTTTAGCAGATCTATCACCACCTGGTTCATCTTTTCGCAGAGTCCATTGGTTTGGGGGTGATAGGGCGTTGTTCTTATCTTCTTGCAGCCATACAGGTTGCAGAACTCCTGGAAGACCTCCGCTTCGAAGGCTGGTCCTTGGTCCGTCAGCACTTGGTCCGGGTACCCGTGTGGGCGGCAGAAGTGCAGCTGGAAGGCTCTGGCTGCTATCTGAGCCGTCAGGTCTTTGAAAGGGACCACCACCAGGAACCGGGAGTAGTGATCCACGATGGTTAGGGCGTAGACATACCCTCTTCTGCTTGGAGCCAGTTTAACATGGTCCAGAGCGACCAGTTCCAGCGGCTGCCTGGTGATGATGGGCTGCATGGGAGTCCTCTGGCTGGCACGGTCCCTTCTTCTTAGATTGCACGGGCCACAGTCTCTACACCACCTCTCAATGGCTCCTCTCATGCCTATCCAGTAGAACCGTTCACGCAGCAGGAACTCCAGCTTCTTCCATCCGAAGTGCCCTGTCCCATTGTGGTAGGCCTCCAGCACCATAGCTGCGTCCCGTCTCGGTACCACAACCTGCCAGATCAGTTCATGTGTCCGGGAATTGACCATTCTGCGGCACAACTTCTCCTTGTAGAGAAACAGTCTGCTCTTTTCCGTCCACAGTTGCTTGGTCTCTTCCGGAGCGTCTGGGTCCAGGCAGGCGTCAGCCTGGGTCAGCATCTCCTTCACCAGACGGACTGCGGGGTTACTGTCTTGCGTCTCCGCCCAGTTGTAGTGGGGTAAGGGGTTGAACGTAGCGGATCGCTGGCACCTCACACGGTGGGAATACTGGGTAATCCCATGACGGTGAAACGCAGGGAGTTCGATCTCTTCCAATTCTTCTGGATCCTCCCCTTCGTCCGGTAGGTTTGGCATCCTGGACAGGGCGTCCACGTTGGTATTGGAGCGCCCCGCCCGGTATTTGATTGTGAACTCATAATTGGACAGGCGGGCCATCCATCTCTGCTCCAGGGCACCCAGTCTTGCAGTGTCCAGGTGTGTCAGCGGGTTGTTGTCCGTGTACACGGTGAACCTGGAAGAGGCAAGGTAATGCTTGAAACGTTCGGTTACTGCCCACACCACTGCCAGGAACTCTAGCTTGAACGAGCTGTAATTCTCAGAGTTTCTTTCCGTGGGTCGCAGTTTTCGGCTGGCGTAAGCAATTACCCGTTCTCTCCCCTGCTGGATCTGGGACAGTACGGCCCCTAGCCCGATGTTGCTTGCATCCGTGTGGAGGATAAAGGGCTGGCTGTAATCAGGGTACGCCAGGATTTCATCCCCCGTGAGGGCCATCTTCAGCTGGCGGAAGGACTCCTCTTCCAGCTTTTCCCATTTGAAGGGTGGCTTCTGGTTTTTGGCCTTCCTGGACTGGCCTATCAGGAGGTCCTGCATAGGAGCTGCCTTCTTGGTAAAACCGGGAATGAATCTTCGGTAGTAGCCTACCAACCCGAGGAACTGCCGCACTTCCTTTATGCTGGATGGTCTTGGTCAGTCCTTAATCACGGTGATCTTGTCAGGGTCGGGAGCCACTCCGTCAGCACTCACCACGTGTCCCAGGTACTGTACCTTTGGCTTCAGTAGATGACACTTTGAGGGTTTTACCTTTAGGCCATAGTTCGCCAGGGCTTCAAACACTTCTGCCAGGTGTTCCAGATGGTCCTCATAGGTCGTGGAATAGACGATGACGTCGTCCAGGTATAGTAGGACCGTCTCGAAGTTCCGGTGTCCCAGACAGCATTCCATCAACCGTTGGAAGGTTCCTGGTGCGTTGCAGAGCCCGAACGGCATACAGTTAAATTCGCTGAGTCCCATCGGGGTGGTGAATGCGGTCTTCTCACGGTCCGCCTCTGCTACAGGAACCTGCCAGTACCCGCTAGTGAGATCCAAAGTAGAGAAGAAGTTAGCAGATTTTAATGCAGCTAAGGACTCTTCTATCCTTGGTAATGGGTACGCATCTTTGTGTGTGATACGGTTGACCTTCCTGTAGTCTACACACATTCTCATGGTGTTGTCTTTCTTTTTCACTAAGACTAGTGGAGCTGCCCAGGGGCTACTGCTGTCCCTAATTACCCCAGCCTCCTTCATGTCTTTTAGCATCCCCTTGGCGTGTTGATAGTGTGCAGGGGGTACGGGTCGATATCTCTCCTTTATGGGAGGATGGTCTCCCGTGGGGATGTGATGTTCTACCCCCTTTACTCGCCCGAAGTCTAGCGGGTGTTTACTAAACACTCTCTCGTACTCTTGAACCACCCGATAGACTCCCTGTTTTTGGTGTGAGGGAGTGGAGTCAGTACCCAAATGCAGTTGCTGACACCAGTCCTCCATTGGTTTCTTAGAGCCGTTACCTTCCTCTGGTTAAGATGGAGGCAAGGGTTCCACGGCCTGTACAGAGTTCTGGTTGATGGTGAACAATTTGGCTAGCGTGGCATACCGGGGCAGGTATACTTCTCTCTCCCCGATATTTATGATGCGGACTGGTACCCTCCCGTGGCGTACATCGACCACCCCCCGTGCTGTCAAAATGGTGGGCCTACTGTCTGAGTAGACGGGTTCTACCATTGCTTGGTAGTCTCTACCTCTTAGACCAATAGCTGCCCGGCACCAAATCATCATCTCACTTTTCGGGGGCATAGCAATAGGGAACGGGTCACACATTCTCACGCTACCTATCTCACCACCAGATAGTTCCACTTGTTGCCGCTTCATCAGTGCCCGGATCTCTTTTTGGAGCACACGCTGCTGGCTGGAACTGGCATTCTTGGCAACCTGTTGCAAAATAAGAATCACCTCTGCAAGACAGTTTTCAATTACTTTAGTACCTAGGGTGATTTTTGGGTGACTCTCGCGACAGTCAATGTCCACAATGATCAGTCCTTGTGCCGGCAGTTCAACTTTACCGACCTTGATGGTCACTTCCTTAAATCCTATCTGTGGCACGGGCTGACCATTGCTGGCGATAATGCTCAGGTCGTCATCTGGGTAGCAGGTTATGTCCGAGTCATTCCAGTACCGCTTGAAGAGCACGTACGGGATGGTGGTGACCTGTGACCCGGTGTCCAGTAGGGCACTCATAGGAATGCCGTCCAGTACCACAGGCAAGACCGGACGTCCCCCTACGTATTTGTCACGCCAGCTCGATGGGCCTGATGATCTTAGGCCTGGGGGTTGGCCCTCTACCCCAGGTTGTGTCCGTTTAAATGACAGTACCTTGCCATATGTCTGGGTTGATTGCAGCGGCCGCAGATGGGTCGTCCGTCCTCGTTGTATCTGTCGCTGGGTCTTCCTCTGGCCGGTGGGGTCCTCTTCAGTCGGCGCCACGGGACGTCCTCCGGTCCGGATGCCAGCTGGACCTTTCCTGGAGAAGAGACTTGTAAAGACTGCACAGTTCTGGTTAGCGCGGCAACTCTCTTAGTCAGCTCTTGGACCTGATGGTGCAGGTCTGTAGCCGGGTTATTGTTCAAAGCCTGCGCATCAGCTCCCACAGGCCCTGCAGACAAGGGCGCCGCGTCCTGGTGATAAGTGATAGCAGGGCGCCTGTGGGTCACAGCGCCACCTGGTGCCGGTTCTCGGAGCACCCGGATGGCTCTGTCCTTGAACTGTGCAAAGTCCAGGTCAGGGTCCTGTAAGGCCATTGCTCGCAACTGGGTTTGGTGGGCATTGCACAGTAGACCCTCAATAAATTGTTCGGTCAACAGCTTGTCTTCATTTCCCACGCTGTCAGGGTCTGCCTGCTTAATGGCTCTCAGGGCCTCTTGTAGGTTTAGAGCATAATCTCTTATACTTTCATGTGCCCGTTGTTTGCACCCGTAAAATCTTAGTTTTATCTCGGCTGAGGTGCGGGTGTCAAATGTGTCTTTCAGCCGGGCTAGTATCTCTCTCTGACAGTCCTCTTCTTCCCAGGTGACCAGGACTTTACCTCCCTTTGGGCTGCCCCGATTAACTGGGCCACAAGGATGCTTACTTTTTGCTCTTCCGTGAGGGGGTATACCTGGAAGAGGCTATCCAGTTTTTCCCTAAAGTCACTTAGAGTATGTGACTCCCCTGAGTACTGGGGTAGCCAGGTTGCCCCCAGGATATAGGGCATGGTGAATGGCATGACCGCTGCAGCGGTTGCGCCGGCGGTGGCTGTGGCAGTGGAGCTCCCCTCGGTGTCCGACATCCTCCTTCCCCCCTAGTGGACCGTGGCCTACCTTGCGATGCTCTTCTTCCGTAGGCCGCGGCTCCGCAGTCAATCGTCGGGGTCGAGGACCTGGCGTCGCGCTCTAATGACGTCAGCGTCGCTCTTTCTCCCTTCCAGGACCTTGCGCAGCGTCGGTGCGTGGGGCGGAGCTTCGGATCTCGCGCGCTTTCGGCGTCCACGCCCCTCTTCTTCCCGCGCAGCGTCCTGAAGATGACGTCCGATGGCGGGAAGCAGCTGCGGATGGCGGGAAGACGGCAGAAGACGGCGGGAAACGGTCCAAGATGGCGTCCGATGGCAGGAAACGACTCCGGACGGCGGGAAACTTCACCACAGGTAAGTATAAAAGTCTTTTTCAGGCACGCAGTACCCGGTGGTTGCGGGCACGAAATCCTGCCGACTACGCCAAAGTTGACGCGCCCCCTGGGCCTGTGCTGTGCAGGGGATACCCGGAGCCGGATCGCTGGGGGTTGTAGTCCTCCGTGGCTGTGACCCGGTCCGTGCCCAGGGCGGTCAAACCAGTGGCAGTCTGAGTGTGATAACAAATGTCCGACTACGCCACCCGTGGATTGCGGTCAGTGGGGACCGCCGCTGCGCTGCAGACCGCTGAGGCTGATGTTGTAAGCGCAGCCAAGTATGGGATAACTCCCCACGGGAGAAGTATTGCCTCAGGGCAGCTAGTGTGGATGATGAGAGTAATGGTGTGAGCGTCCCAGTACTGATGGTACTGGTGCAGCGATGAAACACAGAGACGTGTGGTGCAGTTCAGGGTCTTTACTGATGGTATAACGCAGACCCTCCCGGGAGTACTGGTTAGCAGTAGGGGCCTGGTCAGTCTGTAAGCAAGTAGGATCTCCCCTGGCCAGGTGGAGTTGTAGGCCTCCCCGACTATCTGCACTCTTTCCTGGCTACCTTGCTCTATGCGGGTAGAAGTAACGCACGTCCCTGAGTATACCGTGTGGTGTTCACCCATATGGCCGGTGACTTGGGGCCTTCTGTTAGCCTCCGCTCCACAATGGCGGTGCTGGTCCCTTGCTTTTGACCGTGCCTCCGGGCTTCTAAGGCCAGAGGACCTGGAATCCCCTGCCGGTTGGATTCTGCTGCTGGACCTGGATGTCCCCACAGCCTCGGACTCCGTGTCCAGGTTTAGTGTCTTCAGCCAAGGCGAGCTTTCTAGCTTCCAGCCTCTGGCACTCGCTCCTGCTCCTACAGAGCTCCTAGTTCTTGCTTTCCCTCTTCAGGCTCTGACTCCCAGACTCTGTCTGCTCTGCTTGTTCTGCAGGCTCTGTCTCTGTCTGGGACTTCACTCCCTAATCCCGCCCCAGACCCAATTTATAAGGGCAGATTCCTCCCCTCCCAGGTCTGGGCGGGCAGTGTTGCATGCTTAGGGCTCCTGACCAGAGAAACCTCCCACTTGCTCTCAGACATAATATTTCTATTACTGTGGTAACCAGACCCCTGGGGTGCCACAATCTTGTCCCTGGCATCCTTAGAAAGCTCTTTCGTCTTGCCCATGTTGTAGAGGTTAGAGTCTGACTGATTAATTGAGTCTGTGGACAGGAGTCTTTTATACAGGTGACTATGTAAGACAGCTGTCTTTAATGCAGGTAACGAGTTGATTAGGAGCGTCTAACTGGTCTGTAGGAGCCAGAACTCATAATGGTTTGTAGGGGATCAAATACTTATTTATCACTGCAAAATGCAAAAAAAATTATCTAATTTATACAATTATTTTTTTTAGATTCTATCTCTCAATGTTAAAATTAACCTACCCTTAAAATTATAGACTGTTCATGTCTTTGTCAGTGGGCAAACTTACAAAAACAGCAAGGGATCAAATACTGTAGTTATACATGTAAATGAGATCCCCCTGAGGTATCATTTTTCTAAGCTAAACAAGCTCAACTTTTTCAACCTCTCATCATATGAGAGGCCTTCCATCCCTTGTAATAATCTAGTTGCCCACCTTTGAATTGACTCTAGCTTCTGAATATCCTTTTTAAAATGTGGAGCTCAAAACTGGATACCATATTCTAGATGTAGCCTCGCAAGTGATTTATAAAGGGGTAACAGTACGTTGGGATCGCAGGATTTAATTTCTCTTTTTATACATCCTAAAATCTTGTTTGCTTTTGCAGCTGCAGCTTGACATTGAGTACTGATGCTCAGCTTACTTATAACCAGAATACCCAAGTCCTTCTCCTGTTCTGTAGTCCCGAGTATACTCCCATTTATTGTATATGCAGCAGTAGGATTACTCCGTCCTAGGTGCATTACTCTACATTTATGTACATTGAACCTCATCTGCCAAGTGTTTGCCCATTCAGTCATCTTAGCCAGATCGTTCTGCAATATCGGAATGTCAAGATCAGATTTTAATATCCTACATAGTTTGATGTTGTCAGCAAAGACTGACACTTTACTCTCAATTCCATCCCCAAGGTCATTAATAAACAGGTTAAAAAGAATCGGTAATAGCACACATCCCTGTGGCACCCTACTGCTGACTATATCCCATTTAGAGAACGTACTATTTATGATGACTCTTTTGTTTCCTATCATTTAGCCAATTCCTTTCCCATTTGCATATAGTCCCCCCAAGTCCTTGCTTCTGTAGCTTCAGTATAAGGCTGTTATGTGATACAGTATCAAATGCCTTTGCATAGTCCAGATAAATCACAACCACCGCATTACCAACATCCAGATTTGCACTTACCTCCTCATAGAACCCCAACATGTTAGTTAGACACAACCTATTTTTCCTGAATCCATCCTGATTATCATTTATTATATTACTCTCTGCTATATAACTCTGCAGGTCATCTCTTATGATGCTCTCAAAAACTTTGCACACTACCGATGTCAGACTTACTGGATGGTAGTTACCTGGATCCACCTTCTCATCTTTCTTAAATATCGGTACCACATCAGCCATCCTCCAATCTTGTGGCACTACCCGTTACAAGAGAGTCTAAGAATATGAGATTCAGCGGTCTGTCAATTACTAAGTTCAATTCCCTCAGTATCCGTTGATGAATACCATCTGGGCCATGGGACTTGTAAATGTTTAATTTGCTCAGACGCTTCTTTTTGTGTTAAACTAGTTATATCAGGTGGTGAACTTTGATTTTTGCCCTGTTGAAAGATCCCTGGAAAAGATGGTTCATTGGTGAATGTCTTGTTTTTAATAAAATTTTGATTACTTATTTTGGGTGTGCACATTGTTAGATGTATTCTTTTTCTTCTTACGTTGGTGAACATGGATGAAAAGTGCCTGTTTAATATCTCAGCTTTTTCTTTGTCCTCTATAATTATCCTGTTATTATCGTCTTTTAAAGGGCCGATGCCATCTGTTTTTTTTCTTTTTGGCATTGATGTATTTATACATTTTTGGGGGATTTATTTTAATGTCGCTGGCAATTTGTTTCTCTGTAGACTACTTTGCTATCTTGATTTCTTTTTTACATTTCTTATTTGGGTCTTTATACTCCTAAAATGCTATTTCTGTATTCTCGGCCGTCAAGATTTTGAATGCCCTTTTTTTGTCTTATTAAACTTTGTACTGTCTTAGTTATCCATAATGGCTTCTTTTTATTCCTTGACATTTTATTACCAGAGGGTATACATTTTCTACAGGATTCTAGTAGTGTTTCCTTAAACATGCACCATTTATGTTCGGTATCCCCAGTTACCATGACGTGGTCCCAGTCTACACAATTAAGCTCTACCCTTAATTTGTTGAAATGAGCTTTCCTAAAGTTCCATGTTTTTGCATTTCCTTTTTGAAATGTTTTATTGAATATTACATTGAATTGTATCATATTATGGTCACTGCTTCCCAAATGTTCCCGGACCTGTAGATCTGAAATTGTATCTGGTCTATTTGACAGAGACCTTGAATAAAACAAATTTTTATTTTTTCTATAGAATGCATTGTCACCCTACTGTGCAGTGTATATATACAGAATAATAGATACTGAGAATTACACCCAATATGCAGGACAGGAGAAGTGGTATTGTGCACTGTATATATACAGAATAATACAGATACTGAGAATTACAGCCAATATACAGGACAGGAGAAGTGATACTGTGGTAAAGATGTGCGGTTGTGGATTTTAATAATCACCTAGGCAGGTTATTGATGCAATTAGTTTTATTCCTTCCGACCCACGGTGAACAGCAATTCCAGGTAAATGTCCAACAGGCAATTCTCTTAGTCCTTGAGTTTCCAACCTGGAATCAGTAGTTCCACTGCCCCGTACCAGGTGATACCCACTGTCCCCCAACTTTTGGTTGGCCCACAGCTTTTTGTATCTCCCGCCGGTATATTGGCAGTCACAGCATATGCTACTTCAGATGATGGATATCACGACCGCAGCCCGTGATACCACCCAGCTCTCAGTCCGACTAGCAATGAATCTTCCCTTTTTCCTGCACAGGGTTCAGCCCCCTGAATTGGCAGAAGAGCACACCCCTCCCTCCCCCAGCTAACTGTGCCTAGTGGAGATATTTTCTCAGGTGGAACCCATCCCCTGGGTTTGCATGTGAGACTACCTGTGGTGACGGAGAGAACAATGGCCCAAGGTCTCGGAGATATGGTCACTGAATGGAATAGATACCTGAGGTTGAACTGATGAGCAAACAAATCACTAACAAAACACAGCAAGCAAATTTCTAACAAAACACAAAATTAAGATTGACGAAAAGGGGTGCTCAGTGCTGGAAAAGTATTTAGAAAGTGGCCAGGTCCTCACATTCCTCCCCCACTTTTCCAGCACTGCCAGCGCTGGTCTCCATTTCCTGGGATTGACTATCCACCTTCCTCTGGCGGCAATTACCGGGGTTCAGGGCTTCCTCAGTTTGTCTTGATGGGCCATCAGCATTGCCATGGTCTTTCCCCTTTTTGTGAGAAATGGTAAAGGTAAACGGTTGCAATGCCAGGCTCCATCGTAATAATCGCCCATTCTCCCCCGCCACCCGGTGCAGCCAGGTCAGTGGATTGTGATCTGTTACCATGGTGAATTCCCTCCCATACACATAGGGTAACAGTTTTTTCAGTGCCCAGATAATAGCCAAGCATTCCTTTTCTATGGAGGCATATGCTTTCTCTAGGTCTAAAAGTTTCCTTGAAAGGTATACCACTGGGTGTTCCTGCCCTGTGCCATTCACCTGACTAAGGACAGCGCCCAACCCACTGTCTGAGGCATCAGTCTGCACCAGGAACCTCTTGGTGTAATCAGCTGCAGCCAGCACAGGGGCCCCCGCCAGGGCTTGTTTAAGCTGCACACATGGTTCAGTCCATTCTATCTGTCTTCGAAATTTCTTTGTCGTCAGGTCAGTCAGAGGCTTTGCTATAGTACTGTACCCTGCAATGAATTTTCGGTAATACCCGGTGGTACCCAAGAAGGCTTGCACTTGCTTTTGGTTGCGTGGTCGGGGCCACTGAGTTATTGCTTCCACTTTGGCTGGGTCAGGCTTTATCATACCACCCCCTACTCGATGTCCTAGGTACTGGACCTCAGCCATCCCCATTTGGCACTTGTCTGCCCGGATGGTTAACCCAGCCTGCTGAATGCGCTGGAGTATCTCCCTCACATGCTGCAGGTGCTCCTCCCAGGTCTTACTGAATATGGCAATATCATCCAGATAAACCTGGGAGAACTCCTGACAGCCTGCAAGCATGACATCCACCATTCGTTGAAAGGTAGCTGGTGCATTCTTCATCCCAAATGGCATGACCGTAAATTGGAACAGACCAAAGGGAGTGAGGAAAGCTGAACGCTTCTGGGCGTCTGGTGACAAAGGGATCTGCCAGTATCCTTTACTGAGATCTAAGGTGGACACAAATGTTGCTCCCCCCATTTGGTCTAACAGATCATCTATTCTGGGCATGGGGTAGGCATCAGTGATGGTTCTCGTTCAGCCTCCTGTAGTCTACGCAGAACCTTGTGCTCTGGTCCTTTTTCGGAACAAGGACTGCGCTGGCCGCCCAGGGACTGCACGAGGGAACCACCACTCCCAACTCTAACATTTCTTCCACTTCCCTCCGAATCATCTGCTGAACCTCGGGTGCCACTCGGTACAGCGGCTGTCGAATCGGCCTCGCTGTCCCAGTGTCCACTCGATGATCAGTCAGAGTGGTCCGGCCAGGCTGGTTAGAGAAGAGCCCACATTGCTGGTCTAATAACTCCCGTAGTTGGCTGGATTCGGCAGGGGAGAGATGATCCCCTAAGGTGACTTGCTCCACCCCTCACTTTTCTTTGGTGTGCTGTAATAAGTCCAGCAGGGGATCAGGTTCTGAGGCATCTGGAGGAGGACAGCATATAGCTACCGCACATGTATCTCTGGCCTGGTACACTTTTAATCAGTTAACATGAATAACCTTGGTTTGGGTGTGGTGTGTGTCGAATGCTACCCGATAGGTGACTGCACCCTTTTTGTCGACTATGGTATAAGGACCCTCCCAGTTGGCCTGTAACTTGTCATGGCGAACAGGAGATAGTACCAGCACTTGCTGGCCTACTGTGAATTCTCGGGGATGGGTGCCCCTATCATAGTAGGTTTTCTGTTGCCCTTGTACCTCCCCTAGATGTACCCGTGCAAGACGCCCAAGGTGTTGTATTCTCTCTCGCAACTGTCTCACATAGCGGAGCACTGGCACCCCCCCAGAATCGGATCGGTCTTCCCAGTGTTCTCGCACCAAGTCTAGCGGGCCCCGAGGCTGCCTGCCATATAATAGTTCAAATGGTGAAAAACCGGTAGAAGCCTGTGGCACCTCTCTGTAGGCAAACAGGAGCTGGGGCAGAGCTTCTTCCCAGTCCCCCCCCTCTGCCACCAAGTATGCGCAGATCAACCGTTTCAGGGTCCCATTGAACCGCTCACAGAGTCCATTTGTTTGTGGGTGGTATGCAGAGGTGAACACTGGTCGGACCACGGACCGACTCCACAGGGTACGCAATACCTCACCCTTGAATTGGGCTCCCTGATCCGAAGCAACCTCCTTCGGGAAACCCACCCTGCTAAATATTTCAACTAATGCGTGGGCCACCCTTTTTGCATCTATTCCTCGGAGAGCTACCGCCTCAGGGTATCGGGTGGCATAATCTACAACCGTTAATATATATCTCTTCCCTGAGTGACTGGGTCGAGGCAGGGGACCTAACAAATCCACCCCTATCCGTTGAAAAGGTTCTGCTATTAACAGCATGGGTTGTAAAGGAGCTCTGCGCGGGGGGCCTCCCACTCTTTGACAAGTCTCACAGGAGCTTACAAACTTTTTTACTTCAAGGGTCACCCCGGGCCAGAAGAACCTGCTCATAACCCTGCGTTGGGTCTTCCTCACTCCCAAGTGTCCCCCTAATGAACCTTTGTGGGCTAAGGACAGAATCTCCCTTCTGTATTTCTCCGGCACCACCAACTGCTTGTTATCTCCCCCCGCTGTGTCTCGTGTCACCCGATACATCAATCCCCTTTCCCATATAATGCGGACCCCCTCTTCAGACCCTTCGGCAGCCGCTGCACTCCTCAATCCCGCTAGGGATGGATCTCCCTGTAACTCCTCCCTGATGTCATTTACCTCCCCCAGGTCACATTCTGTCATGCTAACAGACGTTGTATTTTGTGCATTACTCACCACTGGCGGGGGGGGTTGTCAGCATGTCGAGATCACTCTGTTTCCTCTCGGCTGATGCAGTGTGAACTGGTCCTTGACTTCGGGTTACAACATTGGCCCAGTGGCAAACCAAACCTGCTCCTAGGTTGTTTCCCAGCAACACATCTACTGATAGGTGCCGAACTACTCCTACATCCACTATTCCATGACTGTGACCCCAATCTAAATGTAGTCGGGCCCTTCGAATGTTCAGAGATTCTCCCCCAGCTACGTGGACTAACATCCGGCTGGCAGGAACAATACATTGGTCCGGTATTAGGTGGTCTTTGATCAATGTGACTGAGGCTCCGGAGTCACGGAGCCTCACAGCCTCCACGCCCTCTACCCAGACCGGCTGCAGATGCTGGTTCAAGGACGCTGAGGTGTCCCATCTAGTCCGAGACACTTGTCCTTGTACCACATGTGCCTCTTCCTCTTCTGGTCGGGGTAGTGGAATCCTCTCTGCCTCAGTATTCCAGCCCCATTGCTGTACAGTGTTCACTTGTTGGGGACGTAGATGATGTGAGCTAGAACGTTCCCGTCATTCCCTGGCAAAGTGTCCCATGCGTACACAGTTATGGCAACTTAACCCTCGTCGCCCTGACGTGGGCCATACTTGGGGGCTTGGGAAACCTCCCCCTCTTTGTGAAGTACAAAATCCCCGCAGTGCCTCCTCTCGGTGGTCCATGGGTCTCACTGGCATCCGTGTAAGCCCTGGTTCCCGACTCACTGGGGCTGTATTTCCACGTTGCCCGGGTCGATTGGCAGACCAATCATCAGCCAATCTGGCAGCCTCATCCAGGCTGAGTGGTTTTCTATCTGCCACCCATTCCTTTAAATTACCTGGGAGCTTTGACATAAATTGTTCCAGCATGATTATGTCCATTACATGTTCTGCTTCCCGAGCCCCCAGTCCTTCTATCCACCGAGTGCATGCCGTACGTAGCGTGTTGGCAAACTCCCGATGTGTGTGTGTGCAATGGGCTTGTCAGTCTCCCGAAACTTCCTCCGGTAGGTTTCCGGCGTGACGGCATACCTCTCTAGTAATGCGCTGCGAATGGTAGAGTAACATCTCTGATCCACCGAAGACAAGTTATTAAAAGCTTCTCTTGCTTTTCCAGTCAGGCCAACGCTCAAAAATCTGGGCCAGTCACTGACTGACACCTCATGCAGCAGACAGAGGTTCTCAAATAACCGGAGATGTTCATCAATATCTGAGGTGTCCTCATTAAACTGTGGTATATCCCGGTACCTTAAAGATGTAGGCCCCTCTCTCCTGTTATCCTCTGCACTGGGGCGGGTGGGGGTATTGCTACATGCACACCCAGATATTTGCTTAGCACTGCCGCCCTCTCCATCTCCGTGGCCCACTCTCCTAGCGTGTCCAGCATCCGCCTCAACTCAGTTGATTGATCCTTTGCCATCTGGATGACAGTCCTGGGCTGTGGTCCCTCCAGGGAGATGCCCTCCTCCACGTCTGAACTGACCTCCTCCTGTGGCTGTTCACGGTCCCAATCATCCAAGCGTTGTATTAGGGTTGCACGGTTATCCTCTGGCAACCACACTATCTCTCTCCCAGAGCAAAGAGTTCTCAGCTCCTCCTTCTTGAGCCTCTTGTAGATGGAGTCTGCCATCTCTTCTGCCAAGTCACCGCTCAGTAACTTTCCCTGGTATGCTGGCCAGAGATAGGTGATCCCACCGCTGCCACCACTTGTAAAGATGTGCGGTTGTGGATTTTAATAATCACCTAGGCAGGTTATCGATGCAATTAGCTTTATTCCTTCTGACCATGGTGAACAGCAATTCCAGGTAAATGTCCAACAGGCAATTCTATTAGTACTTGAGTTTCCAACCTGGAATCAGTAGTTCCACTGCCCCGTACCAGGTGATACCCACTGTCCCCCAACTTTTGGTTGGCCCACAGCTTTTTGTATCTCCCGCCGGTATATTGGCAGTCACAGCATATGCTCCTTCGGATGATGGATATCACGACCGCAGCCCGTGATACCACCCAGCTCTCAGTCCGACTAGCAATGAATCTTCCCTTTCTCCTGCACAGGGTTCAGCCCCCTGAATTGGCAGAAGAGCACACCCCTCCCTCCCCCAGCTAACTGTGCCTAGTGGAGATATTTTCTCAGGTGGAACCCATCCCCTGGGTTTGCATGTGAGACTACCTGTGGTGACGGAGAGAACATTGGCCCAAGGTCTCGGAGATATGGTCACTGAATGGAATAGATACTTGAGGTTAAACTGATGAGCAAACAAATCACTAACAAAACACAGCAAGCAAATTTCTAGCAAAACACAAAATTAAGATTGACGAAAAGGGGTGCTCAGTGCTGGAAAAGTATTTAGAAAGTGGCCAGGTCCTCACAATAGATACTGAGAATTGCACCCAATATGCAGGACAGGAGAAGTGGTATTGTGCACTGTATATATACAGAATAATACAGATACTGAGAATTACAGCCAATATACAGGACAGGAGAAGTGTTACTGTGTAGCGTATACTGTATTTACAGAATGATACCCAGTATGCAGGAGATGTGGTCTTATGCCATGGCCCATTATGCAGAATAGGAAAAGATACTAAGAATTTCACCTAGTATACAGGAGAAGTGGTACTATGCAGTGTATATACAGGACAGAAGTGGTACTGTACAGTGTACAGTTGTGCTCAAAAGTTTACATACCCCAGCAGATTTTTTCCTTTCTTGGCATTGTTTCAGAGAATATGAATGATAACAAAAAAACTTTCTCCACTCATGGGAATTGGTTGGGTGAAGCCATTTATTGTCAAACTACTGTGTTTTCTCTTTTTAAATCTTAATGATAACCAAAAACATCCAAATGACCCTGATCGAATGTTCACATTCCCCAGTTCTTAATACAGTGTATTGCCCCCTGTAACATCAATGACAGCTTGAAGTCTTTTGTGGTAGTTGTGGATGAAGTTCTTGATTTTCTCAGATGGTAAAGCTGTCCATTCTTCTTGGCAAAAATCCTCCAGTTCCTGTAAATTTCTGGGCTGTCTAGCATGAACTGCGCACTTGAGATCTCCCCAGAGTGGCTCAATGATATTGAGGTCAGGAGACTGAGATGGCCACTCCAGAACCTTCACTTTGTTCTGCTGTACCCAATGACAGGTCGACTTGGCCTTGTGTTTTGGATCATTGTCATGTTGAAACATCCAAGTACATCCCATGCGCAGCTTCCGGGCTGATGAGTGCAAATTTGCCTCCAGTATTTGCTGACAACGTGCTGCATTCATCTTTCCTTCAACTTTTACCAAGTTTCCTGTGCCTTTGTAGCTCACACATCCCCAAAACATCAGCGATCCACATCCGTGATTTACTGTAGGAATGGTGTTCCTTTCATCATAGGCCTTGTTGACCTCACTCCAAATGTAACGTTTATGGTTGTGGTCAAAAAGTAAAATTTTGGTCTTATCACTCCAAATTACCTTGTTCCAGAAGTTTTGAGGCTTGTCTTTGTGCTGTTTGGCGTATTGTAGGCGAGTTACTTTGTAGCATTTACACAGTAATGGCTTTCTTCTGACGACTCGACCATGCAGCCCATTTTTCTTCAAGTGCCTCCTTATTGTGCATCTTGAAACAGCCACACCGCTAGTTTTCAGAGAGTCCTGAATTTCAGCTGATGTTATTTGTGGATTTTTCTTTGCATCCCGAACAATTTTCCTGGCAGTTGTGGCCGAAATTTTTGTTGGTCTACCTGACCGTGATTTGGTTTTTACAGTACCCCTGATTTTCCATTTGTTAATCACAGTTTGAATGCTGCTGACTGGCTTTATCAATTCCTTGGATAATTTTTTGTATCCCTTTCCTGTGTTATACAGTTTAACTAGTTTTTCCCGTAGATCCGTTGACATTTGTTTTGCTTTCACCATGACTCACAATCCAGAAACGTCAGTGGCTGAATGAAATATGCAAGAGTCTGTCTGGATCCCAGAAACTCACTCAGCTTTTATGCACACACACTGATTACAAGCAAGCAGGTCACAGGTGAGGATGTTACCTTTAGTAGCCATTCAAACCCATTTGTGTCAAATTCTGTGCATGTTACCAGGCCAAAATCACCAGGGTATGTGAACTTTTGAACAGGGTCAAGAGCCGAGTGATGCTCTTGCATCAGATGCTATACGCTAGTGTGACTTCAGCTTTAGATATCACTCGGATCAATATTATACTATGGAACAGTACAGAACTGTGATTTCTTTTTCATGCCTATTTGGCTTGAGAAAACAATCACAGCATGCTGCATTTGCACTGTTCTACATATTTTCAAAAGTTGTCAGGTTCAGTTATGAAATGAGACATTTCTTAATGATTTTAACCTCCTGAATTCAAATCTGACAATGAAAATTTTTAGATACTCCAAAAATGAACTTCTAAATTCAATAATATCACTATGGCACATCAGACCTTACAATAAATTACCCTTCCTCAGGACTATAGTCCCAATGAAAATGAAGTTTTCCATAAATATTATTAAAATGCAATCTTTATTGATAATCATTAAAAACAGGAAAAATTCAATAAAAAAACAAATGCCTCTAGAGGGCACTGTGGTTCCAAAAATCAATATATCTAATACACTTAGTAGTGTTGAGCCACCCCCGTAGTGTTCGAGTTCGGTTCGGTTCGTCGAACACCCGTGTGTTCGCCGAACTGTTCGTCGAACTGTTCGTCGAACACCTTCGAACACCGTTAAAACCAATGGCAGGCAAACAAAAACACATAGAAACACATAGAAAACACCTTCAAAGGTGTCCAAAAGCTGACAAACTGCTCAGAAGACACAACTAACACATGGAAAAGTGACAAGTACATATAGTCATGCGAAAAGAAAAGAGGTGGAGGAGTAAAAGGAGGGGGAGACACAGATATAGGCATGTCATGCCCTTCTAAAATCCAAAAAGTGAGAAGCCGAGACGGCCAGTCCGCTCCTGCCCGTGCCACCTCCGTGTCGCCGGGTTTGTGCCAGAGCCGCGGTGAACCCTGACGGCCAGCCCCCCTCTCCCAATACTGGTGCCTGTCCGCTGGTGGGTCGAGAGAGCCCCCCTGTGGTGGAGGCAGCTCTAAGCTTTTTAATTTAAATTGTCCCTCTAATTTGAATGAATACACGTTAAATCCATTTACAAGGATCTATTGGAGGGCAAGTCTCATGCCAGCAGCCGCGTAATTCCAGCTCCAGTAGCGTCCACTAAAGCTGCTGCAGTTAAAAAGCTTTTATAAGGATCGAGCTCGGCTGTCCACCGCAAGGCATCCTAGTGCCAGTCCCAGCCCCTATGCCTTGGGGTGCCTCCTGATGCTCTTCACTAAGTATCCCGTGGTCCCGAAGCATTTCCTTTGAAAAAATTAAGTGTCCAAACTACAGGTGGTGTAGCTTGCTTAACAGCCGGGATAATCCGCTGACTAGCAGACACTGCTACTAGGCACAAAGTATTTCCTGGGCTAGATGCAGTTAAAAATTTGTAAGTAGATACTCTCGTTGGATGCTGAGAAAGCATTCCATAGAGTCTCCTGGCACGCCATATATGATTCTCTTAAAAAGCTTGGGGTAGGGGTCTAGGGGACCCTTTTATAGCCAAAATCACGGCCCTGTATCACAATACGTCACCTAGGCTGAAGATAACTGGAACTGTAGCACCGAGGGCTCGGTTGCTACAGACGTATTGCACCTCACCCAGAGGTGTGATATCTCACTCTCAGATAAGGATGGAGTGTGGATCAGGACCCGACACCTGCATGCATTACACCACATTGCCGTGGGGCAGGGCGACCAATATGCCCCTGAGATGGGCACGACAGTCCCTGTCCCTGGCTGGAGTGGGGGGAGGGAACACTGAGGAAGGGGAACCCTGCAGTGCAGGAGCAGGGAGGAAGCAGTTCCTGGGTGCATTGAGAAGGGAGTATAAAAGGTGGGCACCATCTTAGTTCAGTGCAGAGAAGTCTGAGCAGAAGTGGCAGGGAGCAGGGGCTCTGCATGAGCTCTGCTCCGGAGGCGGGCCTAGTAACAGAGGCCCAGGCCTGCAAGAGGGAGAAGGAAGGAAGAGGAGCGGAGAAGGCTCCAGGAACGAGGAATGAAGGGATCCCAGGGGTGCGGACGGGCGAGTCGCCACCGCACGCCCGAATCCACCTGCGTGGAGGGGTCAGGCCAAAGGGGGAGACCGGTCCCCGAACTAGTGGAGGCAGGAAACGACCCTCAGCTAGAAACCGGAGGCTCTGACATTTTATGTGGCGCAGCCCCTTGCTCCACCCGCTAGGAAGGCACCACATAGGGTCAGGGAAACTGGCGCCAAGTTTACCAAGAGGAGGCCCGAGGCAGCCGGACAGAAGTGTTGGTAAGAAAGGCCAGACAAAGGACACACAAAGGGGGTCCTGTGAAGCGCTCCAAAGTTATCTGGGAGTTGTCTGAGCCCCTCACCTGGTGAGCACAGTACGACGTGGGCAGCCGTTACCTGCAGACGTGGTCTGGATAATAAGAACTGTGAGTAAAGGCCCTGAACTGCATCACTGACTCCGTGTCGTTACTGCTGCTGCCCTGCACCATCACCCCCATCCTCCGCATACACTGCCCTGAGGCTATACTCCTCCCGTGGGGAGTTATGCTACGCTCTGCTGCACCCACAACACCAGCCTTAGCGGTCTGCCCTGTAGCGGCGGTTCACTCTGACCGCAATCCACGGGTGGCGTAGTCGGACATTTAAACATCAAAACCACATAAATAGTTCCGCCACTGGTTTGACCGCCCTGAGCCACGGAACCGGATCGCCGCCACGAAGACTACAACCACCAGCATCCACCAAAAAGGATCCGGCTCCGGGTGTCCCAAGGCCCAGGGGGTGCGTCAGAACATTTTCATCACCTTTCACAATCACCAATGGGACAAGGCAGGGATGTCCTCTGTCCCCTCTCTTATACATCCTAGTGACGGAGCACCTGCTCTCATCAATTCGCCATAACCCCAATATTAGGTGGATTGAGGTGGGAGGCACCGAGTACAAGTGCTCTCTATTTGCTGATGATGTCCTAGTATATATCACTCAATCACATATATCCATCCCTGCTGTTATGGCTGAAATAGATCACTTTGTTACATGGTAAAATTTTAAAATCAATGCAGCGAAGTCTGAGGCCCTCGATGTCTCCCTCCCTAAATCCATATAGGATTCCATCCAGTTCAAGTTTCCCTTTGCCTGGCCCTCACAGGGTATCAAATACTTAGGAATTCCTATTCATAGAGACCTCTCCCATCTATGTTATCTTAATTTTGGGCCCTTTATTGAACAATTCCATACAGACCACGGTTGGCAAGTTGGAACTGTGAGATTCACTACGTGCACCACTGGTATTTTGTGGAAAAGCACATGTAAGATTCTGCAACAGTCTCTGCTGATACTCCTGCATGCGTGCATCCCTTTCTATGGCAGGAATAATTTCTGCAAATTTACTTTTGTACCGGGGATCTAACAGTGTGGCAACCCAGTAGTCAGGATTATTTCTAATTCTCACAATTCGAGGATCATGTTGCAGGTAGTGCAGCAAGAAGGCACTCATGTGTGTTGCGCATCCAGGAGCACCAAGTCCCTGTTGTGTTGGTGGCGAGGTAACAATCATGCTTCCTTCCTCTGTCCTCTCCCCCCAACCTCGCACAACAGAAATGTGATCAAGGTCTCCCTCATCTGATGAGTCTTCCATCAGTTCGTCCTCCACTTCTTCCTGGGCTCCTGCACCTTCCTCACTAGTTTGGCTGCTACCATGCGCCCTGGTAAAATCATCTCCCCCACCCTCACATGCCTGCCGCCCTGGTGCTGCCGACCGTCTGGACCTTGCAGATGTTAGCCCTTCCGCATACAACTCCTCCTCCTCTACTTCCTCCACCTCCTCTTGTGCCACCACCTGACTCCGAATTCTGTTTAACATGTGCTCCAGCATGTAAATCACCGGAATAGTCATGCTGATAATGGCATCGTCAGCACTAAACATCTTCGTCGCCATTTCAAAACTGTGCAGAAGGGTGCATAGGTCCCTGATCTGAGACCACTCCTCCAGCGTGATTTGCCCCACCTCTGAATCTCGTTGGCCCAGGCTATACGTCAGAACGTATTGCACCAGGGCTTGTCGGTGCTGCCACAGTCGCTGCAACATGTGCAGAGTTGAATTCCACCGGGTAGGCACATCGCATTTTAGCCGGTGAAGTGGCAGGCCCAACGACTTCTGTAGAGATGTAAGTCGCTGAGCTGCGGGATGCGAACGAAGGAAGTGAGCACACAGCGACCGTGCCCTCTGCAGAAGGCCATCTAGTCTGGGATAGTGGGCTAAAAATTGCTGGACAACCAGGTTCAACACGTGAGCCATACAAGGCACGTGTGTGACATTGCCCCGGCGAAGGGCCGCACCCAGGTTTGCAGCATTGTCGCACACGGCCTTCCCTGGTTTCAGGTCCAGTGGAGACAACCATTCATGAAATTGGTTCTCCAGAGCTGACCACAACTCCTCAGCTGTGTGACTCACATTTCCCAGACATTTCAATGTAAAAACCGCCTGATGACGTTGAGCCCTACTGCCAGCATAGTAAGGAGGTGTGCAGGATCCCTTCTGCGCAGTTAGAAAGCTTGTGGCATGACCAGACAGGCTTTGGGTGCAGGTGGAAGACCGAGAGGAGGTTGAGGAGGCAGAAGCAGTGGAGGAAAAATGACATAAAGAGGATTGACGCACAACTCGTGGGGACGGCAAGACTTGGACAGCAGCCCCTTGTCCTGCTGTCACCATAGTTACCCAGTGCCCAGTCAGCGACATGTAACGCCCCTGTCCATGCCTACTCGTCCAAGTGTCTGTGGTGAAATGCACCCTGTCACACACAGAGTTTCTCAAAGAAGCGGTGATGTTGTGTACGACATGCTGGTGGAGCGCAGGCACACCTTTCTTTGAGAAGTAGTGCCGACTGGGCATCTGGTACTGGGGCACTGCGACGGACATAAGGTCTCGAAAATCCTCTGTGTCCACCAGGCGGAAAGGCAGCATTTCTGTAGCCAAGAGCTTGCAGATGGTGAAATTCAACCTCTTAGCTTTCTCATGGCTAGGAGGAAATGGTCTTTTACTTGTCCACATCTGAGGGACCGAGGGCTGGCTATTGTGCTTAGACGGGGTTGATAAGGGTGTCCCCGGCAAACTGCCGGTCTGTGAGGAAGATGCAGGCGGACATGTTAGGTTGCCTTGATCCAAAGGTGGTGCTATCGATGTCGGACAGCGCTCAAGACCAGCTGGTGTTACCACCTCCAAAGAAAATGATGACCTGCCAATCACGCTGGCTGTTGCGGGTAAAGAGGTGGCAGGTCTGCGCCCCAAAACAGGTGTGACTGCTGTCCCCCCAGTCACAGAGGATGAAGAGGCCGCGGATGCACAAGATATGGCAGACGGTGGTTGGCCCGGCCGGCTAGACCGCATTGTAGCACACTGAGCTTCCCACTGCAACTTATGCTTCATGTCCATGTGCCGGTTCATGCATGAAGTACTCAAACTATGTATTTTTTGGCCTCTACTTAGCTTTTGCTGACAAATGTTACAGATAACACGAGTTGGGTCATCTTTATCGATCTGAAAAAATGCCCAGGCTATGCAAGGCTTAGCACCCATGCGACCTGAAGAGCCACCACGACTTGTGGTGAGAGGCAGAGTTGTGTTTGAGGATGCAGTTGTTGACGTGCTTCCAGTACTACGTCTCTGTCCAGGAAGGCGCAACCTGACCTCGTCGTCACTAGCATCTTCCTCCACCTCCTCTGCTGACCTCATCTCTTGGCTGACTGTGGGTTGACAGTAAGTGGGATCTCCGACCTCATCATCATCACCCTGTGCGTTATCACACCCGTCGTCCTCAGAGCCAACCTGTTCCTGCCCTGACAAAAAACTAAAGTTGTCGCTCCAATCAGGTATTTGAGTCTTATCATCGTCTTCCTCATTGTCTCCACCAACAGGAGTTACAGTTTGGGAATGAGGGTCTACATTATGGTCAGAACCTTCTGCGTCTGGTCCTGGATCCGACTCATAAAGATTCTGGGCATCAGTGCAGATCATTTCCTCGTCTGGATTCACAGAAGCGCTGGAGTCGACCTCTGATTCCCAGGCTATAGTATGAGTAAACAGCTCTGCAGACTCAACCATCTGTTCTACCTCATACTCAGACGGGCAGCTGGAGATTTGGGAGCTGTGAGGAAGCAAGTGCGATTTGGGTGACACCTTTGAGGACTGGAGTATTTGTGATGTTGAAGTTGATGTGGAGGAGAGCCCACTTAAAGGAGCACTTGATATCCGTTGAAGCACCTGCTGTTTTTGTGCCTCATCTGGAATTTGTAGCGATTGGCGTGGCCGTAAGAAAGGGATCTTATCACATTGTCCGCTAAAAGAAGTAGACATTTTAGTTTGGCTGGAAGATGGTCTTTCTTCTGCACCTACCCCACGGCCACAACCTTTTTTCCCCTTCCCAACACGCCTATTCCCCTTTCCACCAGCAGCAGGCCTTTTTCCACTCATTTTGGTGGTTAACTAATTCACAACTCTGGAGTTGTTTGCACAAAAAAACAATGGATGGTAACCGAGCAGAGCTGAGTGGCCAAACTGTGGTATTAGGCCAAAACTATTGGCTGGGTTAGATGCAGAAAAAAATTATTTTTAATTTGCAACCTGATGGAGGTCAGTATAGATGGACTAATAGACCAAGTCCCACACACCGCTAGAAGCCCAAATATTTTTTCAGAGCTAGATGCAGAAAATTTTTTTATTCAATTTGCAACCTGATGGAGGTCAGTATAGATGGACTAATAGACCAAGTCCCACACACTGCTAGAAGCCCAAATATTTTTTCAGAGCTAGATGCAGAAAAAAATTATTTTTAATTTGCAACCTGATGGAGGTCAGTATAGATGGACTAATAGACCAAGTCCCACACACCGCTAGAAGCCCAAATATTTTTTCAGAGCTAGATGCAGAAAAAAATTATTTTTAATTTGCAACCTGATGGAGGTCAGTATAGATGGACTAATAGACCAAGTCCCACACACCGCTAGAAGCCCAAATATTTTTTCAGAGCTAGATGCAGAAAAAAATTATTTTTAATTTGCAACCTGATGGAGGTCAGTATAGATGGACTAATAGACCAAGTCCCACACACCGCTAGAAGCCCAAATATTTTTTCAGAGCTAGATGCAGAAAAAAATTATATTCAATTTGCAACCTGCTGGACGTCAGTATAGAAGGACTAATAGAACAAGTCCCACACACTGCTAGAAGCCCAAATATTTTTTCAGAGCTAAATGAAGAAAAAAATTATTTTTAATTTGCAGCCTGATGGAGGTCAGTATAGATGGACTAATAGACCAAGTCCCACACACCGCTAGAAGCCCAAATATTTTTTCAGAGCTAGATGCAGAAAATTTTTTTGTTCAATTTGCAACCTGATGGAGGTCAGTATAGATGGACTAATAGACCAAGTCCCACACACTGCTAGAAGCCCAAATATTTTTTCAGAGCTAGATGCAGAAAAAAATTATTTTTAATTTGCAACCTGATGGAGGTCAGTATAGATGGACTAATAGACCAAGTCCCACACACTGCTAGAAGCCCAAATATTTTTTCAGAGCTAGATGCAGAAAAAAATTATTTTTAATTTGCAACCTGATGGAGGTCAGTATAGATGGACTAATAGAACAAGTCCCACACGCTGCTAGAAGCCCAAATATTTTTTCAGAGATAAATGAAGAAAAAAATTATTTTTAATTTGCAACCTGATGGAGGTCAGTATAGATGGACTAATAGACCAAGTCCCACACACTGCTAGAAGCCCAAATATTTTTTCAGAGCTAGATGCAGAAAAAAATTATTTTTAATTTGCAACCTGATGGAGGTCAGTATAGATGGACTAATAGACCAAGTCCCACACACCGCTAGAAGCCCAAATATTTTTTCAGAGCTAGATGCAGAAAAAAATTATATTCAATTTGCAACCTGCTGGAGGTCAGTATAGAAGGACTAATAGAACAAGTCCCACACACTGCTAGAAGCCCAAATATTTTTTCAGAGCTAAATGAAGAAAAAAATTATTTTTAATTTGCAACCTGATGGAGGTCAGTATAGATGGACTAATAGACCAAGTCCCACACACTGCTAGAAGCCCAAATATTTTTTCAGAGCTAGATGCAGAAAAAAATTATATTCAGTTTGCAACCTGATGGAGGTCAGTATAGATGGACTAATAGAATGATGCTATGCCCAAAAGATTTTACTTCACTAGGTGCAGTAAAAAAATTGGTATTCTATACACAGGTGGTATATCTTGCAACACAGATAGGCTACTCCACTGACTAACACACTCTGCAATAGGCCAAAAAGGATTAGCTTTGCTAGATTCAGCCAAATGCTGTGAAAAAAACTTGCACAGCACTGGCACAGACCTGCCTGGCAAAAACTGATAGGAACTGATGTAACCTAGTCCTGAAAAGGACTCCAATTACAATTAGTCTTTACTCCCACAATCTATCTATTTAAGAGCACAGACCTGCCTGATAAAAGTCGTAGGAAATGCTGTAACCTAGTCCTTAAAAGGACTGCAATCACAACTATTCCCTACTCCCAAGCTATCTGTATATTTGTGCGAAAATTGGCTTGAAATTAACAAGGTATAGCGCACACAGCAACAGCGGTGCCGTCTAACACGCAGCTGCAGCAGTGAGAAAATGGTGGCGACGGGGAAAATGGCTTGGTCTTATAGGGCAAGGACATGTGACATACACTGCCAATCACACATGCCCTTGCTTGTGTGAAAAAAAGCACTTCGCTCCGTGTGTGCGCTGCTGATAGGCTGACAGATTGCACCTCCCCACTGCAAATGCGGGAAAGAGAAAAAAAAATGGAGATCTTCATTGTTCCTGCAGAGATCCATCCCCTGCCCCTCCCCCCGCCCCGCTGTACACTCAAACTGCGTATTAACATTAATTTTCATCATTACTGAGAAAAAATCCAGTTATGATTTTGGTGCACGAACAGTTATCGAACATAACCTCGAACAGCCGAATTTTTCTCAAATTGTTCGTGTTCGCCGACCGGCTCGAACACCGCCCAAAACAGCTCGAATTTGAGATTGGCGAACAGTTCGAGTAGAACAACGCTCATCTCTAACACTTAGTTATGGTATATACAAATTTGTTCCATTTATACCCACAAGATAAATCAAATATTAGTCATGATATTCAATTAAAAATTCTTGATGTAATATCCTAATATCTCAAACAAATAACTAGATTTGAACTGCTGGTTATGTCATCCAAAATGCAATTACTAACCAGAAGCTACTGAATGCTCATAGACGTCATTCTTATGTAGAAGCAAAAAGTGCCCATATGCGGCATTATGACGGAGACACCAATGTAAATCAACAGATATAGCTAATTAGATTACCTTGGGGAGATGGAGATTCAATCGATAACCACATCACCCTCTCACCCCAACGCCGTTTCGCCTAGCTTCTTCCGGAATGCAGCCCAAGGCGGGTGGTATACTCCATCTAAAGTTAAATACCAGCGCAAGACCGATAGCGGACAAGTACCATGAGGGAAAGTTGAAAAGAACTTTGAAGAGAGAGTTCAAGAGGGCGTGAAACCGCTAAGGGGTCGGCGTTCTATACCACATCCTTGTGTCCATGCACCCCCTCTGTCACGCAAGGTGTGTGAAAGACTAAGTGCAACATGAAGGGAAGAGGGGGAGGAAGCCCAAACGCAAGGGGAAGTGGAGACCCCTAGGCAGATCTAATATCATCCTGCCTACTCTACTGTCCCTATATAGGTTCCACACCTAATGCCGAGCAGGACCCTAAACCCTGGATGACCCTAGAGCTTGGCCCTAGATAGGGAGGGGGAGGGGTGAGCACTGGTCAGGTCCACTACAAACTAAAGACAACAAGGTAGACAAATAAAGGGGATAAACTTAGCTTGAGCGGACACCAGAGGAGTAACGCCAACTGTCCTCCAAGGGCACCATAGAAGAAGCTAGCCAACTGCTAGTGCTCCAAGCCTGCACAAAGGTACATAGAAGTATCACCGGCGATTCCCTGGAGCAAACAGTGTTTTTAACTCCCAGGCAAGAGTGTATCATTCATCAGCAGGAGGGAGGTTGTCGCTGGGTCCTAAAGGCAGAAGGATTAAGAAGGTGTCTGTAATGCCAAGCGCAGTGACCTTCTGCAGCCGGATTCAGAGCGACTGTCTATTACACCTGACACACCCGTGACAGTACCCCCTTCTATGAGTGGTTTCAGGACCAGGTTTCTCAGGATAAGAGGTGTGTAATGCACGAATCAACCTAGGTGCATTCACCTCTGATGCTGAAACCCACATCCTTTCCTCTGGACCATAACCCTTCCAGTGCACCAAGTACTGTAGGGAATGACGCTGAAGATGAGAATCTACAATCCTTGAAATCTAAAACTCCAAATTACCATCAACCATGATTGGGGACGGCGGTAGGTAGGGGAGAAGACTCAAGAGATTCTACATATTTCTTGAGCAGAGACCTGTGAAAGACATTGTGGATCTTAAGGGCCTGAGGTAGCTAAAGACGCAATTCTGCTGGGTTAATGACGGCGGTTATTTTATAGGGACCAATAAATCTAGGTCCCAGCTTTCATGAAGGAACCTTCAACTTGATATTCACACTCAGGCCTGGACCTGGCAAGCGTTTCCTGTCAGTCATACCTTTGTACCTGTCTCCCATGATCTTCAAATTACTTAGAACCCTCCGCCACACTGAGGAGAGCGACAAAGCAAAACGTTCCTCCTCTGGAACTCCCAAAGTCCCTCCCCCACTAAATGTGGCAAACTGTGGATGGAAACCGTATGCACTAAAGAACGGTGACCTGCCGGTAGATTCTTGATTATTAATAGCAAATTCTGCCAGCGATAAGTAAGATGCCCAATGCTCCTGGTTTTTCGAGACAAAACACCTGAGGTAAGTCTCCAGATTCTGGTTAATGCGCTCGGTCTGCCCATTTGACTGAGGGTGGAAGGCAGAGGAAAAGGACAGTTGCACCCCCAGTCGAGAACAGAACGCTTTCCAGAATTTGGAAACAACCTGAGTCCCCCAATCTGACACCACATTGGAGGGAGCCCCGTGAATCTTCACAATCTCACTTATAAACACCTGAGCAAGAGTTTTGGTATTCGGAAGTGCGGGTAATGCGACGAAGTGAACCATTTTACTGAACCTATCTACAACCACTAAAACCACAGTTTTGCCTGCAGATGCCGGTATGTCAGTAATAAAATCCATGGACAAGTGTGTCCATGGCCTGCTAGGAATAGGTAGCGGAAGAAGAGTACCAGACGGACGGGTATATAATACTTTACAACACGACAAAATACTACAAGCAGACACTTGTTTAATAACATCCCGATGCAACCCCGGCCACCAAAAACGACAAGAAAGTAGGTCCGCAGATGCCTTACCACCTGGATGACCAGCAAGCACAGAGTTGTTATGTTCCCTAATTACAGGTGCATCTCACTAAATTAGAATATCATCAAAAAGTTAATTTATTTCAGTTCTTCAATACAAAAAGTGAAACTCATATATTATATAGAGTCATTATAAACAAAGTAATCTATTTCAAGTGTTTATTTCTGTTAATGTTGATGATTATGGTTTACAGCCAATGAAAACACAAAAGTCATTATCTCAGTAAATTGAAATAATTAACAAAAAACACCTGCAAAGGCTTCCTAAGCGTTTAAAAGGGTCCCTTAGTATGTTTCAGTAGGCTCCACAATCATGGGGAAGACTGCTGACTTGACAGATGTACAGAAGGCAGTCATTGACACACTCCACAAGGTCCCAGAGTTCCAATTTTCATTTAGAAATCAAGGTCCCAGAGTCTGGAGGAAGAGTGGAGAGGCACACAATCCGATCTGCTTGAGGTCTAGTGTGAAGTTTCCACAATCAGTGATGATTTGGGGAGCCATGTCATCTGCTGGTGTAGGTCCACTGTGTTTTATCAAGGCTAAAGTCAGCGCAGCCGTCTAGCAGGTAATTTTAGAGCACTTCATGCTTCCCTCTGCCGACAAGCTTTTTGGAGATGGAAATTTCATTCTCCAGCAGGACTTGGCACCTGTCCACACTGCCAAAAGTACCAATACCTGGTTTAAAAACAACAGTATCACTGTGCTTGATTGGCCAGCAAACTCGCCTGACTTTAACCCAATAGAGAATCTATGGGGTATTGTCAAGAGGAAGATGAGACACCGGACCCAACAATGCAGACGAGCTGAAGGCTGCTATCAAAGCAACCTGGGCTTCCATAACACCTCAGCAGTGCCACAGGCTGATCGCCTCCATGCCACGCCGCATTGATGCAGTAATTGATGCAAAAGGAGCTCCGAACAAGTATTGAGTACATTTACTGAACATACATTTCAGTAGGCCAACATTTCGGATTTTAAAAACATTTTTCAAGCTATTGTTATAAAATATTCTAATTTACTGAGATAATCACTTTTGTGTTTTCATTAGCTGTAATCCATAATCATCAACATTAACAGAAATAAACACTTGAAATAGATCACTCTGTTTGTAATGACTCTATATAATATGAGTTTCACTTTTTGTATTGAAGAACTGAAAAATTAACTTTTTGATGATATTCTAATTTTGTGAGATGCACCTGTACTTTGCGGCGCCGATTAGATGGTGCAAATAACCTTCCTGAAGGGCAGGAGGCAGGGGCATCCCCCGGAGCCTCCAACACCTCACCCTCCAGTTCAGGGTACAATGCCGAAATAACTACCGTATTTTTCGGACTATAAGACGCGTCTAGATTTTAGAGGAGGAAAATAAATAAAAAATAATTTAAGCAAAAAATGTGTTCTTGATGCACTTTTAAGGGGGAGGGGGTCTTCTGCTGACACTGGTATAGGGGCAATGTCCCCCAATTCGGACAATATCCCCCATCCTGGTATATATGCCCCCCCCTTCCTTTTATACGTGGTCCCCATCCCCATCCTGGTATGCCTGGCATCCCTCCATCCTGGTATGCATGGAACCCCTCATCCTTATCCTGGTATGCATGGCACCCCTAATCCCTATCCTGGTATGCATGGCACCCCTCATCCCTATCCTGATATGCATGGCACCCCTCATCCCTGTCCTGGTATGCAGGGCACCCCTCATCCCTGTCCTGGTATGCATGGCACCCTTCATCCCTGTCCTGGTATGCATGGCACCCCTCATCCCTGTCCTGGTATGCATGGCACCCCTCATCCCTATCCTGGTATGCATGGCACCCCTCATCCCTATCCTGATATGCATGGCACCCCTCATCCCTGTCCTGGTATGCATGGCACCCCTCATCCCTATCCTGGTATGCATGGCACCCATAATCCCTATCCTGGTATGCATGGCACCCCTCATCCTTATCCTCGTGTGTATGGCCCCTCATCCTAATCCTTGTATGTATGGCTCCCTCATCTTTATCCTGGTATGTATGGCCCCCTCATCTTTATCTTGTTATGTATGGCCCCATCTTCTTTATCCTGTTATGTATGCCCCCCTCAGCGTTACCCTGGTATGTATGGCCACCTCATCCTTATCCTAGTATGCATGGTCCACCTAATGCCCATCATGCTGCACATAAAAAAAAAAATAAACACTCCTACTCATCTTTCTTCTCTCCTCCAGCGCTGCGTCCGGTCTGCCCGCACTGATCTCTCCATGTGAGGCACGCATGGCGTTACTGCCATTGTTTGGCTCACAAGGAGAGGTCAGCTGCCGGAAGTCACTGCTCCCCACGCCGGGACTGTGTGCGCGGGGAGCAGTGACTTCATGCTCCTTCATAGCCGGCACACAGCGTAGCCGCGCTGCGGCTCCTGCTGCTGCAGGGCTATCGCGTGTGCCCGCTTATTAAAGGGCATGAATATTCACCCCCTCCCCACGCCCATGGGCGTGGAGAGAGGTTGCATATTCATGCCCTTTAACAGCGGGCACAGGCGATTCCGGCAGCAGCAGGAGCCACGCTGCGGCTACACTGAGTGTTGCTATTAAGGAGCATGAATATTCACTGCTCCCCACGCCCTATGGGTGTGAGGAGCAGTGAATATTCATTTTCTTTAGCAGCGGGGACAGTGTAGGCTGCAACCGGCGGCTGCTGCCTCCTGTGCCCCGCTCCTCCACCGCTCCCGCTCCCCCCACACCCTACATATATATACACCCCCCCAACATTCGGACTATAAGACGCACCCCCCATTTTCCTCAAAAATTTTGGAGGAAAAAAGTGCGTCTTATAGTCTGAAAAATACAGTACCCCCTTCTGCAAAATCGGGGCAGGGCTCTCATGGTCACCACCACCGGGAAAGCTCCGGGACAAAGCATCAGCCTTGACGTTTTTGACCCCTGGATGGAAAGTGACAATACAATTGAACCTTGTGAAAAACAGGGACCATCTAGCTTGCCTAGGGTTGAGACGTTTAGCCGATTGAAGATATGACAGGTTCCTATTGTCTGTAATAACATTAATAGGATCGACAGCCCCCTCCAACCAATGTAGCCATTCTTCGAATGCCTCCTCCAGTACTGGTTCACCCCCAGACTGCTCCCCTGGCAAAGGGGCATTACCCCGAAAAGAGGGCCCCGAAGAAGGTGGTCTCACCCACCTATTCCAAAGGCGTCTATCAACACGTATGGCCAAAGATATGTCAGCCTCCAAGGACTCTGGGGTTTCATACACTGTCAAAGCATCTTTCAATCTTTCAGTAAGGCCCTAACAAAATTGGCTTCTGAGAGCCAGGTCATTCCATTTTGTATCAGTTGCCCATCTGCGGAATTCGGAGCTATATGTCTCTACTGACCAATTCCCCTGCTGAAGGCGACGCAGCCTGGACTAAGACAAGGAGATTCAGTCAGGGTTATCATAGATGAGGGCTAGAGCCCTGAAAAACCCCTCCACAGACTAAAGACAAACTGAACCCTGCGGCAGAGAGAAAGGCCAGGATTGAGGATCTCCTGGCAGCAGTGAGATCACAATCCCCACTCGCTGCTCCGCATCTCCAGAGGAGTAAGGACAAAGTTTAAAATACAGTTTGCTAGCTTCCTTGAACTCGAAAAACTTGTCCCTACCTCCTGAAAACCTGCTCGGGAGGGCAACCTTGAGTTCAAGCTGGACTGGCCTACCCGCAGAGACCCCAACATTAGGGATCTGCAGCCGCTGTTGCTGCTGCTGAACCTCATAGTGGAGGTCAGTCACCTCCAGAGACAGCCTGTGCAGCTGCTCTGCCAGCTCTGCAACCGGACCCATGAACCAAGGGAGAAAGAAAAAAAGACACACACCGAAAAAAAAACCACACAATAAAACCACGTGTCAGGTCCCCCCCCTCCATTTATGCACGGCCGGTGATAATGTCACACAAGGTGTGGGAAAGACTAAGTGCAATACAAAGGGAAGAGGGGGAGGAAGCCCAAACACTAGGGAAAGGGGGAGTGGCGACCCCTAGGTTGATCTAATATCACCCTGCCTACCCTACCGTCCCTATATAAGTTCCACACCTATCACTGAGCAGGACCATAAACCCTGGATGACCCTAGAGCTTGGTCCTAGATAGGGAGGGGTAGGGGTGAGCACTGGTCAAGCCCCACTACAAACTAAAGACAATAAGGTAGACAAACAAAGGGGATAAACTTAGCTTGAGCAGACACCAGAGGAGTAATGCTAACTGTCCTCCAAGGGCACCAGAGAAGAAGCTAGCCAACTGCTAGTGCTCCAAGCCTGTACAAAGGTACATAGAAGTATCACCGGCGATTCCCTGGAGCAAACAGTGTTTTTAACTCCCAGGCAAGGGTGTGTCAATCAGCAGCAGGAGGCAGGTTGCAGCTGGGTCCTAAAGGCAGAAGAATTAAGAAGACGTCTGTAATGCCAAGCTCACTGACCTTCTACAGCCAGATTCAGAGCGACTGTCTTTTACACCTGACACACCCGTGACACCCTCTCACAGCAAGTAACAACATTCCTTCCTGTGTACCTTTCTCTTGTTTTGGTCTTACAGTATATATAAAGGGCTATTTCTTACTTCATGTTATGCTACCTCCTTTTGGTATTTGTGTGTTATCACTTGGTCACAATAATAACTTCAATCATTTTGTTTTTCCCTTCTTGGATGATCTATAGGGATCGTCATCTGATCTGGGAATATCCCCCTTCCTTTTTTTTAGTTTTTTCTGGATTTCATTTTTTATTTTTTTTCTGGACTCGAAGGTGTGCTCTCCTCCTTGGAACTTCACAGGGATCACTCCCCAGTCCTTTTACATTCCATGTTTCTGATACCTGGAGACAGTCCCTCTTGAGGCTTTTCGTATCATTTCTCAGTACTTTGGTATAAGTATATAGATACTTGATCATGTCTGTTTTAGAGAAATATATCCTGTAATTGCATGATTTAAATGCATATTTTGCCCCTTGGTATATTTTTTGTTTGCTCTCTTTTATTTATTTTTTGTTTGCTTTTCTGTACAGATATACCTTGAGAAAGGCCTTAAGAGGCCGAAACGTTGATTTACATTGTCTGCCTTGCCATATGGGGTTATAATAAATTAATAGTCTTCCATCATTTTTTGGTGTGCCAAAGTTCTTTCTATAATCAGATTTTTAGGTTTGCACAGGGAGGATCTCCATCCTCCTATGGTGAGCATTGCATGAGCCTTGGTGAGCATTGTATGATGTCACTGTTGTGCGACGGACGCACTCAAGTCAGCCGCCGGCTTCTGCTAGGTCGGCTACCATTTTAAGATGAACGAACGAGCGCGCCGGATCTAAGCAGAGGAGGACACCGCACAGCACTGGGAGTGCAGGAAGGTAAGAGAAATCTATTTTTTTTTTTGCGTGTGGATGCGGAATGGGATGGGGATCAGGATGGATATATGGGGGGGCAGGCTAGACACATGGGGGCCTGAATGGATATATGGGGGGGCAGGCTGGACACATGGTGGCCAGAATGGATATATGGGGGGGCAGGCTGGACACATGGAGGCCAGGATGGATATATGGGGGGAGGCTGGACAAATGGGGGCCAGGAGCAGGCTGGACAAATGGGGGCCAGGATGGATATATGGGGGGGCAGTCTGGACAAATGGGGGCCAGGATGTATATATGGGGGGGCAGGCTGGACACATGGGGGCCAGGATGGATATATGGAGGGCAGGCAGGACATATGGGGGCCAGGATGGATACATGGGGGGCAGTTTGGACACATGGGGGGCAGTCTGAACACATGGGGGACAGGCTGGACACATGGGAGCCAGGATGGATATATGGGGGGACAGGCTGGACACATGGGGGCCAGGATGGATATATGGGGGGGCAAGCTGGACACATTGGGGCCAGGAAGGATATATGGGGGGCAGGCTGGACACATGGGGGCCAGGAACGATATATGGGGGATCAAGCTGGACACATGGGGGCCAGGAACGATATATGGGGGGCAGGCTGGACACATGGGTGGCAGGCTAGACACATGGGGGGCCAGGCTGGACAAGGGACATGGGGGGCCAAGCTGGACAAGGGTCATGGGGGACCAGGCTGGGGGACTTAATTACTCTTTGGGGGCCAGATTGAGGAACAGACATTATTAATTTGTGGTGGCAAGTGGGAAACATAATTACTTTAGAGTCCAATGAGGGACATTATTAATTTTGTAATATTTACTTTTTAGGAAACTGTTACTGTTACCAAAAGGGAGGTCCTGTTACTGGGCAGGATGGCATTTTGTCGCTATTTTTCTTCATCTGGCGTAGTGTAGAAGTCGGGGGGGAAAAAGTGGGGAATGTGATCTAGAATTGATCAGCTATTGATAACTGTGTGTTATTTTCAGCAGTATATAACAAACTGAGGAAAACAATGGCCTGGGAGAGGTATATTGATAATGTATTTACAAAATGGGGAGAACCCCAAAAGAGACCGCACTCTAACAAGCCACAAAACTTAGCTTTTATTTCATATTTGATTAAAAACGCCTAAGGGTATATAAAAAACTTTGTCCCTAATCTGCCTTTAGTATTTTATAGTGGTATTCGTATTTCTACACACACTTAGCGGCACATGGGTGCCTTCATTCAAACGGCAGAATAGGACAAACTGTACTCATAGCACAAGTCCCCCCAACATGTTTCACCGCATGTGCGGCATCATCAGGGGATGGAACACTGGCAAAGTACCCCCTGAAAGTTTTATGGCTTCTTAGAGAGGGGTCTCTTTTTGGGTTCTCCCCATTTTGTAAATGCATTATTTTTTGCAGAGATGAGCCCTGGCTGGAAGATGTGATTGCGGTCTGCGCCAGATGAAGAAAAAAAGTGAAGATGAAGGACTTCACCTAGAGCCTAGTGATGAGCGAGCACTAAAATGCTCGGGTCGAGCAAATTGGAATGCTCGAGTGCTCGGTCCGAGTAACGAGCTCAATGTAAGTCTATGGTAAACTCGAGCATTTTTACAGCGGCTCTCCCCGGCGGCTTGCAGAGGGCCTAAAAATTGTCCAAGTCGATGGGAATACTGCTCAAATGACATGGGAACAGCATGGGGAAGACCCCTGGAAGCATTTCTGACTCACAGGTCACTGCTGTCAACAATGTTATCAGAGGTATTATGCCACTTGTATGGGCTCACAATAAAACATATAAAAACGAAACCGAAATGGATTTTCATGGGAAATATGTTAAGGAACATCCTTTCCAGGGTAATGACATATATAAGGCAAACTAAACAACCAAAAACAAAAATGCTCCTCTACACCTTGGACTATGTTCACACGTAGCATTTTTGATGCGTTTTTTCACTTTTGCATTGCTTTCAACCGTGACAAATGCATTCACCGGGAAATGGCATTTTAACAGGCGGATGCGCTTATCGGTTATAATTCCACCGGCGGCACTATGTTGTGGAATACTTTTACTAACTATAAACAAGCAAATATCTCCCTGACTCAGCAGCACCTCTCCCTACTCTGCCTGTTTCCGGGGTAGACTGTGACGAGCATAGTGGCGCCAGATCTTATATAGACCTGATGGCGCTGTGCGGCCAGTCTATCACTGTAATGCCCACAACCAACATGGCTACGGCATTACAGTGCATGGCAAGCAATCCCTGCATGTTCATTGGCTCCCTAAAGAGTGCCAAACATGCAGGGCAGGGACCCGAGTTCCCACCCAAGCAACCCGGAAATACTCGCCGAGCACTAAGCATGTCAAGCACCGTGATGCTTGGGTGAGTACTGAGCACGTTCGCTCATCACTACATCACTGGTGAGTTAGTGTGTTACATGTACACATACACTATACACAGAGCTCCTGTGTATGTCACTGGTGACCAAGGTATTACCTGTACACTATATTTATTTATTTCTTAATTTTACGCACTTATATCGTGCCATTAATTCCACAGCGCTTTACAGACATTATGGGCACTGTCCCCATTGGGGATCACAATCTAGATTACCTATCAGTATGTCTTTGGAGTGTGGGAGGAAACCAGAGAACCCGGAGGAAACCCACGCAAACATGGAGAGAACATACAAACTCCTTGCAGATGTTGTCCTTGGTGGGATTTGAACCCAGGACCCCAGCTAACCACTGAGCCACCATGCTGCCATCTATATCAAGAGCTCCTGTGTATAATGTCACTGGTGATCACTGTATTACCTGTATGCTTACATTATATACAGAGCTCCTGTGTATAATGTCACTGGTGATCAACGTTTTGCCTATACACTTACACTATACACTGTATATTATACACAGTTCTTTTGTGTATAATGTCACTGGTGGTAATAACAGTGTTACTATTATGGTTTGTATTCATGATCAGTATTGTAGTATCTGGTCACTATGTGGTGGTAATATGTGTTCATTTAACCCCCCAGGAACTAAAATGGATAATTATAAAATATACAAATCACATGTATCTACTGATGCATATAAGATCACCGTCAATGACAATAACCCACAAAAAATCCCGGTGCATAGAAATGTGAGAAAGATGTTAATGGGAATGCCTAACCCAGTCCCTTTATAATAAATGGGTTATGGCTGTATATTATACACATCAATTTTCCCCCAAATATAAATAATGTCTGTATATATTAAAGTTGATCTTCCATCAGAGATATTATATATATACTTTAATATCTGTCCCATCAGATAAAAACTCCCATGTGCAATTCAAATGTGTTATATACATGGAATATAAATGTATTGTTTGTCATAGATTGTCACATTGGGAAAGCACTTTATTAACTGAACAGTTCAGCAATATAGTATGGTCGCATTTAATTCAGAGCGCAAAACCATATAATCACCAATGTAGTCAGTATATATGCAGCTCTAAGCACATGGAGGCAATGATAGTCTTAGTGATATCACCTCATTGCTCACAGGTCACACCGTCTATCTGATTTATAGCCTGTAACATGCAGTGAATCTGTAAAGCCACACAAGCTAATCAGTGCGTCTAATCTCTGCTGGTGAGTATGACATTCCCCAGCTGGAGAAACCTGAGCGATAGGAAAGTATTCTGAGGGTTAGGAATGGTCTGTAGGACACCAGACCACACCATACACCTCCTAAACTGCTCTCAATATTGAAATCAGCTTGTCCGGCCACAAGAAACACCCGCACAGCTGATCGCTGCTGGTATGATCACATGAGGCTGTGCTGGTTCACAGTCCAGTCAGCTTTGTTCTATACATGAGCAAGGTGCTGTATTCTAGGGGTACTTATACGATTCCCTCTCACATTACTAGCTGAACTCGGGATACAATCCCTGACGCACGTTTCGCCGGTATACCAGCTTTTTCTAAGGGCAGGGTCTGTCTCAAATTCGGATATTTATACATTCCATCAAGATAGACAAATGGGTCGACCAGTCAAGTTGTTTAAATAAAAAAATTCATTTTATGATTGAATCTAACACAGAAATGCTTACTAGCATATATCCAATCATCAATTAATAAACTTATTCCATAAGTAAATAGTGTTTTATTATCCACCATTAAATTCATGTAAAAATACATTAATTCATGAAAATAGGAAAGGAAGAGGAAACCAAATACTATATCCAGTGTAATTAATTCCCATATCATCATTTTTAAATCATTAAATATGGCCACATCACAGGAAAGAATCATGTATTATATCTTATCATGTAGTTAGTTCTCTATATGTCATTCTACTCAAAATGACCCAACATGATTAAATCCATATAACAGAGGAGAGTTATACATGCAAAAGGTCAATAGTAGCCAGCTTACCCAGATCGCAGTTTTTCCTTGGTCCGATCATGTGCCAGGGAGCCGCACGGAGATGAGGGAGGCACACCCGCCTGCAATTTCTTGGAACCAAATCAAATAAAGTCCAGCGGAGGAACCCTTAATTTGGCATTTTTCTTAAAATCTTTTTATTCTTCAACAATCCTTAAAAGAACATCATTCCTTTTCGGACCAGGTATGTACATACAGTGGGCACTTTATGGCAGTTTAGAGGACACAGCTGTCTAGGAACAGACTACGCGTTTTAACCGTATAGGTCTTCTTCTAGGATCTAGAAGAAGACCTATACGGTTGAAACACGTAGTCTGTTCCTAGACAGCTGTGTCCTCTACACTGTGCGTACCTGGTCTGAAAAGGAATGATGTTCTTTTAAGGATTGTTGAAGAATAAAAAGATTAAGAAAAATGCCGAAATAAGGGTTCCTCCGCTGGACTTTATTTGTTTTGGTTCCAAGAGGAGAGTTATGTTCTCTGTTCTCTTCACAATTTACATATTTATCAAAGTCCCAATGGGTACAGTCATAAAATGGGAGTTTAAAAATTAATTTGTCCCTCTATTAATTTCAATAATGGAAAAGAGGGCAAAAAATTATATATGAGTATCATATCCAAACATGGCTACTATCCATACCACCAACTACGAATTATTAAGTATTACCGTATCCACCTACGTTGTGCAAATATTTGGATAATTAATTCTCCACATATCACTCCATTCAAAGTAACCCAACAGAGTCAGATCCACATATTCTTGTCACATAATAAATTCTCCATGTGTCATTACGTTGGAATAATCCAGCAATGTTAGATACACATGGCAGAAGGAAAAAGAAGAAAAATTGTCCATATTTCCTTCATATTAACAATTTAGATCTAATTCTCAATAGGTATAATTTCAGAATGGAAGAATAATTATATAATTTAATCCCTCCAAAAGATTCTACACATATAATAAGAGGGGCAAGGACATATCGGAGTGGTGGAATAAGGGGATTCTAAAGATCTTGTTACTCTTATCCAAAAAGTTGATTTAGACAGAAATGGCTGACCATTTGACCTCACGAATTAGGGCTCACAAAAAACAGCCAAAATTGAAGTTTTCATTTAAACCATGTGGGTTTACAGAATTGCTTGCATATATATATATATATTCTGGTTAGCCAATAAAGGTATCACCCCAAGAATACTTTTGTCATTTTTGGCATACAAGTATTTACATCGATTTTTCTGGCTAACACAGTACCACAATATAACTTTGTATTGTACCTCAGAATTACACCTGAAATTCCACTCGCTCTCCCCATTTCAAGAGCATGGAGTCAAAATCCCCACCTCTGGAATCCAGTTTTAGTTGACAAATTGCCCAGCCCTTAAGGTCCTTCCACTGCAGCTGATGCCTATTTGTGAAATGTCTTGCAATTGGCGTGGGGTTGAACATTTTCCTCTGTTCCTGACATTTTTGTTCATCCTTATCATAATTAACAATACTTTGGAAGTGATCTCTTATACGGGTCTTAAAGTCCCTCACTGTTTTGCCAATATACCTGAGTCCACATGTACACTCCAAACTGTAGACTACCCCACTAGTGGAGCAGTTTAGATGTTGGTAGATTTCTTAGGGACGAAAATCTGGCAGGCCTTACACATCTTACATGGGAAAAGTGACTAGACACCAAAAGTTTGAAACAGAGGTAGTTTTCCTATATCCGAACGATGCCCGAGGTGTAACACAGTCTTTAAGATCTTCATCAGATCTAATAATATCCCAATGTTCATTCAGAATATCTAACATTTTTGGCCAGTCCTCATGGTACTCTGTAATAAACCTCACCTGATCACCCTTGTTATTATTCTTCTTTTTGGGGACTAAAAGTTCATCCCTCTCAGTTCTTAAAGCTTCTTTTTTCAAGAAGTCTTAATTTGAGTTCTTGAGCTCGTTGTTTAAAGAACTCGAAAGTTGAGCAATTATGACGTAAAAGCAAAAATTCTCCTTTTGGAATTGCTCGAATGGTAGCAGCTGAATGAGCGCTTCCAGCATCAAGAATACTGTTAGTAGATGTATCCTTTTTTTATACATCCGTCTGCACCATATTGTTCATGGCCCTTTGTATCATTATATCTAGGAATGGAATCTTCTGTCTGTGGAAGGCGAGCGTAAGTTTCAAATTAAAGATGTTATTGTTCAGAGTATCAATGAAGGCTCCTATATCTTCTGCCATGCCTCTCCACACCATGAGTACATCATCGATGTAACATTTCCGCTTTACAATATGGTTCACATACGATGACATATCCTCAGCAAAAATTACTTCCTCCTCCCACCACCCTAGATATAAGTTAGCAAAGGTAGGTGCCACGGCCACACCCATCGCGGTACCCCGCATTTGGAGATAGATGCAGCCGTCAAAAAGAAAGAAGTTGCATTTCAGAATGAATCTCAAAAGGTCCAGTACAAATTTACTATGTACGGGATTGTATTCCTGGTTTTTACACAGAAAGAATTCCACAGCCTTACAGCCGCTCTCCTGGTCAATGCTAGTGTACAGGCTTTCTATATCACAGGTAACAAGTAATTCCTGTTCATCGAGCTGATACCCTTGTAACTCCTGTTACACCTGCATTGTGTTCCTGGTATAGGAGGGAAGATCATACACATATCCCCTTAGTTCCTGTTCTAGCCACTGATTGGCCTTTTCGGTCAGGTTTCCTATACCAGAGACTATGGGTCTCCCAGGCAGGTTTTCTAGGTTCTTATGAGCTTTGGGGAGCATGTAAAATGTTGCCACTCTAGGGTTTTTAACTGAGAGAAAGCCCTTCTCATTTTCCGTAATTGCTCCACTTTCCCATCCCTGATGGATAGTGTTCTTGTATTCATCCAAGAACTGGGCCGTGGGATCACTCCATAGGGGTCTGTAGCACTCCTTATTCATCCGCTGTTGTTTTGCTTCCATTATGTATTTGTCCTTCGGCCAAATGACAATATTACCCCCCTTGTCACTGGGTTTAAAAATAACATCATTCCAACATTTCATTTCATCAATGTTACGCCTATCTTCAGTGGGTCAGTGGGTGATCTTACTATTTTTTCGGGCAGTGCTAATACATTTCTGGTTACCATGTCCGCAAAAACCTTTACGGCGGGACACGTATGAAAGGAAGGCATACTCGTGGATTTGGGCTTCAAATTCTTATTCTCCCATTTTGATTCGCTCCGGTTGTAGTCAAGCTCAATTTCCGAGATATCAGTATCCAATTACTCCAAAATTTGCAGGGCTTGCATTTCCTGGCTGGAAAAATCGGGTGGGTCAGCCTCTTCTTGTATTTCAGAGGTGTCATGAGATTGTCTCACAAACATTTTTTATATATCGGCTTTTGACCAAAAAGGTGCAGGTCTTTTATAACATTAAATTTGTTGAGACATGTGAGTACGCAGAAATTAAGGCCTTTTTTGAGGGTATTGGCTTGAGAACCAGTAATCACATGTTTAGGGAGATTCACTATCCTCAAGGAATTGGTATTATTATGTTGTATTACTTTCTCCTGTTCCTGTTCTTCGTCGAGCCTCTGAAACCCCACTATCCTCGATCATGTAAAAAGGCATGTCAGAGTTGGTACTTCCGTTCAAAACACTCCTCCCACTTCTAGCGGGAGTCTGCTCCGTATCAGAGTCATGCGAAAAGAAAAGAAAGGGCGCATGTGTAGACTCACAGGGCTATTTAAATAATTTAAAAAGTGCCAGTACACTCACCTGTGATGGTTGTGTACGTCTACACAACCAAGATTAAGCGTGTGATTAATGAGGCTCCGGGTCACCTCTATTTGTAGTACCGTCCTGTCGGTGTTTGCCTCGCAACTCCGTGCTCCTCAAGTGGTCACACGATCCTGCCGGACCAGATACCACGTCACCGCAGGTCCTCAGTAGTTTAACCCGGTGGCTGGATAACCGCAGGTCCTCACACATCCAAATAGACCAGGCTGCTCCTGCCGCTTTGGCTCCGTATGGAGATATTTCACAAGTAAACAATGGTGCAGCGGTCTCAGGGAGCGCCAAAGGAATACTGGACAATTAAATAGATGGCAACCGACTTTTATTCTTCCTCCAATACCACTGCCACAACGCGTTTCAACGGTCTAAGCCGTCTTCATCAGGTGGGGTAAAGGAGAATGTTACAATGACAGCTTTATAAAGGGGTGGTATTTTACATAATTTAGACCACGTGTTGTAATCAATTAACCCTTTCATTGAAAAACTCCATATAATGCATTCTTAACCAATTAACCTCTTATTTCCCCTGGAAACAGCATTGTGCACTAAAAAATACCTACATGGATTCATAAAATCACAATTCTTAGTAAAAACTTCCTATTTGTGTTTACAAAAATAAATAATTTTTTTTTTTTTTTTTTTTATATTTATTACCAACTATTAAAAATTATTAAAATCACCCTGGGGACCTTCTTGGGGTGTCTTGACAGTGCTATACTGCAGTTTCCAGCCCCCAATTCAAAAGTTGAGTTTCTTAAAGAGACAGTACACTTTCATATAAAATGGCCGAAAATAACCTTGTACCATTACCCACTGCGATTATAAACCCCATAAATGTTTAAAAACACCCTAGGAACCTTCCCAGGGTGTCCTGACAATGCTATACTACGATTACCAACCCCCAATTCAAAAGTTAAGTTTCTTAAAGAGACAGTACACTTTCATATAAAATGGCCAAAAATAACCTTGTACAATTGCCCACTACTATTATAAAGCTCATAAAACCCAATGCTATCCATTAACATGATCGGAACCTATGCTTCCAGTAAACTAAGTAACTGACGACAATAGGAAAAATGAACTAAATACCAACCCGAAAGGGCAAGCAAATCTCCTGCTATGCTACGTCATACCATACCTTTAATCCTGTGCAGGTAACCCCGCAAGCCATCATTAAACGGCTGATGACAACCTGGGAAAGATATGAGAGGGACAACATTAAACCTTCTCAGATTTAATGGTTTGATGTGTTTTCAATCGTAAGGTTCAAACCCTCAGGGTACAAAGTACCCATTTTGTATATCCAAAAACTTTCTTTCTTTGTAAGTGTACTCAATCGTTCTGGTCGATTATCCACAATGTGGTCAATAATGGTTATTTTCATCTTACTCGGGTCTTTGTGGTGATGGTTTGCATAGTGTCTAGAGACACTATGTAATTGATATCCTGCCCTTATATTAGATCTATGTTTATTTAATCGGGCATGGGCGGTCTGAATTGTCCGGCCTATGTATTGCAAGCCACAAGGGCACTCCAGCAGGTATACTACATAGGTGGATTGGCATGTTAATCTCTGTTTGATCTGGAAAACCTCATTAGTGGTATTAGATTTAAAGGTTTTTGCATTATTGGTTATAACGCCACAACACATACATTTAGGTGTATTGCATGCGAAACAGCCTCCTGTGTTAATATTAGTCGTCACATCCCTTATTTTTTTCTTTCTATTCGTGTTGCTGGGAGCAAGCAAGGTTTTTAAACTTCTATTCTTCCTGAAGATAATATTTGGTTTCTCTGGAATACTTTTGGAGAGAATGGGGTCACCTTTTAAAATAAACCAATGCTTCTGTAATAACTCCCGTACTACTGACCTGGATTGGCAAAATGTAGTAATTAAACTCCACTTTGTCTTTTCCTCTGTTCTTACAGAAGCCCTATCCGGATTCTCCCTTCTGTCCAAGCACGAATCTTGTGATAGGGTGCACGTTCTTTTATATGCATCTTTTAAAAGTTTTTTTGGATAGCCTTTTTCCAAGAATCTCTTTTTCAGAATCTTGGATTCCACCTTAAAGTCAGAATCCAGAGTACAGTTTTTCCTGACTCTCCAATACTGCCCATAAGGCACATTTTTGATCCATCCAGGAAGGTGTCCACTGTTGAATTTGAGGTAGCTATTCACATGCACTGGTTTAAAAAACGTGGATGTGAATATTCTCCCCAGGTGGTCGAACTGCACCCATAGATCCAAGAATTGGAGAGAAGTGGATGATGCTGTGGCCGTGAATTTTAACCCCCAATCGTTGTTATTTAGTTTATCCGCAAAGCTCAATGCCTCCTCCATTGATCCATGCCAAATAATGAATAAATCATCTATAAAGCGCCTATAGAAAAGTACTCCACTCGTGGATGATCCTGGCTGTGCGATGAGGACGGATTCCACCGCGCCCATAAAAAGGTTAGCATAGCTTGGTGCAAAGCTCGTCCCCATCGCGCAGCCCTTGATCTGTTTATATAGTCCATCCTCAAAGGAAAACACATTGTTCTCCAATATGAACGCTATTGCGTTCAGAATGAATTCTCTTTGGTTTATAGGCATATTAGTGTCTCCAGTTAAAACCTCTTTGATGACCTTTATTCCCAACGTATGTGAAATATTATTATAGAGGGCCAGTACATCCAGAGAGAGAGAAACGCATCCCTCCATGGGTGGTAGAGCCCTTAATTCTTTAATTAATTGTGACGAGTCCTTTAGATATGATGTTAATCTCAGCACATATGTCTGCAAAAATAAATCTACATAATGCGATAGATTACTTGTAATGGATTGGATCCCTGATATTATTGGGCGTCCAGGAGGATTTTTTGGATCTTTATGCAGTTTGGGCAGAAAATAGAAAAAAGGTATTCTATATTGCGCAATATCTAAAAAGTTATTTTCTTTTTTATTGAGTATCCCCTTTTCGTAAGCCTTCTTAATTAGAAGATTATACTTTATAAAGATACTGATATTAGGATCATCCTCCAACCTCTCATAAAATTCCGTATCACTCAATATTCTCATGCCCTCTTCCACATACCAAGATCTGTCCATAAGGACAATTCCTCCTCCCTTATCTGCATTACGAATGATAATATCATTATTTTCTCTGATAGATTCAATGGCCCCTCTCTCTTCTTTTTTCAAATTATCCCTCATTTTCATGCGGGGAATTGATCTTACTTCCTTTAATATTAATTGTTGGAATGCCTCAATATGTGACCCCTTATGGTGTAGAGGATAAAAAATTTTATTTGGGTGTTTGATGTCTACATGTACTATTTCATCTATTGTGGTTCTATCCTTTTCTGTCTCTTGTTCATCATGGGGGTGTTTTCTCTTAACATTTTTACCATTTTTTTCTTCAAGTAAAAAATGTCTTTGTACCGTGAGTTTCCTATAAAACTCATTAAAGTCAAGGTAAAGCGAGAATGTGTCTATTTCTGCTGTGGGACAAAATGAGAGCCCCTTACTAAGAAGGGAGCGTTCATCATTAGTAAGTGTATAGCTCGATAAGTTATATATACCACTATCCTGATTATCAGGTTTCCCTATTTGTATCATGCTTATTGGGTTTAACCTGATCTCGTCTTTTTCAGAGTGGTGCTCTGTGCCGTGGGGTTCTCTTCTTCTAGTTCTTCCACTGCCTCTACACCCTCTTGTTCTCTTTTTCTTTTGGGGTGTCGCCCTGGGGCCACCCAAGAAAATTGAGTGATTTTTGAGTCTTTTAGGTTTGTTTGGATAATAGACTTTAGTAAGTTACCTTCATTGGAATTTCTTTCCTTTTGAGGTGCATACATATTTACATTTGATGTCTCTGTGATTACAGGTAAAATTTCCAATTGACCCCAGACCGTAATACCAGCGAAACTATGTATATACTCATTTTCACCCGTGTTTTCCATATTACTATTTTCCTTTTCGTTTATCATTATTTCCTGTGTCCATATTTCAGTGTTCTGATCTATATTTTTTTCAATTTTATCTGTATTGGTGTCCAATTCTAAAATGTATGTTTCACTGGGAGAATCTCCAATTGGAATTACCATATCTTCCAATTGAGCCCTTGACCCAGAGCCACCCGTTGTTTGAGTTGAAGTCACCTCGTGTATAGTAATTTCAGAGAAACTGATATTCTCAGTTTCTCTGTTACTTACTTGCATGTCCAGTGTTGCTATTTCTCCATGTGTGCATGCTTTTCTCTCTTTATTTGACGTGCATTCTTTATTTGGTGAAGATTTATTAGTGCTAGTTCTATTATCTACTCTTACATTGGAATCATTTGCCATGGAAGTTATAATACTAGTTGCTTGTTGTTGATTTGATTTCATTTCTTTTTTCTTTTTCTGATTATTAGTGATTTTATTCATATGTTGTTCATAATACGCTCTCTGTTTCTCTGTCTTAAGGAGAGTAAATGACCTTTCTTTATTGGAATTGGTGAATTTATCCATTTTTTCTCCTTTTCCTTTTTTATCCCTCCCTTCCACATCTAATTGTGCTCTTAATCCCTCCTCAGATGCATTTATTGGGGTGGTGGTAGGCATTTTTTCATACTCACTTATCCTTTCCTTTCTATCCCTCCATAATTTCATAGCTTTCTTTCTAATTAGATCCTCTTCAAATTTATTTAATTTGACTTTTAATGCCAAATCAAATTCTTTGAAGTCAGGAGACATGGAATACATTTCCAGGTTGTCCCTGAGACATTTAACCCTCTCCAAGGCTATCATGGCTAGTGAGTCCCTCTTACAAATTAACATTTTCATAAATCCCATTGAGCAAGATGTGGAATATTCATCCCATTTCTTTGTAAATTCCAGATCTTGCGGGAACGAGGATTTTTGGATTAGCCTCAGTCCCCTGGGAGCTATGTTTTCCTCAATATAACGTCCAAGAAACATTGTGTCAATATGATTAACAATATCCACAAGTCAGCCATATGTTTTTTATCAGCTTCACTAAGGTGGGATAAAGGATTCTGATTAATTCTATCTGTACCTTGAATGTTACTAGCCAGACCTATTGCATCTGCAATCAATAATTCCCTATGGGTACATCTATTCATCATAAAAAAATCCATCACTCCAACAGTTCAAATTATTTCGACAGATGAGGCTAAACACCAATGTCACTTTTATCCAACTCCTCTTGCCGTTACTTTTTTGATATTAATTCTCAACCAAGATTAAGCGTGTGATTAATGAGGCTCCGGGTCACCTCTATTTGTAGTACCGTCCTGTCGGTGTTTGCCTCGCAACTCCGTGCTCCTCAAGTGGTCACACGATCCTGCCGGACCAGATACCACGTCACCGCAGGTTTAACCCGGTGGCTGGATAACCGCAGGTCCTCACACATCCAAATAGACCAGGCTGCTCCTGCCGCTTTGGCTCCGTATGGAGATATTTCACAAGTAAACAATGGTGCAGCGGTCTCAGGGAGCGCCAAAGGAATACTGGACAATTAAATAGATGGCAACCGACTTTTATTCTTCCTCCAATACCACTGCCACAACGCGTTTCAACGGTCTAAGCCGTCTTCATCAGGTGGGGTAAAGGAGAATGTTACAATGACAGCTTTATAAAGGGGTGGTATTTTACATAATTTAGACCACGTGTTGTAATCAATTAACCCTTTCATTGAAAAACTCCATATAATGCATTTATAAACACCGACAGGACGGTACTACAAATAGAGGCGACCCGGAGCCTCATTAATCACACGCTTAATCTTGGTTGTGTAGACGTACACAACCATCACAGGTGAGTGTACTGGCACTTTTTTAATTATTTAAGTAGCCCTGTGAGTCTACACATGCGCCCTTTCTTTTCTTTTCGCATGTGATTAACGCTTTGGCGTTGGTTGAAACAACCACTAAGGCTGCTGCAAGTGGACACCAGGAACTGTTTAGAGGATTATTCATTACATGCATAAAGATCGTCTTACTAGGACCACGTGACTGATTGAATTGTGAACTGAGAATTAATATCAAAAAAGTAACGGCAAGAGGAGTTGGATAAAAGTGACATTGGTGTTTAGCCTCATCTGTCGAAATAATTTGAACTGTTGGAGTGATGGATTTTTTTATGATGAATAGATGTACCCATAGGGAATTATTGATTGCAGATGCAATAGGTCTGGCTAGTAACATTCAAGGTACAGATAGAATTAATCAGAATCCTTTATCCCACCTTAGTGAAGCTGATAAAAAACATATGGCTGACTTGTTTTTTGAATTAGAAAACAAAAGCAAGGTGGATATTGTTAATCATATTGACACAATGTTTCTTGGACGTTATTTTGAGGAAAACATAGCTCCCAGGGGACTGAGGCTAATCCAAAAATCCTCGTTCCCGCAAGATCTGGAATTTACAAAGAAATGGGATGAATATTCCACATCTTGCTCAATGGGATTTATGAAAATGTTAATTTGTAAGAGGGACTCACTAGCCATGATAGCCTTGGAGAGGGTTAAATGTCTCAGGGATAACCTGGAAATGTATTCCATGTCTCCTGACTTCAAAGAATTTGATTTGGCATTAAAAGTCAAATTAAATAAATTTGAAGAGGATCTAATTAGAAAGAAAGCTATGAAATTATGGAGGGATAGAAAGGAAAGGATAAGTGAGTATGAAAAAATGCCTACCACCACCCCAATAAATGCATCTGAGGAGGGATTAAGAGCACAATTAGATGTGGAAGGGAGGGATAAAAAAGGAAAAGGAGAAAAAATGGATAAATTCACCAATTCCAATAAAGAAAGGTCATTTACTCTCCTTAAGACAGAGAAACAGAGAGCGTATTATGAACAACATATGAATAAAATCACTAATAATCAGAAAAAGAAATGAAATCAAATCAACAACAAGCAACTAGTATTATAACTTCCATGGCAAATGATTCCAATGTAAGAGTAGATAATAGAACTAGCACTAATAAATCTTCACCAAATAAAGAATGCACGTCAAATAAAGAGAGAAAAGCATGCACACATGGAGAAATAGCAACACTGGACATGCAAGTAAGTAACAGAGAAACTGAGAATATCAGTTTCTCTGAAATTACTATACACGAGGTGACTTCAACTCAAACAACGGGTGGCTCTGGGTCAAGGGCTCAATTGGAAGATATGGTAATTCCAATTGGAGATTCTCCCAGTGAAACATACATTTTAGAATTGGACACCAATACAGATAAAATTGAAAAAAATATAGATCAGAACACTGAAATATGGACACAGGAAATAATGATAAACGAAAAGGAAAATAGTAATATGGAAAACACGGGTGAAAATGAGTATATACATAGTTTCGCTGGTATTACGGTCTGGGGTCAATTGGAAATTTTACCTGTAATCACAGAGACATCAAATGTAAATATGTATGCACCTCAAAAGGAAAGAAATTCCAATGAAGGTAACTTACTAAAGTCTATTATCCAAACAAACCTAAAAGACTCAAAAATCACTCAATTTTTTCGGGTGGCCCCAGGGCGACACCCCAAAAGAAAAAGAGAACAAGAGGGTGTAGAGGCAGTGGAAGAACTAGAAGAAGAGAACCCCACGGCACAGAGCACCACTCTGAAAAAGACAAGATCAGGTTAAACCCAATAAGCATGATACAAATAGGGAAACCTGATGATCAGGATAGTGGTATATATAACTTATCGAGCTATACACTTACTAATGATGAACGCTCCCTTCTTAGTAAGGGGCTCTCATTTTGTCCCACAGCAGAAATAGACACATTCTCGCTTTACCTTGACTTTAATGAGTTTTTTAGGAAACTCACGGTACAAAGACATTTTTTACTTGAAGAAAAAAATGGTAAAAATGTTAAGAGAAAACACCCCCATGATGAACAAGAGACAGAAAAGGATAGAACCACAATAGATGAAATAGTACATGTAGACATCAAACACCCAAATAAAAATGTTTTATCCTCTACACCATAAGGGGTCACATATTGAGGCATTCCAACAATTAATATTAAAGGAAGTAAGATCAATTCCCCGAATGAAAATGAGGGATAATTTGAAAAAAGAAGAGAGAGCAACCATTGAATCTATCAGAGAAAATAATGATATTATCATTCGTAATGCAGATAAGGGAGGAGGAATTGTCCTTATGGACAGATCTTGGTATGTGGAAGAGGGCATGAGAATATTGAGTGATACGGAATTTTATGAGAGGTTGGAGGATGATCCTAATATCAGTATCTTTATAAAGTATAATCTTCTAATTAAGAAGGCTTACGAAAAGGGGATACTCAATAAAAAAGAAAATAACTTTTTAGATATTGCGCAATATAGAATACCTTTTTTCTATTTTCTGCCCAAACTGCATAAAGATCCAAAAAATCCTCCTGGATGCCCAATAATATCAGGGATCCAATCCATTACAAGTAATCTATCGCATTATGTAGATTTATTTTTGCAGACATATGTGCTGAGATCAACATCATATCTAAAGGACTCGTCACAATTAATTAAAGAATTAAGGGCTCTACCACCCATGGAGGGATGCGTTTTTCTCTCTCTGGATGTAGTGGCCCTCTATAATAATATTTCACATACGTTGGGAATAAAGGTCATCAAAGAGGTTTTAACTGGAGACACTAATATGCCTATAAACCAAAGAGAATTCATTCTGAGCGCAATAGCGTTCATATTGGAGAACAATGTGTTTTCCTTTGAGGATGGACTATATAAACAGATCAAGGGCTGCGCGATGGGGACGAGATTTGCACCAAGCTATGCTAACCTTTTTATGGGCGCGGTGGAATCCGTCCTCATCGCACAGCCAGGATCATCCACGAGTGGAATACTTTTCTATAGGCGCTTTATAGATGATTTATTCATTATTTGGCATGGATCAATGGAGGAGGCATTGAGCTTTGCGGATAAACTAAATAACAACGATTGGGGGTTAAAATTTACGGCCACAGCATCATCCACTTCTCTCCAATTCTTGGATCTATGGGTGCAGTTCGACCACCTGGGGAGAATATTCACATCCACGTTTTTTAAACCAGTGCATGTGAATAGCTACCTCAAATTCAACAGTGGACACCTTCCTGGATGGATCAAAAATGTGCCTTATGGGCAGTATTGGAGAGTCAGGAAAAACTGTACTCTGGATTCTGACTTTAAGGTGGAATCCAAGATTCTCAAAAAGAGATTCTTGGAAAAAGGCTATCCAAAAAAACTTTTAAAAGATGCATATAAAAGAACGTGCACCCTATCACAAGATTCGTGCTTGGACAGAAGGGAGAATCCGGATAGGGCTTCTGTAAGAACAGAGGAAAAGACAAAGTGGAGTTTAATTACTACATTTTGCCAATCCAGGTCAGTAGTACGGGAGTTATTACAGAAGCATTGGTTTATTTTAAAAGGTGACCCCATTCTCTCCAAAAGTATTCCAGAGAAACCAAATATTATCTTCAGGAAGAATAGAAGTTTAAAAACCTTGCTTGCTCCCAGCAACACGAATAGAAAGAAAAAAATAAGGGATGTGATGACTAATATTAACACAGGAGGCTGTTTCGCATGCAATACACCTAAATGTATGTGTTGTGGCATTATAACCAATAATGCAAAAACCTTTAAATCTAATACCACTAATGAGGTTTTCCAGATCAAACAGAGATTAACATGCCAATCCACCTATGTAGTATACCTGTTGGACAACATGGGGTTTATAATCGCAGTGGGTAATGGTACAAGGTTATTTTCGGCCATTTTATATGAAAGTGTACTGTCTCTTTAAGAAACTCAACTTTTGAATTGGGGGCTGGAAACTGCAGTATAGCACTGTCAAAACACCCCAAGAAGGTCCCCAGGGTGATTTTAATAATTTTTAATAGTTGGTAATAAATATTAAAAAAAAAAAAAAAATGTTATTTATTTTTTTAAACACAAATAGGAAGTTTTTACTAAGAATTGTGATTTTAAGAATCCATGTAGGTATTTTTTAGTGCACAATGCTGTTTCCAGGGGAAATAAGAGGTTAATTGGTTAAGAATGCATTATATGGAGTTTTTCAATGAAAGGGTTAATTGATTACAACACGTGGTCTAAATTATGTAAAATACCATCCCTTTATAAAGCTGTCATTGTAACATTCTCCTTTACCCCACCTGATGAAGACGGCTTAGACCGTTGAAACGCGTTGTGGCAGTGATATTGGAGGAAGAATAAAAGTCGGTTGCCATCTATTAAATTGTCCAGTATTCCTTTGGCGCTCCCTGAGACCGCTGCACCATTGTTTACACGTATCAGAGTCAGACACATTGCTACTCTCCGCTATCCATTAATCTGCTACCAATGTTGGTGCCCTCACGGTGCTACAGCAGCAGGATCAGCACCCTCCTCCTGGATCTCAACCACAGACATTGTAAATGCACAGAGTGGTGAGCTCTATTCCACCCTTCCCCTTCCCTCCAACTTCTCTACTAATCAGTCTCCCTCTTACTAAACTCTCCCTTCTCCAATCCGTCCTGAATGCAGCAGCCAAGATCATATTCCTGTCCAACTGCTACATTGATGCCTCATTGAAGGCCCAATGAGCTGTCATAAGAGCACACAGATGAATAAGTAAGAAGAACCAGATAGAGTCCACCCCACAGGCCACCCCGAAGCACGAGCATATCATTATCTCAAAACTGAAAATAAAGATTACACAAGAACCACAGGATGGATTTCATCAACCAAGGTATCATTTTAATCAATGTAATGTCATCCACCTGGCAATGTATGTAGTTTACTGGGCACAATCCTGCTGACAGGTGCATTTTAAATATTCACTAAGAAGTACGTGGGGTACCTATTGGGGAAATACCTAAGGCAAGAGCTGGTAGAAAAAGAGTCTCCTATAAAAACAGAATACTGATAAGATTATAGTTTAAAGAAAAAAGACCTTGTTCTTTTGAATGGGGGAATTAAACCTCTACACATTGTGAGAGACAATTTGCAGGCCTTGGTTTGTTAGATGATTAAATATTTGAAAAGGAGATGTACCGTATTTTTCGGACTTTAAGACGCACTTTTTTCCTCCAAAATTTTGAAGGAAAGTGGGGAAAGTGCGGGGTGTGTCTTATAGTCCAGAAGTATGGTTGTGGATGGTTGTCCGGCTGTGGATTGTTCTCCGGCTGTGGATAGTGAGGTTGGGAGCGGCAGCAGCGGAGGAGCAGGTCACAGAGGCAGGACCCGCCTGCTGCAGCTAACACTGTGCCCACTGTTAAAGAAAATGAATATTCACTGCTCCCTTCGCCCATAGTGCCTCCCACCTCTATGCATTGAAGCGCGCATTGGGAGGGACTATGGGCGTGTGGAGCGGTGAATATTCATGCTCTTTAATAGAGGGCACACTGTTAGCCACAGCCGCGGCTCCTGCAGCTGCTCAGTGATCACGTGTGCCTGCTACTAAAGAGCATGAATATTCACTACTCTCCACTCCCATGGGCATGGGGAGCAGTGAATATTCATGATCTTTAGTAGCGGGCACACGTGATCGCTGAGCAGCTGCAGGAGCCGCGGCTGAAGCTAACAGTGTGCCCGCTATTAAAGAGAATGAATATTCACTGCTCCACACTGCCATGGGCATGAGGAGCAGTGAATATTCTGGCAGCTGACCTCAACGTGTGAGGGCCCATGTCTTTGACGTCATGCGCTGCTTACAAGCTAATGTCAGCTGCTGGCATCAGAACAGAACGCCGCTGGAGAAGAGGGAAGGTGAGTAGAATCCTTTATTATTTTTATGTGTGCTGGGTGAGGGGGCCATATATACCAGAATGGGGATGGGGAGTGCCATATATACCAGGATGAGGATGGGGGGTGCCATATAAAACAGGATGGGGATGAGGGTGCCATATATAACAGGATGGGGATGAGGGGTGCCATATATAACAGGATGGGGATGAGGAGTGCCATATATAACAGGATGGGGATGATGGGTGCCATCTATAACAGGATGGGGATGAGGCATGCCATATATAGCAGGATGGGGATGGGGGTGCCATTTACACCAGGATGGGCATGGGGTGCCATATATACAAGGATGGGGATGGGGGTGCCATATATACCAGGATGGGGATGAGGGGTGCCTTATATAACAGGATGGGTATGGGGGTGCCATATATAACTGGATGGGGATGGGTGTGTCATATATACCAGAATGGGAATGTGGGGGGCCATGTATACCAGGATGGAGGGCCATGTATGCCAGAATGGGGGTCCATGTATACCAGGATGGAGAGCCATGTATACCAGGATGGGGGGCCATATATAACAGGATGGAGGGCCATGTATACCAGGATGGGAATGGAGGCATGTATACTAGGGTGGGGATAGGTGCATTTATACCAGGATAGGGATGGGGGACCATGAATACCAGGATGGGGGGCCATGTATACAAGGATGGGGATGGGGGCCATGTATACCAGGATGGAGATGGGGACCACGTATATTAGTATGGGGCCATATATACCAGGATGGGGGATATTAGTTCACAATTGGGAAACATTACCCCTATAACAGTGTCAGTAGCAGACCCCCCCACCATAAAAAAGCACATTAGAAATATGATGTGCAAAAAAAGTCTCTCAAAAGGGACCTGAACAAAAAAATCTAGAGGATGACCAAAAGCGAGCTTTCAGGAACAGTCCAGCATTAGTGGGAGCATGAACCACAGCCCCTCCTTGCAGATTAGGCATCAAAAGAGATTTGTGTTCTAAATTAATTTAGGAACTGTCTAGAAGATCAGCAAAACAGAAAAACACTTATCAAAAAGAACAGTTAGGGCTAGTGATGAGCAAGTACTAAAATGCTCAGGTAGTCGAGCAAATCGTAATGCTCGGGTGCTCGACCTGAGTAACGAGTATAATGGAAGTCAATGGGAAACTCAAGCATTTTTCTGTCGGGCCTCCAGGAGGGCTATCTATGGAAACAGTGCTGAAATGGCATGGGAACAGCATGGGGAAGACCCCTGGAAGCATCTATGAATCCCAGGTCGCTGCTGTGAACAATGTTATCAGCGTATTACGCCACTTTTACAGACTGACTGTAACATCCCTGGCGGCGTGCTGGCATGGCTTACCACCTCCCACCATGCAAGACCGCCATCTTACCTATCAGCCCAGGCTGCACACTATGCTCCAGTACCAGCTGTGTCTCTTGTCTGATTGCTTAGGGCGGCGGCGCAGTTACTGCCTGATTCTTATAGTTACTGTGTGTGCACTCCTAATGCCTCCCCAGCCTATTGCTGTGAGTCACTGGATACTTAAACCCCCTCCACCCAGTAGTAGGGGCCTGAACAACACTTTCTTACAGTGTGTTCTGTGCAACTGAGTTGCCAGGTCCTGTCCTGTATCTTGTCTGTTCCCGCCACCCTGGGGGCTGTATACCCAGGCCTGTTACCTGTATCTGTGACTTCTAGTCTGTTCCGCCACCCTGGGGGCTGTATACCCAGGCCTGTTGCCTGTATCTGTGACTTCTAGTCTGTTTCCACCACCCTGGGGGCTGAGTTCCCAGGCTAGCTCCTGTATCTTGTTCCTGGATCAGTTCCTGTCTGAACTGTGTCCTAGCCCGTTACCTGTTTGTCTCTATGTCCGAACCTTCCCTTTTCCTGCAGTGTCTGAACCTGCACCTAACTCCAACTCGTTGTCTCTGTACTTCTGTTTGTGAGTTTTGTGTCCACTCGCTACTTCATAGTAAGTAGCTTGTGTGTATCTGGTTCTGCTTGTCCCGTTTCCCTGTCTCAGTATCTACCTCCTGTGTTCTAACTATCTTCCTGTATTTTCCAGTCTGTTCCATGTGAACAGAGCCCTGTCCTGCCTACACCTTCTGCTCTGTTCTGCTCTGCTTGTCCACTGCACCTGCGGTTTCGCTCTGCTCTGCTTGTCCCCCGCATCTGCGGTTTCGCTCTGCTCTGCTTGTCTATCGCATCTGCGGTTTTGCTCTGCTCTGCTTGTTCACCGCACCTGCGGTTTCGCTCTGCTCTGCTTATCCACCCCACCTGCGGTTTCGCTCTGCTCTGCTTGTTCACCGCACCTGTGGTTTCTCTCTGCTCTGCTTGTTCATCACACGTGCGGTTTCGCTCTGCTCTGCTTGTTCACCTCACCTGCGGTTTTGCCCTGCTCTGCTTGTCCACCGCAGCTACGGTTTCGCTCCGCTCTGCTTGTCCACCGCACCTGCGGTTTCGCTCCGTTCTGCTTGTCCACCACACCTGCGGTTTCGCTCCGCTCTGCTTGTCCACCACACCTGCAGTTTCACTCCACCCTGCTTGTCCACCGCACCTGCGGTTTCGCTCTGCTCTACATGTCCACCGCACCTGCGGTTTCGCTCTGCTTGTCCACCGCACCTGCGGTTTCGCTCCGCTCTGCTTGTCCACCGCACCTGCGGTTTCGCACCGCTTGTTCACCGCATCTGCGGTTTCGCTCTGCTCTGCTTGTCCATCGCACCTGCGGATTCGCTCTGCTCTGCCCCGCTTGTCCTCTGCGCCTGCGGTTCTGGTCTGCTGGTCCTCCGTACCCGCGGCTCTGTTCCTGTGTCCCAGTCTGTACTGGTCCGTATCCACCCTGTGTTCATACTGACTCGCCCCCTGGGCCGTGGGGTACCCGGAACCGGGCTTCTGTACGATGCTGGGGGTAGTAGTGGCAACTCGATCCCGTGGCTCAGGGTGGTCAGACCAAATTGTGGCAGTCTATTTATCAGTGTTTTGAATGTCCGACTACACCACCCGTGGATTGCGGTCAGGGATAACCGCCGCTGCAAGGCAGACCACTGAGGCTGGTGTTGGTGTGCAGCACAGGGGTAGGATAACTCCCCACGGGAGGAGCGTAGCCTCAGGGCATCGTGTAGGGAGGATGGGAGTGATGGTACAGGCGCAGCAGTAATCACACAGAGTCCAATGATGCAGTCCAGGGTCTTTTACTCACAGTTATCCAGGTCACTTCTGTCAGCAAGGACTGCCCGAGCCGTGCTGCGCTCACTAGGTGAGGGGCTCGATCAACCTCCAGGTAATCTAGAAGCGCTTCACAGGACCCCCCTTTATGTGTCCTTTCTCTGGCCTCTCATACCCCACCAGTGACCTCACTTCTGTCCGGCTGCCTCAGACCTTGTCTGGTTAACGTGCCAGCCGTTTTCCCTGGGCCCTATGTGGTGCCTTCCTAGCAGGTTTAGCAGGGGGCTGCACCAATGAATGGTCGCAACCTCCGGTTCTTGGCTGAGTGTAGTTTCTCCTCCACCAATTTAGGGATACGGTTCCCCTTCTGCGGCCTGACCCCTCCACTCAGGTGAATTCGGGCGTGCAGTGGCTACTGACCGTTCTGCACCCCTGGGGTCCCTCCTTCCTCCGTGTTCCTGGAGCCTCCCTGCTCCCCTTCTTTCTTCCCTCAGGCTCCGGCCTCTATGCTAGGCCTGCCCAGGGAGCAGAGCCCATGCAGCAGCTCTGCTCCCTGCCTTCTCCTCTCACAGAACTCCCTCCTAAGATGGCCCCCACCTTTTTATACTCCTATCTCTGTGCATCCAGGAACTGCTTCCTCTCTGCTCCTGCACTACTGGGTTCCCCATGTTCTGGGTGTTCCCTCCCTCCCACTCCAGCCAGGGACATGGTCTGTCGTGCTCGCTGCTGGGAGCACCGTGGAGCTGTCCCCCGGAAATGTGGTGTAATGCATGCAGCTGTCAGGGTCCTGATCCACACTCCATCCTTACCTGGAAGTGAGATACCAAACCTCTAACTGAGATGCGATACCTCTGTAGCAACCGAGCCCTCGGGGTGCTACAATACCTGCCAGTAACTGCCTGTCTGCATTCCGGCCATGCCTGCCAGTACCCGCCTGTCTGCATACCAGCCGTACCTGCCAGTACCCGCCTGTCTGCATACCAACCATGCCTGCCAGTACCCACCTGTCTGCATACCAGCTGTGCCTGCCTGTTCCTGCATTCCCCGGTGTGGGTCAACAACTGTGACCGGGGTTTGACCTGGAGTAGCACCTGGTCCCTCTGCTCGGTTCCTCCCTGGTTCACAGAGTTGACTTAGCCGCCGTGCAACCTTGGTCGGACCGAGTTGATACTTAGTTACTTAGTCACGCCCCCCCAGGCATGATCCAGTGGGATCACTAACTACGCTCATGCCAGTTAGTCCGGGTGTGAGCGTAACACTGACAATAAAACATACAAAATGACAATAAAATGGATTTTCCTTGAAAAAATGTTAAAAAACATTCTTTCCAGGATAATGACTTGTATATAAGGCAAAATAAATAATAGAAAAAAAAATGCTCCTCCACACCTTGGGCTATGTTCACACGTAGTGTTTTTGCTGTGATTTTGCACGTTCGCATTGCTTTCAACGGTGAAAAATACATTCACCAGTAAATGTAATTTTAACATTTTACTAACTTATCTGGCCATGTGGGTGTGTGAGACATGATCAGACACATCCTGTTTCATTTATGTAGGAGTGACTCTGAAAGTCACAAAGCCTATTTTTACATGGCCATCAGACGGCCCTCACTATTTGTAGAGGGCCATCAGGCGGCACTTACTGTTGTTAGAGGGCCAGCAGCCAGCTACTGCAACATAATGTATCCATCTGAGGTGATAAAATTTTATTTTTCGAATATATTTTGTAAAGTTTGGAACTTGGATGTCCAGCAAGCGACCCTCACACTTTATATAGTGCCAGCAGGTGGCCTCCACTATTTTTCGAGGGCCAGCTGGCATCTTGGGGACAGATGAGACCAAGATAAAGCTTTTTGGTAAAGCACATCATTCAACAGTTTACTGTAAATTGAATGAGCCCTACAAATAAAAGAACACATTACTTACAGTCAAATATGGTGGAGGTTCAAAGATATTTAGAGAATATTATGCTGTCTTTGGCAAAGGGTGCCTTGACTGTGTGCAAGGCATCATGAAATATGAAGATTCCCAAAGGATTTTGGGTCGCAATGTAATGCCCAGTGACAGAAAGCTGGGTTTGCATCCTAGGTCATGGGTCTTACAGCAGGACATTGACCCCAAACATACTTCAAGAAGCACCCAGAAATGGATGGGAAAAAAGCACTGGAGAGTTCTAAAGTGGTAATTACAGCTCCAGTAGCGTCAAGACTCCCACCACTACCTCTTACATACAGAAGCTGTAGAGAAACTGCGAATGACACATTAAATCATTACATTTTGTTAACTTTGATTCATTTCTGTCAAATTTTAAAAATTTCTGACAACTTCGATGAATTTCTGTCAACTATAATAAATTTCTGGCAACTTTGATGGATTTCTGAGTGCATATCACCGTAAAAATTATGAATCGGTCAATGAGTGTATGGAAGGAATCAATCTAGTTATGGACTGTGGAAGAGATGTATGCGACCAGAATGAACAGTCATTTCCAGCAGATGTTACCACCTAGCACCTGTCCCTATTGTAAATGCAGTTAATAGCGGTATCTATAGGGAATAGAATTTTTTTTTTCATTTGCTTGCAGTAGCACGAAGTATAAAGCAATAATCCCTGACTAGATGCCTGTAATACGCTATCCCTAGTGCTATAGCTCACTTCTACACGAATTGCAGATAAGAGAGGTAATATTGTAGAATATAAAATAGATTTTAACCGAAGAGTTTTTTTGCCCGCTTTCTTGAATTTGGGAGTACAGATCAAAGTTAAAAATTATGAATCGGTCAAAAAGTGCATGGAAAAAATCAATCAAGTTATGCACTGTGGAAGAGATGTATGCGATGGCAATGAACACTCATTTCCAGTTGATGATACCTAGCACCTATCTCTATTGAAAATGCAGCTAACAGCGATATCTATAGGGAAAACATTTTTTTTGTTTGCTTGCAGCAGCAAGGAGTATAAGGCAATAATTCCTGTCTGGATGCTTGTAATACCCTATCTATAGTGCGATAGCTCACCCATACACGAGTTGCAGATAAGAGAGGTAATATTGTAGAATATACAATAAATTTGAATTTGCCTTCCCATTATTAAGGAGTGGGTCTCCTATACTGTTAATGCATATGCAGTAAGTGCAAGGGTTGCCAAAAATTAGGATGCACTCCAATACCACTTTGAAGAGACATAGTTAAGGCCCTCAGAAAAATTGTATTAAAAATTATTAGGGAGTGGGTCTCCTATGCTGTTATTGCATATGCAGTAAGTGCAAGGGCTGCCAAAGATTAGGACGCACTCTAATACCACTTTGAAGAGATGTAGTGAAGGGCTTCAGAAATATTGTATTAAAAATTATTAAGGAGTGGGTCTCCTATACTGTTATTGCGTATGCAGTAAGTGCAAGGGCTGCCCAAAATTAGGACGCACTCCAATACCACTTTGAAGAGACGTAGTGGAGGGACTCAGTAAAAAAATGATTTCCCATTATTAAGGAGTGGCTCTCATAGGCTGGTAATGCCCATTCACTATGTGCATGGGCTGAAAAACATTTCTTCTAGGGGTATATGTATATGTTATGAAATGTTAGAGGTAGGCCTCTAAAAATTGTTCCTACGGGCATCATAAACACCTTTTAAAACATTAATGGGAGTGTTGCATAATGGTCACCCTGTTGATATGGTGGTGGAGGATGAGGATAAGGAGAAGGAAGGGGACAATAGACGAAATCCTGAAGCATATACCCATGTCTGAGTTTGAAGGGGTTCATGGGAATAGACCAGAAAAAAACAAGAACACTGGATTTGAGTTTATGTTCTGCTGCTGTCATCCGATGGTGTTGAGAAGTCTGGGCCAATCCAGCCCTTGTTCATTTTGATAAGAGTCAGCCTGTCAGCATTTTCAGTTGGCAGGTGGATGCGCCTATCAGCTATAATACCCTCGACAGCACTAAAAACACGCTCTGACAACATGCTATTGGCAGGCCAGGCCAGGACCTCCAAGGCATAGAGAGCCAGTTTATGCCACGTCATGTGGTAAGGACTTTATATTTATTTTACTTGCTTATATAGGGCCATTAATTTCACAGCACTTTACAGACATCATAATTACCATCCCCATTGTGTCTCACAATCTAAATTCCCTATCAGAATCTCTTGGAATGTGGGAGGAAACCCACAAACAAAGGGAGAACATACAAGCTCCTTGCAAATGTTGTCCATGGTTGGATATGAACCCAAAACCCCAGCGCTGGAAAGCAACAGTGCTAACCACTGAGCCATCATGCTGACCAACTTTGGAATGCTTCCTCCAATCCCAGTCATTGTGAGACTTTTTTTTGTCATACTTTGTACTTAATGTTAATGGTAAATTCAAGACGATAAAATTTGCGCTTAGTTATGAATATAGGAAATTTAGCAAACATTAAGTAAAATTTGCAGTTTTCAAAGTTTTAATTTTTAGTCATACCACACAAAACAGTTAATAAACATTTCTCATATGACTGCTTTACATTAGCATCATTTTTAAAACGCCTTTTTATTTTATTAGAATATTAGAACAGTTTGGCAGCAATTTGCATTTTTTCCAATAAATTTTACAAATTCTATTTATTCAGTTTTGCAGTGGCTTTGAGGCACTTATATGCCAGAAAACCTCAAAAAGTGGTAACATTTTAAAATCTGTACCTCTCAAAGTATTAAAAACTGCATTTATGAAGTTTGTCAACCCTTTAGGTACTTAACAGGAATTAATGCAAAGTGAAATTTAAAAAATAAAAATTACATTCTTTCAACTAAAATGTTGCTTTAGGATCAATCTTTTCATTCTTACAACCTTTAGGCTGAGTGCCCACGATACGTTTTTCAAGCGTTTATGCTGCGGAATTTCCGCAGCATAAACGCTTCAAAAACGCATGGTAATCCGCCCCCCATGGTCCCCAATGACAAGCCGCACTGTCAATGCCCATGCTGCGGATTTTTCTGCAGCGTTTATGCTGGGCTCAAAAATCCACAGCATGTCCATTAATTTTGCGGAAGCGCGGCTTAATCGCCGCCATTGACTTGCATTGAGACGCATATAATCAGTGTCAGTACATTTGTACTCACGGATTATATGTGTTTCAATGTGCGGATGGTACCCAGTTCTGGAGGAGAGGAGACTCTCATCCAGACCTGGGCACCATTGTACCTGTAAAAAAAAGAATAAAATAAAAAATATACATTATATTCACCTTCCGACGGCCCCCGGTCTCCTTCCCTCTGCTTGCGGGCAGGACTGAAGGACCTGCGGTGATGTCACAGTCATGTGACCGCAGGCCCTTCAGTGCAGTGTCCCGCGATCAGCTGGCAGCCAGGAACGAGCGCAGCTACACACCCCGGGCCATCGTAAGGTAAGTATAGGTTTATTTTTTTATTTTTAAACATTTTTACGGTCACACTATATAAATCCATGCTGTTTGCATGGATTTATATAGTGTGACCTAGTTGTCAAGCACTTTCCAAGTGATGCTAAAATCGCCTGGAAAGTGCTTGTCAATCCGCATGCAGAAACGCATGTGAATAACGCTTCAAATCCGCATGTACTTGGCAGGAAAAACGCATGCACAATCTGCATGCGTTTTTTCTGCCAGGGAGATGCAGAAATGATGCACAAATTTTCTGCTTCATTTCTGCATTGTGGGCACATAACCTTATTGAAAGAAAATGCACCAAATATTTGTAAGGTTATGTGCCCATGATGCAGAAATGCTGCGGATTTTTCCTGAGCGTTTCTGCATCTCCCTGGCAGAAAAAACACATGCTGATTTTACATGCGTTTTTTTCTGCCAGGTAGAAGCGTAAGTGAAGCGTTTTGAACATGTGATTTCGCATGTGGACTGTCAAGCGCTTTTAGCATCACTTGTAAAAGTGCTTGACGACTTGGTCACACTATATAAATCCATGCAACCGGCATGGATTTATATAGTGTGACCAAGTTACGATGCTGCAAATGCAGTATCAATAGTAAAAAAAAAAAAACATTATACTCACCTTCAGATGGCCCCTGGTCTCCTCAGCGATGCGTCCGGTATCTTCAGCGGCTCCCGGTGCTCTAAAAAGGACCTTCCATGACGTAATTTAGTCATGTGATGGTCACGCGACCATCTCCGTGACCGTCACATGACTAAATCACGTCACGGAAGGTCCTTGCAGACCACCGTCGGAAGCCAAGGAGACAGCAGCACCGCTCAGAGGAGACCGGGAGTATACGTTTTTTTTTTAATTCTTTTTTAACTACAGGTACTATGGTACCCGGGTCTGGAGGAGAGTCTCCTCTTTTCCAGACCCGGGTACCATCCGTGCATTGAACTGCATAATAACCGCATGTGCACGTGTAGTCATGCGGATGTTATGCAGTCCAATGCAAGTCAATGGCGGCTAAAACACCGCGATTCCGCAAAATTAATGGTAGTCCTGCGGATTTTTCCGCAATGATAATCCGCAGCGGAAATTTCCGCAGCATGTGCACAGCACATGCGGATTATCATTGGGGAATATTGCAGACCTTCTACCAAGCGTTTTTTAAGCGTTTCTGCGGCGGAATTGCCGCTGCAGAAACGCTTAAAAAACGCATCGTGGGCACACAGCATTAAGGTACTGTATTTCTACTCAATATGCCGATACCCCATATGTAATTGAAATCTACTGTTTGGGAACATGGCACTGCACAGAATGCAAGGAGTGCTATTTGACTTTTGGAATGCAGTTTTGGCTGCAATTGATTCTAGACACCAAGTCATATGTGCAGAGCCCCAAAGGGGCCAAAACAGCTGAAACCCTCCACAAGGGAAAGGGATGCCATTTTCCACCCCTCAAAGAATTCATCTAGAGGTGTACTGATCTTTTTGGGCTCACAGGTGCTTCATGAAAGTTTATATCATTGGGGCGTAAAAAGGATGCTTTAGCCTGAAATTTTTTATTTTTACAAGGGGTAATAGGAGAAAATGGACTCCACAATATGTAAAATAAATTCTCCCATACCTGGCAATAGCTCATTTGTAGTCAGAAATTACTGTTTGGACACAAACGATGTTTTAGCCCCAAATTTTTCCTTTTCACAAGGCTAATAGGAGAAAATGAACTGCACAATATATAAGCCAATAATCTTCAGAGTACTGTACAATGATACCCTACATGTTGCTGGGAACTACTGTTTAGGCACACAGCATGTCACAGAAGGGAAGGTGCGCAACTTGACTTTTGGAGCACAATTTCGACTGGAATAGATTGTGGCCACAACAGTGGCTTGCAAAAGTATTCACCCCCTTGGGTTTTTACCTATTTTGTTACATTACAACCGGTATTTAAATATTTTTGTAATCCGATTTGTGTGTGATGCATCAGCATTAAATAGCCTAAGTTAGTCATGTGAATTGAGAAAAATATAGGCATGAATTAAATTTATGGGATAAAATAGCTAAAAATATGTATGTGTTACTGTAAAAGTCAGAAGGCCGGTAAAACCTAGAATTTACCGGTCAATCTGGACATTTACCGAGGCCATCGGTAAAAGCTCAAAATGAAAAGTAAAATTGGACTTTTACAGGTGAAGTCTTGGTAAACAATCTGGACATTTACCGAGGCCGTCGGTTAAAGCTCAAAATGAAAACTAAAATTGGACTTTTACCGGTGAAGTCTTGGTAAATTTTAACATTTCTCAACAGCGTTGGTAAAAGTCAGATGTATTCCATATAAACGAACGATTTTGGACTTTTACCTGGACGAATTGGTAAATCTTTACATTTACCAGCATGTGTTGGTAAAAGTAACTACCAGCATGTGTTGGTAAAAGTAACTTTGAGTCACAGAATTCTGACTCTTACCAGCAGATGATGGTGGTAAAAGTTAACTAAACGCAATTTCCGACTCTGATGAAGGCCTTAATCGTTATAAATATTTTAAGGATAGTCAGGATTGACATCTGTATATATAGAACGTACATAGGTTACAGGGTAGCAGATACCTTACAGGGTAGCAGATTTTGTTCATTGTTATTACCATATTTTCCCCATTTACTCTTATTACATTTATAAAAACTTTGAACACTGTGTCCTCCATTTCCTCGCCCTATCTGCCTAATCAGACACCTTTCCCGCGGTGGCTTACACTTTTTATTACACCCTTCTCAGCTACATTTACCAACTGCGCTTACACCCTTTTCAGCTACATTTTAATGTGCACATTTACCAACTGCGCTTACACCCTTCTCAGCTACATTTTAATGTGCAGATTTACCAACTGCTCTTACACCCTTCTCAGCTACATTTACCAAGAAGCCGTGGTAAATGTGCACATTTACCGACTGCGCTTGGTTAAAGTCAGATGTTCCATCTTCACACCTGATATTTCTGACTTTTACCACGCTCGACGGTAAATGTTAACATTTACCAAGACTTCACAGGTAAAAGTCCAATTTTACTTTTCATTTTGAGCTTTTACCGACGGCCTTGGTAAATGTCCAGATTGACCGGTAAATCCTAGGTCTTACCGGCCTTCTGACTTTTACAGTAACATATGCACTCCTTTTGCGGTGCAGGCAATTAGATTCATAAATCACATGCTTAGTGAAAGGAAGTCCACCTGTGTACAATCTAAGTGTCACATGGTCTGTCAGTATATACACACTTTGTCTGAAAGGCCACAGAGGCTGCAACACCATTAAGTAAGAGGCACCACTAACCAATCACCACCATGAAGACCAAGGAGATCTCCAAACAAGTCAGGGACAAAGTTTTTGAGAAGTACAAGTCAGTGTTTTTCGACAGCAGGGACAAGAAAAATAGTCTGAGTCGAGGGGAAGATGGATGGTGCAAAATACAGGGATATTCTTGAATAAAACCTGTTTCAGTCTGTCAGTGATTTGAGACTGGGATGGAGGTTCACCTTCCAACAAGACAATGACCCAAAGCATACTGTTAAAGCAACACACGAGTGGTTTAAGGGGAAACATGTAAATATTTTGGAGTGGCAAAGCCCAGTCCTTAATCCAATTGAGAATCTGTGGTCAGACTTGAAGATTGCTGTTCACCAGAGGAAACCATCTCACTTGAAGGAGCTGAAGCAGTTTTGCCTTGATAAATGGACAAAAATCCCAATGGCAAGATGTGGAAAGCTCATAGAGACTTATCCAAAGCGACTTGCAGCTGTAAATGCCAGAAAAGGAGGCTCTACAAAGTACTGAGTTTAGGGGGGTAAATAGTTATGCACACTGAAGTTTTCAGCTATTCTGTCCTATTTTTTGTTTGCTTCACAATAATAAAAAAAAAACAAATATTCACAGTTGTAGGCATGTTCTTTACATGAACTGATGAAAACCCTCCAAAAAAAAAAAACAGTGAAATTCCAGGTTTTGAGGTAGCAAAACATGAAAAATGCCAAGGGGGGTCTATACTTTTGCAAGCCACTGTATGTTGCTTTTTCAGTGCCAAAAGGTGCCAAAACTATAGAAGCTCCCCACAAGTGACCCCATTTTGAAAACTGCTCCCCTCAAGGAATGTATCTAGGGTTATAGTGACCTTTCTGGATCTGCAGGTGCTTCTCTAAAGTTAATAACATTGGGACAAAAAATTCAAAATTACATTTTTTAAATAAAATTATGCTTTAGACCCAAATTTTTCATTTTTTTTCAAGGGGTAATAGGAGAAAATTGACTCCACAATATGTAAAACAAATTCTCCCAAATATGGCAATAGCCCATATGTGGTCGGAAACTACTGTTTGTACATACGCCAGGGCTAGGAATGGAACAGCTGATAAACCTAGAGATGGACAACCACGGAAAACTTCCTCCAATGTTGATAACATTTTTAAGAAAAAGTCAGTATTTGATATCCATAAAAGTGATGTACAGATTTTGCACAGAATGAATGAAGAATATGGGGTTAAAGTGAGTCGCCAAACTGTGGTGCGATGGCTAAGAGCAGTAGGGTTGAATGCATGAGTTCCAGCCACAGCCAATAGAAAGAGACAGATTGGTCTAAGGCAGTGGTGACGAACCTATGGCACGCGTGCCAGAGGGGGCACGCAGAGCCCTCCCAGTGGGCACACGCACCATCTCCCCAGCACTGCCGCTGCTACCACTCTACTCAGCCCGCGTGCCAATCCCCTTTTTTTAATGCCGCGGCCACTCTCCTGTGCACGCGTGCGGCCTGACGGGAGACCTCCCATCATGCTGTGCACCCTCCCATCATGCCGCGCGGCATGATGGGAGGGCGCGAGTGCAGAGGAGAGTGGCCGTGGCGCTAGTGATGCGCTAGCGCGCATGCTGAGGAGGGTGAGGGGATGGCACGCAGGCCCACAGGTAGGAATGCGCTATATGAAGACGCCAGATCAGCATTGGAACGGCAAAAGTGAGTATTTATTTATTTTTTTTAATCTGGGTACAGTGAATAGTATGGAGCATCCTGTGAGGCATTATACAATGTGGGGCCATTATACGGTATGGAGCATCATGTGGGGCCTTTATACAGTATGGAGCATCATGTGGGGCCATTATACGGTATGGAGCATCATGTAGGGTCATTATACAGGATGGAGCATCATGTGGGGCCATTATAGAGGATGAAGCATCATGTGGGGCCATTATACAGTATGGAGCATCATGTAGGGTCATTATACTGTATGGAGCATCATGTGGGGCCATTATACAGGATAGAGCATCATGTGCGGCCATTATACAGTATGGAGCATCATGTGGGGCCATTATACAGTATGGAGCATCATGTGGGGCCATTATACTGTGTAGAGCATCATGTGGGGCCGTTATATTGTCTGGAGCATCATGTGGGGCCATTATACTGTATGGAGCATCATATGGGGCCATTATACAGTATGGAGCATCATGTGGGGCCATTGCACAGGATAGAGCATCATGTGGGACCATTACACAGGATGGAGCATCATGTGGGGCCATTATACAGTATGGAGAATCATGTGTGGGCCATTATACAAGATGAAGCATCATGTGGGACAATTATACAGTATGCAGGACTATGCGGGGCCTATGCGAAGTCCATTATTCCATTCTGGGATATCAACAAGTGTGTTTTCAGTGGCTACCCGTACTATACAGGGTGGTCCAAAAGTAGGTGGACAGAAAGTGTAATAAGGTTATGAAGGGGGAGATTTATCAAACATGGTGTAAAGTGAAACTGGCTCAGTTGCCCTTAGCAACCAATCAGATTCCACTTTTCATTCCTCACAGACTCTCTGAAAAAAAAGTCTTTATTTCCAACAAGATGGGGCCCCTCCACATTATTCAAGAGTATTCCGCGAGTATCTTGATGAAACATTTCCTAATAAATGGATTGGCCGAAGAGGCCCACTTGATTGGCCGGCACGTTCACCAGACTTGACCCCAATGGATTTTTTCTTTTGGAGAGTACTCAAGGACAAAGTTTATAGTCGAAAACCAAAAAGTGTCAGTGATTTGAAAAATTACATAAGAAATGCATTTCAAGAAATTAATACCCAAAGAGACTTGTGCAAAAAAGTTTGTCGAAGCGTAAGAGGCAGACTTCAAAGCTGTGCAAATTGTAATGGAAAACAGTTTGAGCACCTGCGTTGATAAAATTTAAGGGCTTTTGTATTATTGTTCAGAATAAAATTTAATTGTCAATGTTATGCTTGTGTTAGTAAATATAATTTTATATATAAATCAAAATAAATGTTATTATTTTCTGGCCACCTACTTTTGGACCACCCTGTATAATGAGCGCCTAATTTCTGCTTGTCTAACGCCCCCTTGGAAGAAGCGTGGCGTCGTCGGCATGCGGCCGACGAAATTTCTAGACACCTTCCCTGCACTTGTGTAAGTGTTGCTGCTCTCCCTACTTAGGTTTACATATGTGTTATAGACCAAGCTGCTTGCACTCACTTTGAAATCCTTCTCAACTTCTCTGCATTTTGACTTCATTTGCATTTTCACTCTATTTGAGTCAGTGATAATTATTTGCATTGGCAATTTATCCTTTGATGATTCTTGGCCACGTATACCTTTCAACCTACCTCTCTGCATTTGCACTTTATTTTTAGCCGGTGACAACTGTTTGCATTTGCACTTTATTTTCTTGATGACAAATCATATGGCATTTAACAACCATGTAATTGCGTCAACATATTCCTCTGTATAAGCTTAGTCCAGGTGAAGAACCTTTCCCTATTTTTATCAAGAACACATGTGGTAGTCATGGTAGCTCCTTTTTCTGCTTTTGCACTTGCCTCTAACAAAGAGTATGTGACTACCAATGGACTTGTGATGGATTTATACACTATTGGAATCATGTATCAAGGGGGTGTGGTCTGTATACTCTCTGGACACTTACTCATATAATCATTAGTATTTTGTTGAAGGATTTAGATATCATTCTCATTATTATTAGTACTTTGTTGAAGGATTTATACTTCATTAGAATGTTCTACTAATCACAGTGGTGTGGGAATTTATCTGCATGTCTTTAATGCAGTGCTCATCACCTTAAAGGAACACAACACAGGCTTGGTGTCTACTATTCTTGTGGCTGAAACTATTCTCCTGCTTATTTTATATACATTTTGTTTGTTTTTTAATTGTTTGAAATAAAATATTTACAGTTTTATCTTTTGTCTATACTCCTTTTCTACCCTAAACGTTACATCAGTGGGTGTTGTGCTTTTTATATGTATGGAGGATGTAAGATGGCCACCGGGCAGGTCCTTGAGGGGAGATATGTATCATCGAGGTTGGTAGCTTCGGTGATCTAAACCCGGGAATGCATGCTCCAGCACGTATAGTGCTGAGGGGGTTAATAGGGCGTATCAGGGCCGGGTTTTACAAGCAGTCATAAGAGATGGGTACTGCCCCATTTTAGCAGACCTGTCCACCTCGGGAATAAGAGATAGAAAGTTCTCCTTGTAGTGTAGGTCTAGAAGTGTCACCAACCAGTAATGACTGTCACCCAAATTTTTGAGAACACAAGGGTCACGGGAAAGGCAGCGTAACATAAACTCAGCCATGCGTGCCAGACTGCTAACAGGCACGACTTCCGTGTCCTCACCAAGAGGACGAGTGACCATGCTCTCCTCCTCCTCCCTGTCCTCAGGCCATCCATGCTGAACAGACGGTATGACAGTTGTACAGGTAGTACCATCTATAGCGCATGAAACGAGCTCCTGTTCTTCCTCCTACTCCTCCTCTTCCTCATTGTCACCCAATCCACGTTGGGATGAGATGAGGCTGGGCTGTGTGTAATCACCCTGTATGGTTTCTTGCTCCATCTCACCGTGCTCTGCCTGCAATGCATCCTCTTTGATTGTGAGCAGAGAGCGTTTCAGAAGACAGAGAAGCGGGATGGTGACGCTAATTATGGCGTCATCGCCGCTCACCACTTGGTGGAGTCCTCAAAGTTTTGGAGGATGGTACATATGTCTGACATCCATGTCCACTCCTGAGGTCTTATGTGTGGAGTCTGAACTGAATACAGACGGCCTTGTTGATGCTGGTAGTCAACAACTGCCCTCTTCTGCTCACAAATCCTTCCCAACATCTGCAATGTAGAGTTCCAATGCGTGGGGACATCACACACCAGTCTGTGAGCATGAAGCTGCAAACGCTGCTGAAACACGGCAAGGGCGGCGGAAGCTATAGGTGACTTTCTAAAATGGGCACACTGGCGGTGTACTTTGACAAGCAGATCTTGCAGCTTCTGGTAGGTTTTGAGAAACCGCTGAACCACGAGGTTAAGCACATGGGCCAGGCATGGTACGTGTGTGAGCTCGCCTCGCCTCAGAGCCGCCACCAGGTTCCGGCCATTGTCACACACGACCATGCCTGGCTGTAGGTTCAGCGATGTCAGCCACAGATCTACCTGCTCTTTCAGAGCGGTCCACAACTCTTCAGCATTGTGCGGTTTGTCACCTAAGCATATTAGCTTCAGCACAGCCTGTTGCCACTTGGCTGAGGCAGTGCTGCAGTGCTTCCAGCTTGTGACTGATGTGGTCATTTTGGAAATGGAGGCTGAAGAGGAGGAGGTGCAGGAGCTGTAGACTTTGGGGGCAACCCTGATTGACCTAGAGCCCGCAATCCATGGCGTCTAGAGGATGTGTTCCATCCCAAGGTCCAACTGGGTCCTGGCTTCCACTATGTTAACCCAGTGTGTCGTCAGCGAGATGTACCGTCCCTGCCCACAAGCACTTGTCCACGTGTCCGTGGTTAGGTGGACTTTCCCAGTAACTGCATTGTTGAGGGCACGGCTAATGTTGTTGGACACAACATCAAGAGAATGCCAAGAGTGTGCAAAGCAGTCATCAAAGCAAAAGGTGGCTACTTTGAAGAACCTAGAATATAAGACATAATTTCAGTTGTTTCACACTTTTTTGTTAACTATATAATTCCACATGTGTTAATTCATAGTTTTGATGCCTTCAGTGTGAATAATTTTCATAGTCATGAAAATACAGAAAAATCTTTAAATGAGAAGGTGTGTCCAAACTTTTGGTCTGTACTGTATCTGCTAGACAATGAATGGCAGACCATTTGGGAAAAATGTGAACCCAAGAGCAAAAACACTGAGCATATTGTCATAAGGAAAGTCAGAACATAAGGAGCTTATAAAAGTAAAAAACCTATATATAGCAAACAATTGGTTAATTGGTGGCACTGCCTACGCTATGCATCATTTAAAACAGATGAAATAGATACACATAAAATTAAATAATAGTGTGAATAATAAAATACTCTGAACCACAAGAGCTAGGCAAATGAAAGGAAGGGAATGACGCAAAGTATATGGTGTGTGTGTGTGTACTGTATGTATGTATAGATATATATTGTGACAGAGTCACTGGTATGATTTATGAGAGGAGGTATGTGTCACACAGGTTGCTAGCCTGTGTGAACTGAAGCGAATAAACTTTCTGCCAGCATGTCATATGCTGGAGGGTTAACTCTCTTAAAGGGCGTGGTTTTAGGGGAATGACCTAGAGATGGGAGGGATGTCATTCCCCATACCTGGACATAACCTGTGTGGGCAAACCGCACACACATATATGGATTGTGCTACATTTTATCTTTTGTTTTGTTGTTTTGCCAAGTAAGGCTGTGTTTATTTTGCTGGAGTGCAGAGCTTTATGCTGTTAATAAAGCCTGCAAAGAAAACACAGGTTCCTGAGTCTACTTCCGGAAGTGGCCGAGCGAGTCGTCCTACCACAGTTGGTGGAGAATGCGGGCAAGATTCCAGGAACACGTGTACCTACCACAGAGAACAGTGGATGTCCTCGGTAAAAGCCGCCAGCCAGCCAGAGAAGTCCGACAGCATGGAGGACCTGCTTAAGCATCTGTTGCAGGCACAGCAGGTGCAACAAACGCAGCACCAGCAGCAGCAAGTGCAGTTCCAGCAGCAGCTACAGCAACAGCAGGCACAGTACCAGCAGCAGCACCTGCAGAGCCAGCTTAGCATGCAGCAGCACCACCAGGAGACGACCAAATTGTTGCTGCAACAGATCCAGTTGCAACAAAAGGTGCAGCAGCAGCACCAGCAGCAGATTCAGCTTCTGGCGGACGCCATCCAGGGCAGGGCAGCCGCCCCACCCCCAGGGCCGACTGATGACTTCCACGTCAGGAAGGCGGTAAGATGGGCCATGCTGAAAATGACCCCCGGGGATGATGTAGAAGCCTTTCTGACAGTCTTTGAGAGGGCGGCTGATCGGGAGAGATTTCCACCAGAACAGTGGGCAGAGGTTCTGGCACTATGCTTGTCCGGTGGACCCCAAAAGGCATATTACGATTTGGCACTGCAGGATGCCAAGGAATACGCCAAGCTACAGACAGAGATCTTAGCACGCCTGGGAGTGAATATGGCGATGAGAGCCCAACGAGTCCACCACTGGGCATATGCCAGCGACAAACCCCCTCACTCGCAGATGTTTGACCTACTGCATCTCATTCAGAAGTGGTTGCAGCCAGAGTCCTCCACTCCAGCCCAGATGGTCGAGCGGGTGGTGATTCATAGATTCGTGCACTCCCTTCTCAAGTCGGTACAGCCTTGGGTTGCCCGGGGGCGATCCCCAGAACGCAGATGACTTCATCGGCCTGGTAGAAAGGTATCAGGTGGTAGAGAAATCCCTCGGGAAACCGGATATAGCCACTTCTCCGTACTGGGATACCCAAAAGGGGGCGGATTAACCATGGAGGGGTCTAGAGCCACCACTGGGGGGCGTCCCACTCCCACTGAAGGTGCCACAAGGACTGTTGTTAAAGATATAGTCTGTTGGCGGTGTCACAGCCCTGGACACGTAGCCGCCCGGTGTCATATTGTCCCCTGAACCCATGGACTGCCTTGGAAGACAGGGTTCCTATTATGCTTATCCAGCCTGCAGTGCAGACTGTCGACCCGGCGAGGGTCCGTTAATGGAGTAAAGGTGCTTGGACTGTTGGACTCTGGTAGTCTGGTGACCTTAATCAGAGCTACCATTCCCCACCAGTTGATCCCTTCCAGAACTGTGGGCGTTCGGTGCATCCATGGCGATGCCAAGGACTATCCTATGGCCACAGTGACAGTGGGAACAGACTGTGGCACCCAGTCCAATGAGGTCGGGGTGGTTAAGGACCTGATACATCCCGTCATACTGGGCCGTGATTTTTCTTTATTTTGGGACTTGTGGGGGAAGGGAACTGGACTAAGTAGCATGGGGAAAAGCCAGGTCCCTGGAGAAGAACCCCCGACGAAGTCTCAATTGGATGAGTCCACACTGTGCATCCTTGCCGGCGATGAGGGCGGGATGGTGACCGAGGAGGCCGACCTCCCTGAGTTAGATGTGTCTGGGGAAAACTTTGGGACTGCTCAAGTTCGGGACCTGACCTTAAAGGGGGCTTTGACCAGGTTACTGTATGTAATGGGGTTGCCCAAGAGCCAGGGGCCAATACCAGGTTCCCCCACTTTGCAGTTCAGGGGGAGTTGCTATATCGGGTGGCTAAACTAAGGGGTGGTGAGACAGTGGAACAGCTGTTAGTGCCGGGACCATACCGACGGAGGGTACTGGATATGGCACACTCACATATCCCGGGGGGACACCTAGGGGTGGAAAAAACTCAGGAGAGAATAGTGAGGAGGTTTTATTGGCCAGGATGTTACCGGGAGATCTTAAACTATTGTAGGTCCTTCCCCACCTGCCAGATAACCGCGCCCACCTCCCACTTCCGTAGCCCCTTCGTTCCACTACCTGTTATAGAAGTTCTCTTTGAGAGGATTGCCATGGACCTCATGGGCCCCTTAGTTAAATCGGCCCAGGGTCACCAATATATCTTGGTCATCATGGACTATGCGACCCGGTAACCAGAAGCGGTACACTTAAGGAACTCGTCCAGTAGGAGCATAGCTCGAGAACTTGTCCACATCTTTGCCAGGACCGGCTTGCCGAAGGAAATCCTGACGGACCAAGGAACCCCATTCATGAGCAAGGTGATGAAGGAGCTGTGTAAAGTGCTTCAAATTAACCAGCTGCGAACCTCTGTTTACCATCCGCAGACTGATGGCCTGGTGGAGCTCTTTTGTAGGACTCTAAATGCAGTGCTCAAAAAGGTCGTAGAGAAGGATGGTCGAGACTGGGACTACCTGCTCCCATTTCTACTGTTTTCCGTCTGGTTTCTCTCCGTTTGAGCTTCTATATGGCCGGCATCCAAGGGGTCTCCTAGATATCGCCAAGGAAACCTGGGAGGTCGAGGTCACACATCGCACATGTCACCCAGTTACAAGAGAGCATGGTGAAAGTGATGCCCATTGTGAAGGAACATCTCCTCCGGGCGCAGGAAGCCCAGGCGAGGGTGTATAACCAGTCGGCAAGGCTGAGACAGTTCCAGCCTGGGGATCGCGTTCTGGTTCTCATTCCCACTGTCCAAAGTAAATTCCTGGCCAAGTGGCAAGGCCCGTATGAGGTGGTGCAGAAACTCAGTGAAGTAAACTACCGAGTCCACCAGCCTGGCCGAAGAAAGCCGCACCAAGTATACCATGTGACCTTGCTCAAGCTGTGGCGGGACCGGGAACCAGTGGAAACGCCTTGCCTGGGAGCCGCTCCTGAAGGCAAGGTGGAAGAGGTCACTATAGCAGAGACGCTATCGCCAGCTCAGAAGCAACAATGTCGAGAACTACTACAGCAAAATCGGGAGTTGTTCTCAGAGTTGCTGGGGCATACTCAGGTGGTAGAGCATGACGTACTGACAGAGCCACATGTAAGAGTGAATCTGAAGCTGTACCGGATTCCGGAAGCACGCCGGAAGGTGATCTCCGACGAGGTAAAGAGGATGTTAGACCTCGGGGTGATAGAGGAGTCAAAGAGTGGGTGGTCGAGCCCAATCGTCCTTGTCCCAAAACTCAACGGAGAGTGGAGGTTTTGTAATGACTACCGCCAGTTGAATGAGGTGTCCAAGTGTGATTGACAAAATCATCGAGAGGCTTGGACCGGCAAGGTACAGCACCACTCTTGACCTGACGAAGGGTTACTGGCAGATCCCCATGTCCCAGACGGCCAAGGAGAAGACGGATTTCTCGACACCTGATGGGTGCTTTCTATATACTCAGATGTCGTTCGGACTACAGGGGGCCCAGCCACCTTCCAGAGGGCTATGGATCGGATCCTAGCCCCATGTAAGAAGTATGCCGCAGTGGGCTGTAGGTACACTAAGATACTACCTACTAGGCCGGAAGTTTAAGTTGGTGTCAGGCCATGCCCCGTTGAGATGGTTGAAGGAAAAGAGGGGTAAAAATGCCAGGGTAACTAGATTGTTCCTAGCTCTTCAGGACTTCAACTTTCACGTAGAGCATAGGCCCGGGAAGTTACACGGGAAAGCTGATGCCCTTTCTAGAATTCCTTTTCATTTAAAACAGATGAAATAGATACACATAAAATTAAATAATAGTTTGAATAATAAAATACTCTGAACTACAAGAGCAAGGCAAATGAAAGGAGGGGAAAGACGCAAAGTATATGGTGTGTGTATATATGTATAGATATATATTGTGACAGAGTCACTGATATGATTTATGAGGGGAGATATGTGTCACACAGGTTGCTAGCCTGTGTCAACTGAAGCCAATAAACTTTCTGCTCAGTCACCATTTTTTTTCTGTTGTGTTTGGAGAGGCAAGGTCTCCAGACTGGACAGCCATAGCTCAGGAGGGAGCTGAAAGCTGGACATAACCTGTGTGGGTGAACCGCACACACATTTATGGACTGTGCTACATTTTATCTTTTGTTTTGTTGTTTTGCCAACTAAGGCTGTGTTTATTTTGCTGGAGTGCAGAGCATTATGCTGTTAATAAAGCCTGCAAAGAAAACCTGGTTTCCTGAGTCTACTTGCGGAAGTGGCCGATCGAGTTGTCCTACCACAGTATACACACACATATATACATATATACATACAGCACTAGAACATTAGCCAAAATAGGTTACAAATGGACACTAATTCACAGCTACTGTGGAACAATCTCAATATAAATGCAAAGAGACACAAAAAAATATAGTGCTATACACTAGTATATTGATATGTGGTATGAAGGACAGAGATATCTGTGTAGATTGTGGACTTGTACTGATAGATGACAGACATGGCAAAATAATGTAGAGAAGATAATTAGTAATACCTTGGTGGTCCATAGCAGTGAGTGTGGCGCACACCCTGATGCACATTTCGGAATAATCCTTTGTCAGGGTGTGGCATCATATTGGGACCGTGAGGTATAAAAAGAGTCTTCAGACAATAGGAGGAGACAGGAGAATGGAGCCGCAGCCGCCGCCAGGAGGAACCTAACTGGCACCCTATTCATGTGACCAGTGACGTCAGGGCACATGGATCATGTGACCAGTCGCTCCGGAATACATCGGGATACAGGCAGCGGCCGACAACCAGTACGCAAGTGGCTCATGCGCACAAGGCCAGTCTGATCATATGGGCAAAATGGTAACAAGGATGAAAAGATAGCATAAGTATGTGGGAAAGCTAACTATGAAAGATGAATGGATGTAAAAGATAAAAGATAATGAGTAGAAAAAAATATATATATATATTTAAGGATATAAATGAGTTATTTAGGAGGAATTAGATCAGTATGACCCAAATAAGAAAAATCACACATGAAAAAAAAATTATACCCTCTGGTAGTAAAATGTCCAGGAATAAAAAGAAACCATTATGGATAAATAAGACAGTACAAAGTTTAATCAGACAAAAACAAAGGGCATTCAAAATCTTGAAGGCCGAGAATACAGAAATAGCATTTCAGGAGCATAAAGACCTAAATAAGAAATGTAAAAAAGAAATCAAGCTAGCAAAGTTTATCTACAGAGAAACAAATCGCCAGTGACATTAAAATAAATCCCAAAACATTTTATAAATACGTCAATGCCAAAAAGAAAAAAAATAGATGGTATCGGCCCCTTAAAAGGCTATAATAACAAGATAATTATAGAGGACAAAAAAAAGGCTGAGATATTAAACAGGCACTTTTCATCCATGTTCACCAGGGATCTTTCAACAGGGCAAAAATCAAAGTTCACCACCTGATATAACTAGTTTAACACAAAAAGAAGTATGCCTGCTTCTGAGCAAATTAAAAATTGACAAATTCCCCTGCCCAGATGGTATTCATCCACTGATACTGAGGGAATTGAGCTCAGTAATTTACAGACCACTGAATCTCATTTTCTTAGACTCTCTTGTAACAGGGGTTGTACCACAGGATTAGAGGATAGCCGATGTGGTACCAATATTTAAGAAAGGTAAGAAGTTTGATCCACGTAACTACTGTCCAGTAAGTCTGACATCGGTAGTTTTTGAGGGCATCATATATTGCAGAGACTAATATAATAATTGATAATCAGCACGGATTTGTGAAAAATAGGTCGGGCCTAACCAACATGTTGGGGATCTATGAGGAGGTAAGTGCAAATCTGGATGTTGGTAATGTGGCTGTTGTGATTTATCTGGACTGCTAAATGATAGGAAACAAAGAGTCGTCATAAATGGTACGTTCTCTAAATCGGATATAGTCAGCAGTGGGGTGCCGCAGGGATGTGTGCTAGGACCGATTTTTTTTAACCTCTTTATTATTGACCTGTGGGATAGAACTGAGAGTAAAGTGTCAGTCTTTGTTGACGACACCAAACTATGTAGGATATTAAAATCTGATCTTGACATTACGATATTGCAGAATGAAGATGAACTGAAACACTTTAATGTAGATACAGTTGTGCTCAAAAGTTTACATACCCCGGCAGAATTTTTGCTTTCTTGGCCTGGTTTCAGAGAATATGAATGATAACAAAAAAACTTTTTCTCCACTCATGGTTATTGGTTGGGTGAAGCCATTTATTGTCAAACTACTGTGTTTTCTCTTTTTAAATCTTAATGACAACCAAAAACATCCAAATGACCCTGATCAAAAGTTCACATACCCCAGTTCTTCATATTATGTATTGCCCCCTTTAACATCAATGACAGCTTGAAGTCTTTTGTGGTAGTTGTGGATGAGGTTCTTTATTTTCGCAGATGGTAAAGCTGCCCATTCTTCTTGGCAAAAAACCTCCATTTCCTGTAAATTCCTGGGCTATCTAACATGAACTTCGAGCTTGAGATCTCCCCAGAGTGGCTCAATGATATTGAGGTCAGGAGACTGAGATGGCCACTCCAGAACCTTCACTTTGTTCTTCTGTAGCCAATGACAGGTTGACTTGGCCTTGTGTTTTGGATCGTTGTCATGTTGGAACATCCAAGTACATCCCATGCGCAGCTTCCGGGCTGATGAGTGCAAATTTGCCTCCAGTATTTGCTGATAACGTGCTGCATTCATCTTTCCTTCAACTTTTACCAAGTTTCCTGTGCTCCTGATTTTCCATTTGTTAATCACAGTTTGAACACTGCTGACTTGCATTATCAATTCCTTGAATATCTTTTTGTATCCCTTTCCTGTGTTATACAGTTCAACTACCTTTCCCGTAGATCCGATGACAATACTTTTGCTTTCCCCATGACTCACAATCCAGAAGAGTCAGTGGCTGAATGAAAGATGCAAGAGTCTGTCTGGATCCCAGAAACTCACTCAGCTTTTATGCACACACACTGATTACAAGCAAACAGGTCACGGGTGAGGATGTTACCTTTAGTAGCCATTCAACCCCATTATTGTCAAATTCTGTGCATGTTATCAGGTCAAAATCACCAGGGTATGTGAACTTTTCATCAGGGTCATTAGGATGTTTTTGGTTGTCAATAAGATTTAAAAAGAGAAAACACAGTAGTTTGACAATAAATGGCTTCACCCAACCAGTAACCATGAGCGGAGAAAAAGTTTTTTTGTTATCATTCATATTCTCTGAAACAAGGCCAAGAAAGCAAAAATTCTGCCGGGGTATGTAAACTTTTGAGCACAACTGTAAATGTAGAGTAATGCACTTATGACGGAGTAATCCTATTGCTGCATACACATTAAATGGGAGTATACTCTGGACTACAGAACAGAAGAAGGACTTGGGTATTCTGATTACAAGTAAGCTGTGCAGCAGTACTCAATGTCAAGCAGCAGTCGCAAAAGCAAACAAGATTTTAGGATGTATAAAAAGAGAAATAAAATCCTGTGATCCCACCGTACTGTTACCCCTTTATAAATCACTGGTGAGGCCACATCTGGAATATGGGATCCAGTTTTGGGCACCACATTTTAAAAAGGATATTCAAAAGTTAGAGTCAGTTCAAAGGCGGGCAACTTGATTATTTCAAGGGATGGAAGGCCTCTCATATGATGAGAGGCTGAAAAAGTTGAGCTTGTTTAGCTTAGAAAAATGACGCCTCAGAGGAGATCTCATTTACATGTATAAATATATGTGTGGTCAGTACAAAGGACTAGCACATGACTTATTTCTTCCAAAGACCATACTAAGGACCAGGGGGCACTCATTACGCATGGAAGAAAGGCGATTCCGGCACCTAAACAGGAAAGGGTTCTTTACAGTCAGAGCAGTCAGACTGTGGAATGCCCTACCACAAGAGGTAGTGATGGCAGACACTATAAAAGCTTTTAAAAAAGGGCTGGATGATTTCCTCGATACAGATAACATTGTGGGTTACAGTTAAATTAGACAAAATGTTACAACTACAAAACAAATAAGCAAAAGACACAGGGAGCATGAAAACCCAAAAAAGGATAAACATAAGTAAGTCAAATAACCTGTTTAGCATAAAATACAAAAACTTTATTAATGTTTACAAATACATCAAAAAACAGGTCAGGTAATGCATGATTCAGACAAGAAAATGAATGGACGGGCTAGTGAGTACAGAATTGTGAAGGCCATAGCACAGGCAATCACAAAAAAAATCAGTATGAACATTACATATACATGTATGCATTAGTCTGGGCAGTATAGTATGATAAAAAGAATGCCTACTGCAATGTGAAAGGAGCATGGGAGAAGCTCCTATCCTGCACCCCTCTTTGTGGAGAAAAAGAGTCCACTCAAATAGGTAATGTGTAGTGATGAGCGAGCACTAAAATGCTCGGGTACTCGTTGCTCAGGTCGAGCAAATTGGAATACTCGGGTGCTTGGTCGAGTAACGAGCCCAATGTAAGTCTATGGGAAACTTGAGCATTTTTCTAGCGGCACCCCCTAGGCGGTCGGCAGAGGGCCTAAAAATTGCCCAAATCGATGGGAACAGTGCTCAAATGGCATGGGAACAGCATGGGGAAGACCCCTGTAAGCATTTCTGACTCCCAGGTCACTGCTGTCAACAACGTTGTCAGAGGTATTAGGCCACTTTTACGGACTCACAATAAAACATACAAAAACAAAATCAAAATGGATTTTCCTGGGAAATATGTTAAGGAACATCCTTTCCAGGGTAACGACTTGTATATACGGCAAAATAAATATACAAAAACAAAAATGCTCCTCCAGACCTTGGGCTATGTTCACACGTAGCGTTTTTGATGTGTTTTTGCAGTTTTGCATTGCTTTCAACCAAGACAAATGCATTCACCGGGAAATGTCATTTTAACATTTTACAACCTTATCTGGACATGAGGTGTGTAACATGGAAACAGCATGGGGAAGACTCCTGGAAGCATCTCTCACTCCCAGGGCACTGCCTGGTAATAATACAGACATTTTTGGCAACGTGACAAATCTTAAACTCCATTTAAAATGGGCAAGTTGTGTGTCAAGGGACGGGGAAGTGGACGTTATGGTGATGGTGATAGTGCACGCAGAGGCTGTGGGCAAGATGAAACTGTGCCTGCTGAGGGGGCACAACAAACACTCACGTCATGTCGAACTACCTTCCTGTCCCAATTTCTAGGGGGCCGCGGAACACCACAATTGAAGCCAGAGCAGTGTGAAAAGGTTGTTGGTTGGATAGCAGATAAAGTTTCCAGTCAGTTTGCCACCACCACCACCCTGTGTTCCACATGGTCCAGTCTCAGTAGATGTGGGTCTGGATCACATTATTATTATTACTTTATAGCCATTTGTTCCATCGCACTTTACATGTGAAAAATGGGTATACATCGCAAAAACAATTACAATAATCTTGAACATAAATGTGACAGCGACTGGTACAGGAGAGGACCCTGCCCGCGAGGGCTCAGTCTACATGGCATGGGTGAGGATACAGTAGGTGAAGATAGAGCTGGTCTTGCAGCGGTATGGTAGAGCGAGGGTTACTGCAGGTTGTACGCATGTCTCAAGAGGTGGGTCTTCAGCTTCCTTTTAAAGGTTTCAACAGTAGGAGAGAGTCAGAAATGGTTGGGTAGAGAGTTCCACAGAAGGGGGGATGCACGGGAGAAATCTAGTATGCGATTGTGGGAAGAGGCGAGAAGAGGGGAGTTCAGAAGGAGATCATGTGAGGATTGGAGGTTGCGTGCAGGTACGTACTAGGAGACTAGGTCACAGATGTATGGAGGAGACAGGTTGTGGATAGCTTTGCATTCCAAGGTTAGGGTTTTGAACTGGAGTCTCTGGGTAATGGGGAGCCAGTGAAGGGAGTGACAGAGAGGAGAGGCCAGGGAATAGTGAGGGGAGAGGTGGATTAGTCGGGCAACAGAGTTTAGGATAGATTGGAGGAATGCGAGAGTGTTAGAAGGGAGGCCACAGAGCAGGAGGTTGCATTCGTCGAGAAGGGAGATGATGAGCGCGTACACTAGTGTTTTTGTAAATTCGTGGTTGAGGAATGTGCTGATCCGGAAGATTTTTTTTTGACTTGGAGTTGGCATCTCCCTCACTCTGATCCTCCTTCCTCCCACCATTCCAAGTGCCCTGAGACAACTGATCCCACACTTGGACACTTCGAAGAGCTGTTTTGTTCATCTTTCCATTTATAGATTCTGGCCTCTCGCTCGGTCTGCTCGGAAGTGGAAAGAGCTTGGATATGTGGTTTGAAGGAGAGATTAGAGTCCAGGGTTACCCCAAGAGCTGTTCACTTTTTCCATCGATAAATTTGGGCCTCTCGACCGGCCACCAAAGGTGACGGTGGGAAAGTGCAAATACTGTCGCAAGAGGTGGATAATGATGAAACACAATGAACAGAAAGTCAGGAGGAGGACCAGGGTTCGGAAGTGGAAAACGAAGAGGTGGACAATGAGGTCACTAACCCAACCTGGCAAGGGGACATGTAGAGCGAGGACAGCAGCACACAGGGAGAGGGTGGTGTAGCACCACAACAGGGAGAAACAAGCAGTGTGGTGGCCACAGACACAAGGCGGGCAATTGTTCCCCGGAACACCAACACGACAGAAGTTGCCAGTACAGCTGTTAGGTCTTCCCGAGTCTGGTTCTTTTTAAAAGACTGTTTAGATAACCCCAAAAAGGCAATTTGCAACATCTGCCAGGCCAGCATCAGCAAGAGCACCAAAACTACCAGCCTGACCACCACCAGCATGCTCAGGCACATGACAGCAAAGCACCTGACAGGCTGGGCCAAACACCAAGGTCCAGAAACAGTGTCTGTGGGTGAGACCACTGCCTCTTCCACTGTTGTGTGTGCACGCCAATCCCCTGTCCAAGGCGCATGCGAAGATGCCTCCCGCCCTGCGCATGTCATTGCAAACTTGCAACCATCACCGTCCACGTACTTGTCCCTTTGCAGCATTCATTTGTCCCTACCACAGTTCTTGGAATGCAAGCGCAAGTATGCAGCCATCCTTCCGTGGAGGCGGAAGCTTTTCACAGCCTCATGCCGGCGGCGGCCGGGTGTCCATACTCGATCCCCAGCCGCCACTATTTCTCCCTGTATCGTCTCCGCCTTCCACAAGCGCGGGTCCCAGAAAATTATCCGTGCCCACCCCAGTGCACTTACTGGTAAGGACCGCCTAACCACAAACACGTGGACAGGTGAATGTGGCCAGGGACGGTACGGAGCCAGTCCACAGTAAAAAAACAGCCATACAGTGTCCGGAAACCTTCCCACACACTTTTCTTAGCCAGGGCTGCTTCTCGGCAGGGTTGGACGGGCCCACCGGAGAACCGGAGACTCCTTTGGTGGACCCTGGCTTCTCCATCAGGAGAGTTTATAGTGCCGAGGTGAGGTCGTGATGATGATAGAGGCCACCATCTGCTTGCACTTAAAATGTTGCCTTTTAGGCTCGTAGAGGCGGAAGCTTTTCACAACCTCATAGTGGCGGCGGCCGGGTGTCCATACTCGGTCCCCAGCCGCCACTATTTCTTCCGGTATCGTCTCCGCCTTCCACAAGCGCAGGTCCCACAGAATTACCCGTGCCCTCCCCAGTGCACTTATTGCGAAGAAAAGCCTAACCACAAACACGTGGACAGGTGAATGTGGCCAAGGACGGTACGGAGGCTCCAACCAGCCTGGAATATTTCCAGTGGACTATGGCACAATGCCACGGTATTAGTAGTGCCCCCAGTACCAGTAGCGAAGCCATCCACAATTTCCTTCTCAGGAATTTTATTTGGTAGACTGATTGTCTACCCAAATACATTAGTTTCTCACAAAGGAGCTGAAGATACAGAGTGGCAGTAAGTGCAAGTTTCTCCAGCATGTTAGATATCAGAAGGAGAACAGAGAGGGCAGCACAGTGGCTCAGTGATTACCACTGAAGCCTTGCAGCATCGGGGTCCAGGGTTCAAACCCCACCAAGGACAACATCTGCAAGGATTTTGTATGGTTTGCATGGGTTTCCCCCTCAGTAAAAAAAAGCAGCCATAGAGTGTCCAGGAACCTTCCCACACACCTTTCTTAGCCAAGGCTGCTTCTCGTCAGGGTTGAACAGGCCCACCAGAGAACCAGAGACTCCTCCAGTGGGCCCTGGCTTCTCCATCAGGAGAGTTTTTAGTGCCGAGGTGAGGTCGTGATGATGATAGAGGCCGCCATCTGCTTAGTTTTCTGTTACTTGGAATGCAAGCGCAATTATGCAGCCATCCACCCACCCACAGGCCGCAATACTAAACTGCCACATTTCTGGACTGGTTGCACTTGAAATGTTGCCTTTTAGGCTCGTGGAGGCGGAAGGTTTTCACAACCTCATGCCGGCGGCGGCCGGGTGTCCGTACTCGGTCCCCATCCACCACTATTTCTCCCTGTATCGTCTCCGCCTGCCACAAGTGCAGGTCCCAGAAAATTACCCGTGCCCTCACCAGTGCACTTACTGGGAAGGAAAGCTTAATCACAAACACGTGGACAGGTGAATGTGGCCAGGGATGATACAGAGCCAGTCCACAGTAGAAAAAACAGTCATAGAGTGTCCGGAAACCTTCCCACACACTTTTCTTAGCAAGGGCTGCTTCTAGGCAGGGTTTGGACGGGCCCACCAGAGAACCGGAGACTCCTTCGGTGGGCCCTGGCTTCTCCATCAGGAGAGTTTATAGTGCCGAGGTGAGGTCGTGATGATGATAGAGGCCGCCATCTGCTTAGTTTTCTGTTACTTGGAATGCAAGCGCAATTATGCAGCCATCCACCCACCCACAGGCCGCAATACTAAACTGCCACATTTCTGGACTGGTTGCACTTGAAATGTTGCCTTTTAGGCTCGTGGAGGCGGAAGGTTTTCACAACCTCATGCCGGCGGCGGCCGGGTGTCTGTACTCGGTCCCCATCCACCACTATTTCTCCCTGTATCGTCTCCGCCTGCCACAAGTGCAGGTCCCAGAAAATTACCCGTGCCCTCACCAGTGCACTTACTGGGAAGGAAAGCTTAATCACAAACACGTGGACAGGTGAATGTGGCCAGGGATGATACAGAGCCAGTCCACAGTAGAAAAACAGCCATAGAGTGTCCGGAAACCTTCCCACACACTTTTCTTAGCAAGGGCTGCTTCTAGGCAGGGTTTGGACGGGCCCACCAGAGAACCGGAGATTCCTTCGGTGGGCCCTGGCTTCTCCATCAGGAGAGTTCATAGTGCCAAGGTGAGGTCGTGATGATGATAGAGGCCACCATCTGCTTAGTTTTCTGTTACTTGGAATGTAAGCACAAGTATGCAGCCAGCCACCCACCCACCCACAGGCCGCAATACTAAACTGCCACTTTTCTGGACTGCTTGCACTTGAAATGTTGCCTTTTAGGCTTGTGGAGACGGAAGCTTTTCACAACCTCATGCCGGCGGCGGCCGGGTGTCCATACTCGGTCCCCAGCCACCACTATTTCTTCCAGTATCATCTCCGCCTTCCACAAGCGCGGGTCCCAGAAAATTACCCATACCCTCCCCAGTGCACTTACTGGGAAGGACCGCCTAACCACAAACACGTGGACAGGTGAATGTGGCCAGGGACAGTATAGAGCCAGTCCATAGTAAAAAAAAAACAAAAAAAAAAACAGCCATAGAGTGTCCGGGAACCTTCCCACACACTTTTCTTAGCCAGGGCTGCTTCTCTGCAGGGTTGGATGGGCCCACCAGAGAACCGGAGACTTCTCCGGTGCGCCCTGGCTTCTCCATCAGGAGAGTTCATAGTGCTGAGGTGAGGTCATGATAATGATAGAGGCCACCATCTCCTTAGCTTGCTGCTGGTAGTTTTCTATGGGAATCAGCTTGGCTCCAACCAGCCTGGAATATTTCCAGTGGACTATGGCACAACGCCATGGTATTAGTAGTGCCCCTAGTACCAGTAGCGAAGCCATCAACAATTTCCTTCTCAGGAATTTTATTTAGTAGACTGATTGTCTGCCCAAATACATTAGTTTCTCACAAAGGAGCTGAAGATACTGAGTGGCAGTAAGTGCAAGTTTCTCCAGCATGTTAGATATCAGAAGGAGAACAGAGAGGGTAGCACAGTGGCTCAATGATTACCACTGAAGCCTTGCAGCATTGGGGTCCAGGGTTCAAACTCCACCAAGGACAACAACTGCAAGGATTTTGTATGTTTTCCCTGTGTTTGCGTGGGTTTCCCCCTCAGTAGAAAAGCAGTCATAGAGTGTCCAGGAACCTTTCCACACACTTTTGTTAGCCAGGGCTGCTTCTCGGCAGGGTTGGCCAGGCCCATCAGAGAACCGGAGAATCCTCCGGTGGGCCCTGGCTTCTCCTTCAGGAGAGTTCATAGTGCCGAGGTGAGGTTATGATGATGATAGAGGCCACCATCTGCTTAGTTTTCTGTTACTTGGAATGCATGCTCTAGCCAGCCACCCACCCACCCATCCACAGGCCGCAATACTAAACTGCCACATTTCTGGACTGCTTGCACTTTAAATGTTGCCTTTTAGGCTTGTGGAGGCGGAAGCTTTCCAAAACCTTATAGCGGCAGCGGCCGGGTGTCCATACTTTGTCCCCAACTGCCACTATTTCTCCCGGTATCGTCTCCGCCTTCCACAAGCGCGAGTCCGAGAACATTACCCGTGCCCTTCTCAGCGCACTTAAGTGAGAAGGACCGCCTAACCACAAACACGTGGACAAATGAATGTGGCCAGGGATGGTACATCTCACGGATGCATGTCACTGGGTTAATATTGTGCTCGGTCTCCTAGACAACGACCAAATTATTCTTGATGTTTGGATCATCCATCTCCTTAGTTTTGTGTTACTTGTAATGCAAGCGCAAGTATGCAGCCAACCAGAGGATTGCGGTCCCTGGGTCAATCAGGGTTATCCTTACATTCTACAGCTCCTGCACCACCTCCTCCTCCTCTTCAGCCTCCATCTCCATCACTTGATTAATTTTTTCAGGACATATTCCAGATTATTTACTTAAACTTCGTGTGTGGCAATAACAATGTATGTTTAGGCGACAAACCGCACACCGTTGCAGAGTTGTTGAATGCTGTATCAGAGAACCTGGTGTCAGCTCTGAAGCTAGGCAAGCTCGCACATGTACCAAGCCTGGCCCATGTGCTCAACTTAGTGGTTCTGCAGTTTCTCAAAATCTACACGGATCTGCCAGAGCTGCTTGTGAAAGTACGCCTCGTATGTGCCCATTTCATGAAGTCAACTACAGCTTCCGCCGCTCTGGCAGGGCTTCAGCATCGTTTGCAGTTTCCAGCTCACCGACTGGTGTGTGATGTGACTAAGCGTTGTAAATCAACGTTGCAGATGTTTGGAATGATTTTGAGCAGCAGAGAGCAGTTGATGAGTACCAGTTTCAACACGTCCGTCTGCATTCAGGTCAGCCTCCGCACATAAGAGCTGATGAGTGGGCATGGTTGTCTGACATCTGTGACCTCCTCCAAAATTTTGAGGACTCCACCAAGATGGTGAGCAGCGATGACGTCATAATTAGCGTCACCATCCCGCTTCTCTGTCTACTGAAACGCTTGCTGCTCACAATTAAAGAGGAGGCATTGCAGGAGGAGCAAGGAACTGTACAGGGTGATGCTACCCAGCCCAGCCTCATCTCAGCACAGATTGGGTGATAATGAGGAGGAGGAGGAAGAGAACATAGACAATCATACTCTTCGTGAGAACAGGGAAGTCTTGGCTGTTGGCAGTCTGGCACACAAGGCCGACTTTATGATCCCCCTGCCTTTACCGTGACCATTGCGTTGTACGCATTTTGGGCATTACAGAAAACTGGCACGGCATGAGAGAATTCTTGGAGACGGAGGTGTGAGGTTCTGATTAAGGAGGATGTCAGTCTTAGATCAGTTGCAGAACGGAAGGCACAGGAGGGGAGATACACAGAAATAAGGGAAGAGATATAGGCCGGTGCAGAACTGTGGACAGCTTAGTGGGTGAGAGAGATGAGTTTGTATTGTATTTTGTAGTGATTGTTTAACCTAACCCGTGCAATGACTGGCACAGGGTAGAGGCGTCGGTGAAGCGGCTTAATAGAAATACAACCCTGACTGCTGCATTCAGAAGGGATTGGAGAGGAGACAGTTTGTTTAGAGGGAGACCGATTAGAAGAGAGTTTCACTAGTGAATAAGAGTGACAGTAAGAGTTTTTGCAGTATCAAAGGAGAGAAATGGTCGACGTCTGGAGAAGTTTTTAAGGTGCAGGTGATATGAGCGAATGAGTGATTTTCCAAGTTGAATAAATGAAAGTTGTGTTTCAAATATGACTCCAAGATAGCAAGCGTTCTGAGTGGGATTTATGGTGGCAGCACCTAAAGGAAATTGCAAAGTCAAGTATAGGTAGGTTAGTAGAGGGAGGAAACCGGAGGAGTTCATTTTGGGAGATATTAAGTTCAGGCTCTTGTTGAAGAATTCTAACAAAAAAAAAAAATTCCCATCTGACAACGCTGGCGGCAGAGGTCACAGTCAGACAGTTCATTGGACAACCAAGGAGTACAAGCAAGGAAGACACAAACCTGCAGAGGCAGGAGAACGCTGTCAAAGGTCTGGGACAGTTTTCTCAGACCTTCCCAGTGCCCAGGCCCTGATACACGGGGTACTCTGACAAGGAGGGAAAAGTTTTGGAAAATGCAAGCTGGACACGTGGCATGAACTGTCTTTCTACGCCTTGGAGGTCCTGGCCGCTAGCGTTTTGTCAGAGATAGTTTTTAGTGCCGCCGGGGGCATTATAACTGATAAAACTGATAGGTGCATCCGCCGGTCAACTGAAACTGACAGGCTGACTCTTATAAAAATGAACAAGGGCTGAATTGGGCCAGACTTCCCAACACCTCCAGATGATAGCATCAAACATAAACTCAAATCCAGTGGTTATTTTTTGGGGGGTCTATTCCCAGGCACCCCTTCTCACCCAAACATGGGTATACCCTTCAGGAATTGTTCTATTTTATGTCGCCCTCCTCCTCCTCATCCTCTACCACCATATCACCAGGGAGACCGTGATGCAACACCCACATAATTTTTTTAAGGGTGTTTCTGATTAGAGACGAGCAAATATTTCAATATTCGTTTCGGATTACAATCGCCGTTTTTGCAATATTCGCCAATATAATTGTCGAATATTCGCCGAACATTGCCAAACGCCATTGGATTCAATGGGTGCCAAAACCAAATGTATACATAACACCTTCAAACGGGACCAAAAGCTGCCAAAACACATTAATTTAGGGGCAGTCACCAGGAAAGTGCCAGCAATTGACCCAGAGTACAAGTAGTATAATTATTATTATTCATTATTATAGCACCTTTATTCCATTGCGCTTTACATGTGAAAAGAAGTCACTGACTGGTACAAGAGCAGAGAGGACCCTGCCCGTGAGGGCACACAAACAGTCTATAAGGGATGGGTGATGATACAGTAGGTGAGGGTACAGCTGATCGCGCAGCGGTATGGTAGAGCGAGGGTTACTGCAGGTTGTAGGCTTGTCGGAAGAGATGGGTCTTCAGCTTCCTTTTAAAGGTTTCAACAGTAGGAGAGAGTCTGATATGTTGAGGTACATAGTTCAAGAGTAGAAGGGATGCACAGGAAAAATCTTGAATGCAATTGTGGGAAGAGGAGAGAAGACGGGAGTAGAGAAAGAGATCTTTGAGGATCGGAGGTTGCATGCTGGTATGTACCGGGAGACTAGGTCACAGATATATGGAGCAGACAGGTTGTGGATGGCTTTGCAAGTCATGGTTACAGTTTTGAACTGAAGTCTCTGGCCAATGGGGAGCCAGTGAAGGGATCATAGATTGCAATCTTATATAGATTGCTGGAGCCAATCTACAGCAAAAAGACAGCCATAGAGTGTCCAGGAACCTTCCCACACACTTTTCTTAGCCAGGGCTGCTTCTCAGCAGGGTTTTACGGGCCCACCAGGGAATCCTCGGGTGAGCCCTGGCTTCTCCATCAGGAGAGTTCATGATAGCGCAAACTTTGCTGCTGCTATGGGGCTCATGTGCGGTGGGAGAAAGGTGGGCCCTCAAAATCAAATCCTCTGGTGGGCCCAATGTTCTTCAGTCTGACACTGCTTCTCGGTGAGAGTTGTATTTCACCACAGCCATATTCTTTAGCTCAGTGAAAGGACTGGCATAGAGGGAAACCGTATCTACTCCGGCTGTCATTTCTCCACCACCAGGTTCCGCCCATTGTCACACACGACCATGCCTGGCTGTATGTTCAGCAGTGAGAGCCACAGATCAGGCTGCTGTGTTACAGCTTTCAACAACTCTGCAGCGGTGGGCAGTTTGTCACCTAAGCATTAAGCATATTATCTTCAGCACAGCCTGTTGCCGCTTGGCCAAGGCAGTGCTTCCAGCTTGTGACTGAGGTGGTCAATTTGGAGATGGAGGCCGAACTGGAGGAGGAGGTGCACAAGCTGAACAATGTGATTACATTAAGGTTACATTGGCGAGTCTGGTTTCTATACTAAAGCAAAATCCTACTGTGTTTTTTTTTTTTTTTTAACATCTCTTCAAATGTGTATTGGAGAGCGTCCTAATTTTTGGCAGCCCTTGAAATTGTTGCATATGAAATAACAGTATAGGAGACACATTCCTTAATAATGGGAAGGACAATTCAAACAGATTCTATGTTCTAGAATATTAACTGTCTTATCTGAAATTCTTTTACGGGTGAGGTCTCGCAGTATGGATAGCGTATTACATCGATCCAGCCGGGTATTATTGTCTTATACTGCGTGCTGTTGGTGCTGCCCCCAAAAATTTAAAATCTATTCTTTTCCCTATCGATAATGCTGTCAGAGTCATTTACAATAGGAACAGGTGCTGCTGCTAGGTGGTATCATCACCAGCTACACATGAGTGTTCATTCTGGTCGCATAAATGTCTTCCACAGTGCATAACTTTATTTTTTTTTAATTTCTTTGACCATACTTATGACCATGTGATATTTCAGTTTTTCTTTTTTAATAAATTTGTAAAAATTTCTACATTTCTGTTTTTTTTCAGTCAAGATGGGGTGCTGAGTGTACTTTAATGAGAAAAAAATAAACTTTTTAGAATTTACCAAATGGCTGCAACGAAACAAAGAGTGAAAAATTTAAAGGGATCTGAATACTTTCCATACCCACTGTATGCAGCTGGATTAGTCCTCAGAAGGACTGTTAGTTCAGATGGATATATATATATATATATGTTGTGGAATACCTATACTAACTATAAACAAGCAAATCTCTCCCTGACGCAGCAGCGCCTCTTCCTACTCTGCCTGATTCCGGGGTAGACTGTGAAGAGCATAGCGGTGCCAATCACTGTAATGCCCACAACCAACATGGCTATGGCATAACAGTGCATGGCAGGCAATCCCTGCATGTTCATTGGCTCTCTAAAGAGCGCCAAACATGCAGGGAGGGGACCCTCCACTTGTTATAGAGGGTTTAAAACATCCAAAAAACGTAGACTGACTCCACCACGGTTGCATGAGAAAAAGAGTAAAACCCTCAATTTAGAGGTAATAAATTTATCAGAACATGTCCTTTCTGATACCCAACATGGGGTTTTAGAACTAGGACTAACTTTTGTTCCCAGCAATAACTGCAATTTTTTCACTGCAGTAAAAGACCTACATCTGTTTTTAAGAAATCTCATCTTGAAAAAACTACATTCGAAGACTGAAGCTTCTTTGGGCCTCAACAGCAGGGCTGAACAGGAAGCCATTAGTATTCTTGAGGAACTAGAAAGAGAGAGTTCTGAGGTTCCCACAGGTAAATTTCCTTCCTGTATTCTCCCTAGGTCCACCACGTTTCCTCCCCTATCGCCTTGTCCCCAGGTGGAAATACTCGGTAGACTGGTTATGGAGGAATTTAAATCCATCCCCACTGATAGAAGACATGGCAATCTCCCTGGGGCAGAGAGAAGGGCACTTGGTGAGTTGAGATCACTAAAAGATGTGGTGTTTAAACCTGCGATAAGGGGGGAAACGTGGTGGTCTGGCCTGTCAAGATGTATGAGCAGGAGGCCTTCAGGCAACTTAGAGATAGGACCAGAAATAGGTTACAAGTTTCATTATGGATCAGGGCTCAAAAATTATTATTAAACCTACAGCGCACAAAAATAGAGTCATAGAAAGATCCAGAGATCAATAAATGTAGAAATAGACATAATTTTATTGAGCAATAATCATACAGAAAAGATAAAAGAACTGTGTTCATTTGAACAACAGAACAAGAGGGGAGTTCCTCACAAAGTCTGAACGAGGTCCAGATACAGGTTCACAAAATGCAGTGCAAATCACATGTATGCAGGTAAAAGAAAAGAGGCCAGGGAAAGTCACTAGTTACGGATCACTGAATCTCTTATCATATATCATGAGTCACATTTGTACATATAAAGTCCATCTCATATATATATTGTATTGAGGAGACTCAACAAATGAACAGAGAAAGTTTCCGTGAATCACATGAACCCCATAATACATAGTGTATATACCCAGGTCCCAAGTCTGACCAAAATACGGCTACACAAGTTACCAATCATAAAAAGAAGAAGTCTCAATATGGTAATTACCTGCCCTGCGTGTCTGCACTGCTTGGTTCAGTGCCCCGTCCCCATTAGAGATAGGGAAGCATATATACCCCTGCCCCACAATCCGCAGTCTGGTTTTGCCAGGTACATCTTCTTGATTTTGGACAGGGCATCAATCTCAGGGCATTATTATGAATGTTTTTGAGGGTATGCTGACTTTACATCCAGTCATCCCAACCTGCTATTTACTGCCCAAAGTCCATAAGAATCCTCTGGTTCCCCTGGGGCGTTCGATTGTCTCTGGCATAGGAGGAATTTGCAATTCAATCTGCAAATTTATTGAATTCTACCTACACCCTCTGGGGGAGACCTTGCTTGCCCTCCTATGTCAGGGACACCAAGGACGTCCTCAGGAGACTCGATGGCCTGTCATTGGAGTCGGACATGCTGCTGGTCATGGCCGATGTTGAATCGCTCTACACCTGTATTCAACATTGTCATTGGCTCAGGGCGGTAAAGTTCTACCTTAGTATGAGCAATCTAGATACAGTCTTTTATTCTGGAAATTCTGGAATTTATACTGACGCCTAACTTTTTCATTTTCAAAGATGGCTTCTTTTTACAAAAGCGGGGTACAGCAATGGGCGCGGCGTGCGCACCATCCAATGCAAACCTCTTTCTCGGATTTTGGGAGAGGGAAGTTTTTGGGGATGGTGCACGCACGCCGCTTCCCGGGTTCAGTGTTGGCATCGATACATCAGGGTTCTGCCAATGACCTACATAATTTTATGTCTGAACTTAATCTTAACGGATTTAATATCAAACTTATGTATAAGTTCCATAAGAAACAAATAGATTTCTTGGACATTGAGATTGTGGTAGGAGATAATGATAGTATCCATACCGACATCTTCTGCAAGGAGACGTCGGTACATGCATTGCTTCATGTAACCTCTGCCCATACACTTTCAACCATAAAGGGCATTCCCACAGGCCAGTTTCTAAAAATGAGACATTCGTGCTCGACTGATGAACTATTTGTTAAACAAGCTGAGGACCTCCGTGGCAGGTTTCGTGCACTTGGTTATAGCAATCGCTGCATTAAACGTGGCTACCAGCGAGTGAGACTCAGCGACCGTGGCCAACTCTTGTCCGGCTCCAGGGGGACATAAGAAGGTTCCCAACAAGTAAGATTCATAACCACCTATAACAATCAGTGGGACACCATTCGCTACATTCTGAAAATGGAGCCCACTATTGGTAAATTACTCCCTGAGAGACCATTGGTTACATCCAGAAGGAGTAAAAACTTAAAAGATCTGTTGGTGAAGAGTAGTGATGAGCGAGCGTGCTCGCTACTGCTTGGTACTCGCTACTGCTCAGTACTCGCCCAAGCATCTCACTGTTCGAGATGCTTGGCGCTCGGCGAGTACTTCCTGGATGCTCGGGCGGGAGCTCGAGTCCCCGCCCCGCATGTTTGGCGCTGTTTAGACAGTGAATAAATATGCAGGGATTGCCTCCCACCCACTGAAATGCCGCAGCCATGTTGGTTGTGGCATTACAGTGATAGGCTGGCCGCATAGCGTCATCGGGTCTATATAAGACCCGGTGACCCTATGCTCGTCACATTCTACCCTTCAGACAGGCAGAGTAGGGAGAGGTGCTGCTGAGCTAAGGAGAGAATTGGCGGTTTATTTAGCTAGGAATTCCAGAGCAATATACATCTCAACTAACAGTCCTTCTAAGGACTAATCCAGATGCATATCAATCCTGGTGATAGCAGGAGTTAGGCAGGCAGAGTTTGTAGAGAGTATATAGAGCAGAATAGGGTCCATTGCACGTTCTGTCTGCTGCTGTTACTGATATCCACAGCCCTAGATATCAGGACTAATATTCTTATTGCTCTTAATTCTGATTATTTGCTTGAAAATCAATATAATACACCATTTTTACTGCTCTATTTGCTTGTTAGCAGCATACAGCCAGATTTGTTTGATTTTAATAGCATTGCTGTATTGTGAAAGCAGAGAAACTTGTCCATTATGAGACGTGATCTGATATTACTGCGGTAATGCTCGTGACATTTTTGGGAGCGTGCAAAATATTATACTCCATTTAAAGTCTGCCAGTTGTGTGTTGGTCAACCTATTCACATTTGGAGGCTGACCAACAGAATACTACAAGGCCACTGCCTAAAACCGTGGTCATCAGACGTGATCCGATATTACTGCGGTAATAATCGTGACATTTTGGGAAGCGTGCCAAATATTATACTCCATTTAAAGTCTGCCAGTTGTGTGTTGTTTAACCTATTCACACTTGGACGCTGACCAATACCATACTACAAGGCCACTGTCTAAAACCGTGGTCCTCAGCCCTGATCTGATATTACTGCGGTAATAATCGTTACATTTTGGGGAGCGTGCCAAATATTATACTACATTTAAAGTCTGCCAGTTGTGTGTTGTTCAACCTATTCACACTTGGTCACAGACCAATACCATACTACAAGGCCACTGCCTAAAATCGTGGTCATCAGGCATGATCCGATATTAGTGCGCTAATAATCGTGACATTTTTTGGGAGCGTGCCAAATATTATTGTAACATACCTGGCGGAGTCCTTGCATGGTGGTCCATCTCCCACTGTGCAAGAGCGCGCACTTGATCTCCAGTCCAGAATGTCTCTCTGGCTTCCCTCCATGCTGTCTGTTTGTGTCTGTTTCTGCTGCTTAAGGGCGGCGCCCGATCACTTCCTGCTTTTTGTACCTGCTGTGGGTCACACCCCTTGTGCGTCCTCAGCCTATTGCTGTCTGTCACCTGGTATATAGCTCAGCTGCTCCAATCAATCCCTGCCTGAGCATAGTGTTTCATTCAGTGTGTGCTTTCACTCTGAAGGTGTCAGGTCCCGTTCTTTGTCTCCTGTCTTGCGGTATCAGTTCCCGTGTCTGAACTGAGTCCTGTCTATGTCTCCTGCCTTGCGGTATCAGTTCCCGTGTCTGAACTGAGTCCTGTCTATGTCTCCTGCCTTGCGGTATCAGTTCCCGTGTCTGAACTGAGTCCTGTCTATGTCTCCTGCCTTGCGGTATCAGTTCCCGTGTCTGAACTGAGTCCTGTCTGTGTACTCTTGCCTGCTGCCTTTCCTGGAGGCTGTATTTCCAGGCCTGTCTGAACACGCTCCTAGCCTGTTCCTCCCGCCTTCTAGGGGCCGATTACCTAGATCCGTTCCTGTATCTTGTCTGTCCTGTCTGAACACGCTCCTTGCCTGTTCGTCCCGCCTCTCTGGGGGCCAATTACCCAGACCTGCTCCTGTATCTTGTCTGTCCTGTCTGAACACGCTCCTTGCCTGTTCGTCCCGCCTCTCTGGGGGCCGTATTCCCAGACCCGCTCCTGTGTCCCGCTGCAGTGTCGGTCTCGTCCGTACACTCAGTTCCAGTCTGTACTCTCTGCTATCTTTCATCTGTCTTTTCTCTATGTCCGTTCCTTTCCTTTTTCTGCAGAGTCTGAACTCGTACCTAACTCCTGCCTGTTGTCTCTGTACTCCCGATTGTGAGTTTGTGGTCCACTCGCTACTTCACTGCAAGTACCCTGTGGGTGTCTGGCTCTGCCTTTCCCTTCCTGTCTGTTCCGTGTGAACAGAGCCCTGTCCCCCCTACTCAGCCTTGCCTGCTCTGACTCCTTTGCTCACCGCTCCGGCGGTTCTAGCCTGCTCTGATTCCTTTGCTCACCGCTCCGGCGGTTCTAGCCTGCTCTGACTCCTTTGCTCACCGCTCCGGCGGTTCTAGCCTGCTCTGACTCCTTTGCTCACCGCTCCGGCGGTTCTAGCCTGCTCTGACTCCTTTGCTCACCGCTCCGGCGGTTCTAGTCTGCTCTGACTCCTTTGCTCACCGCTCCGGCGGTTCTAGTCTGCTCTTACTCCTTTGCTTACCGCTCCGGCGGTTCTAGCCTGCTCTGACTCCTTTGCTCGCTGCTCCGGCAGCCTTGCTCCGCTCTGACCCTTTTGCTCGCTGCTCCGGCAGTCTCGCTCCACTCTTGCTCACCGCTCCAGGCGGCCTCGTCCTGCTTTACCCTTGCTCACTGCTCCGGCAGTCTCGCTCAGCTCTGATCCTTTGTTCACCGCTCCTGGCGGCCTTGTCCTGCTCTACTCTTGCTCACCGCTCCAGGCGGCCTTGTCCTGCCCTGTTCTCGCTCACCTCTCTGGGCGGCCTCACTCTGCTGTGTTTGTCCGCCACATCTGTGGTTCTGTTCCTGAGTCCCAGTGTGTACTGGGTCCTATCCCGCCAGTGTCCCTACCTGCTAGTGCCTCCCTGTCTGCACTCTAGCTGTGCTTGCCTGTACCCCTCTGCCTGTATTGTTCCTGAGTCCCAGTGTGTACTGGGTCCTATCCCGCCTGTGTTCCTACCTGCTAGTGCCTCCCTGTCTGCACTCTAGCTGTGCTTGCCTGTACCCCCCTGCCTGCATACCCGCCTGCCTGCATACCAGTCGTGCCTGCCTATACCCACCAGTCTGTGTGCCAGCCTACCAGTCTGTTCCTGTATTCCCCTGTGTGGGTCAACAGCCGTGTCTGGGGTCTGTCCTGGAGTAGCACCTGGTCCCTCTGCTCGGTTCCTCCTTGGTGCACTGGCGTCGTATGCCGTCGTGCGACCCTGGTCGGATCGGGTGAATACCTAGTTAAGCCCCTCCAGGCATTCACTCTCCGGCACGGTCCAGTGGAATCACTACAATCACACGCACACGCCGCTCAGCCCGGGCGTGTGCATTACAATTATACTCAATTTAAAGTATGCCAATTGTGTGTTGTTCAACCTATTCGCGGGTGGCACCACTGCTTCTTCCGCTGTTGTGCATGCAAGCCAATCCTCTGTCCATGGTGCATGCGAAGATGCCTCCTGCCCTGCACCTGTCGTTGCACGCTCTCAAGTAGCAGCATCAGGAAGCACGTCCATGTCCTTGTCCCAGCGCAGCATTCAGTTGTCCATACCCCAGTCCTTGGAACGCAAGCGCAAATACTCAGCTAATGCCCCACAGGCTACACTACTAAATTCCCACATTTCACGACTGCTTGGGCTCAAAATGTTGCCTTTTAGGCTCGTGGAGCGGAAGCATTCCTCAACCTGATGGTGGCAGCCATCCCTTGATACTCTGTCCCCAGCTGCCACTATTTCTCCCAGTGTGCCGTCCCCGCATTACACAAGCAGGTGTCCCAAAACATTAGCCGGGCCCTCAACAACGCAGTTACTGGGAAAGTCCACCTAACCACGGACACGTGGACTAGTGCTTGTGGGCAGGGATGGTACATCTCACTGACGGCACACTGGGTTAACATAGTGGAAGCCAGGACCAAGTCGGACCTTGGGACCGAACACGTCCTCCCGATGCCAAGGATTGCAGGCCCTAGGTCAATCAGGGTTGCCCCCACAGTCTACAGCTCCTGCACCTCATCCTCCTCAGCCTCCTCCTCCTCTTCAGCCTCCATCTTCGAAATGACAACATCAGTCACAAGCTGAAAGCACTGCAGCACTGCCTCGGCCAAGAGGCAACAGGCTGTGCTGAAGCTAATATGCTTAGGTGACAAACCGCACAATGCTGAAGAGTTATGGACAGCTCTGAAAGAGCAGGCAGATCTGTGGCTCACACCACTGAACCGACAGCCAGGCATGGTCGTGTGTGACAATGGCCGGAACCTGGTGGCGGCTCTGAGGCGAGGCGAGCTCACACACGCACCATGCCTGGCCCATGTGCTTAACCTCGTGGTTCAGCTGTTTTTCAAATCCTGTCGGATCTGCTTGCTAAAGTACGCCACCTGTGTACCCATTTTAGAAAGATACCTACAGCTTCCGCCGCCCTTGGCGTGTTTGAGGAGCGTTTTCAGCTTACGGCTCACAGACTGGTGTGTGATGTCCCCACACGTTGGAACTCTACACTGCAGATGTTGGGAAGGATTTTTGAGCAGAAGAGGGCAGTTGTTGAGTACCAGCATCAGCAAGGCCCTCAGTATTCAGTTCAAACTCCACACATAAGACCTCAGGAGTGGACATGGATGTCAGACATACAGTACAGACCAAAAGTTTGGACACACCTTCTCATTTAAAGATTTTTCTGTATTTTCATGACTATGAAAATTGTACATTCACACTGAAGGCATCAAAACTATGAATTAACACATGTGGAATTATATACTTAACAAAAAAGTGTGAAACAACTGAAAATATGTCTTATATTCTAGGTTCTTCAAAGTAGCCACCTTTTGCTTTGATGACTGCTTTGCACACTCTTGGCATTCTGTTGATGAGCTTCAAGAGGTAGTCACCGGAAATGGTTTGCACTTCACTGGTGTGCCCTGTCAGGTTTAATAAGTGGAATTTCTTTCCTTATAAATGGGGTTGGGACCATCAGTTGTGTTGTGCAGAAGTCAGGTGGATACACAGCTGATAGTCCTACTGAATAGACTGTTAGAATTTGTATTATGGCAAGAAAAAAGCAGCTAAGTTAATAAAAACGAGTGGCCATCATTACTTTAAGAAATGACTGTCAGTCAGTCTAAAAAATTGGGCAAACTTTGAAAGTGTCCCCAAGTGCAGTTGCAAAAACCATCAAGCGCTACAAAGAAACTGGCTCACATGAGGATCGCCCCAGGAAAGGAAGACCAAGAGTCACCTCTGCTTCTGAGGATAAGTTTATCCGAGTCACCAGACTCAGAAATCGCAGGTTAACAGCAGCTCAGATTAGAGACCAGGTCAATGCCACACAGAGTTCTAGCAGCAGACACATCTCTACAACAACTGTTAAGAGGAGACTTTGTGCAGCAGGCCTTCATGGTAAAATAGCTGCTAGGAAACCACTGCTAAGGACAGGCAACAAGCAGAAGAGACTTCTTTGGGCTAAAGAACACAAGGAATGGACATTAGACCAGTGGAAATCTGTGCTTTGGTCTGATGAGTCCAAATTTGAGATCTTTGGTTCCATCCACCGTGTCTTTGTGCGACGCAGAGAAGGTGAACGGATGGACTCTACATGCCTGGTTCCCACAGTGAAGCATGGAGGAGGAGGTGTGATGGTGTGGGGGTGCTTTGCTGGTGACACTGTTGGGGATTTATTCAAAATTGAAGGTATACTGAACCAGCATGGCTACCACAGCATCTTGAAGCAGCATGGTATTCCATCCGGTTTGTGTTTAGTTGGACCATCATTTATTTTGCAACAGGACAATGACCCCAATCACACCACCAGGCTGTGTAAGGGCTATTTGACCAAGAAGAAGACTGATGGGGTGCTACTCTAGATGACCTGGCCTGCACAGTCACCAGACCTGAACCCAATCGAGATGGTTTGGGGTGAGCTGGACCGCAGAGTGAAGGCAAAAGGGCCAACAAATGCTAAGCATCTCTGGGAACTCCTTCAAGATTGTTGGAAGACCATTTCCGGTGACTACCTCTTGAAGCTCATCAAGAGAATGCCAAGAGTGTGCAAAGCAGTCATCAAAGCAAAAGGTGGCTACTTTGAAGAACCTAGAATATAAGACATATTTTCAGTTGTTTAACACTTTTTTGTTAAGTATATAATTCCACATGTGTTAATTCATAGTTTTGATGTCTTCAGCGTGAATGTACAATTTTCATAGTCATGAAAATACAGAAAAATCTTTAAATGAGAAGGTGTGTCCAAACTTTTGGTCTGTACTGTATGTACCACCCTCAAAAACTTTGAGGACTCCAACAAGATGGTGAGCGTCGATGACGCCATAATTAGCATCACCATCCCGCTTCTCTATCTTCTGAAACGCTCTCTGCTCACAATCAAAGAGGATGCATTGCAGGCGGAGCACGATGAGATGGATCAAGGAACCATTCAGGGTGATTACATACAGCCCAGGTTCATCTCATCCCAACGTGGATTGGGTGACAATAAGGAAGGGGAGGAGGAGGAGGAAGAACAGGAGCTAGTTTCATGCGCTATAGACAGTAGTACCTGCACAACTGTTATACTGTCTGTTCAGCGTGGATGGCCTGAGGACAGAGAGGAGGAGGAGAAGAGCATGGTCAGTCATCCTCTTGGTGAGGACACGGAAGTCTTGCCTGTTAGCAGTCTGGCATGCATGGCTGAGTTTATGTTACGCTGCCTTTCCCATGACCCTCGCGTTCTCAAAATTTTGGATGACAGTCATTACTGGTTGGTGACACTTCTAGACTCACTCTACAAGGAGAACTTTATATCTCTTATTCCTGAGGCAGACAGGTCTACAAAAATGGGGCAGTACCAGAAGGCCCTTGTTGCGGAACTATTAAAAAAATTCCCATCTGAAAACGTTGGCGGCAGAGGTCACAGTTTGTTAGACAACCAAGGAGTACAGGCGAGAGAGACACAACTTCAATCCAGCAGAGGCAGGGGAACACTGTCAAAGTTCTGGGAGAATTTTCTCAGCCCCTCCAATCGCACAGGCCTTGAATCGTGGGGTACTCTCGCAAAGTTTGGGAAGATGCTGAGGGAGTACCTTGCCTACTGTACCAACATCCTCCGTGATTCCTCTGTGCCTTATAATTATTGGATATCCAAGCTGGATACGTGGAATGAACTGGCTCTCTACGCCTTGGAGGTCCTGGCCTGCCCTGCCGCTAGCGTTTTAACAGAGCAAGTTTTTAGTGCTGCTGGTGGAATTATAACTGATAAGTGCATCCGCCTGTCAACTGAAAATTCTGACAGGCTGACTCTTATAAAAATGAACAAGGACTGGATTGTGCCAGACTTCTCAACACCACCGAATGATAGCAGTATAACGTAAACTCAAATTCAGCGTCTTTTTTTGGGAGGTGTATTCCCATGCACCTCTTCACACCCACACATGGGTATACGCTTCCTGATTTTGGCTATTTAATCTTGTCCTCCTCCTTCTCCTCATCCTCTACCACCATGTCACCAGGGTGACCGTGGTCCATGATGCAACACCCACATAATTTTTTTAAAGGGTGTTTATGATTCCCTTAAAAAAAATGTTTTAAACAGCATGTTCATGTATACCCCCCAGGGGTAAATGTTTGTCAGCCCATACACTTAGTGCATGGGCATTACAAGTATAGGAGACCCGCTCCTTTCTAATTGGAACATTTTTTATGAGGCCCTCCTCTACGTCTCTTCCAAGGGGCATTGGAGTGCCTCCAAATTTTTGGCAACCTTTGCATTCACTGCATAGGCAAACACAATGGGAGACCTACTTCCTAATAATGGGAACATTGTTTTCAGGAGGCCCTCTTCTAAGTCTCTTCATAGGGGTATTGGGGTGCGTACAAATTTTCAAAGTGGTATTGGGGTGCTTCCAAATTTTGGGAAGCCCTGCCACTCACTGCACATGCAATAACAGTATAGGAGACCCACTCTTTAGTAATGGGAACAATAAAACATAGCCGGCTGATGGCTCTCTAATAATAGTGAGGGCCGACTGCTGGACCTTTAAGAATAGTAAAGGCTGCCTGATGGCCCTATAAATATAGGCTTTGTGACTTTCAGAGTCCCTTCCTTCATAAATGAAACCCGGTTTGCCAATCCACCAGCGGATTATGTTTAACAAGCCAAGGTATTCCCAAGACAATCGGTGTGGGAAGATTGTCCAGAACATAGCAAGGAATTATTTCACAATGAACTGACCCCACGCTCAGTTTTACATTATGTACAGTCATGGCCAAAAGTTTTGAGAATGACACCAAAATTATATTTTCACATGATCTGCTGGCCTCTGGTTTTTATTAGTGTTTGTCTGATGTTTATATCACATACAGAAATATAATTGCAATCATATTATGAGTACCAATAGGTTATATTGACAGTTAGAATGAGTTAATGCAGCAAGTCAATATTTGCAGTGTTGCCCCTTCTTCTTCAAGACCTCTGTAATTCTCCCTGGCATGCTCTCAATCAACTTTTGGACCAAATACTGACTGATAGCAGTCCATTCTTGCATAATCAATGCTTGCATTTTGCCAGAATTTGTTGGTTTTTGTTTGTCCACCCATCTCTTGATGATTGACCACAAGTTCTCAATGGGATTAAGATCTGGGGAGTTTCCAGGCTATGGACCCAAAATCTCTATGTTTTGTTCCATGAGCCATTTAGTTATCACCTTTGCTTTATGGCAAGGTGCTCCATCATGCTGGAAAAGGCATTGTTGGGAGCCAAACTGCTCTTGGACGGTTGGGAGAAGTTGCTCTTGGAGGACATTCTGGTACCATTCTTTATTCATGGCTGTGTTTTTAGGCAAGACTGTGAGTGAGCCGATTCCCTTGGCTGAGAAGCAACCCACACACATGAATGGTTTCAGGATGCTTTACAGTTGGCATGAGACAAGACTGGTGGTAGCGCTCACCTCTTCTTCTCCGAATAAGCTGTTTTCCAGATGTCCCAAACAATCGAAAAGGGGATTCATCAGAGAAAATGACTTTGCCCCAGTCCTCAGCAGTCCACTCCCTGTACCTTTTGCAGAATATCAGTCGGTCCTTGATGTTTTTTTCTGGAGAGAAGTGGCTTCTTTGCTGCCCTCCTTCAAACCAGCCCTTGCTCAAAGAGTCTCCGCCTCACAGTGCGTGCAGAAGCACTCACACCAGCCTGCTGCCATTCCTGAGCAAGCTCAGCACTGCTGGTAGTCCGATCCCACAGCTGAAACAGTTTTAAGATACGGTCCTGGCGCTTGCTTGTCTTTCTTGGGCGCCCTGGAGCCTTTTTGACAACAATGGAAGCTCTCTCCTTGAAGTTCTTGATGATGCGATAGATTGTTGACTGAGGTGCAATCTTTGTAGCTGCGATACTCTTCCCTGTTAGGCCATTTTTGTGCAGTGCAATGATGGCTGCACGTGTTTCTTTAGAGATAACCATGGTTAACTGAAGAGAAACAATGATACCAAGAACCAGCCTCCTTTTAAAGTGTCCAGTGATGTCATTCTTACTTAATCATGACTGATTGATCGCCAGCCCTGTCCTCATCAACACCCACACCTGTGTTAATGGATCAATCACTAAAACTATGTTAGCTGCTCCTTTTAAGGCAGGACTGCAATGATGTTGAAATGTGTTTTGGGGGTTAAAGTTCATTTTCTGGGCAAATATTGACTTTGAAAGTACAGTAATTTCTGTTAAGCTGATCACTCTTTGACATTCAGGAGTATATGCAAATTGCCATTACAAAAAATGAAGCAGTAAACTTTGGAAAAATTGCTATTTGTCTCATTCTCAATACTTTTGGCCATGACTTTACAATCTGAATAAATGCTTTCTGTGCAAGTGACACCGAATCAATGGTAAAGATGGAAATAGGTTCAGCTAAAGCACAGCAAGCAAGACCATGAGTTTTCACAATCTCAGCATCAACCATGCTGACTTCGGCTCCACTGTCAACAAAAACAGAAATTTTCTCAGTTTTGCTCTCTAGCACCACCTCAGCTGTCAGGACAAAGCGGGAACTGCAGTTTGGCCACAAATGCACCCCTTGCTTATCCAACTTCAGACTACCAAGAGGTAATCGAGTCTCCTTTTGTTTAGGAATTGAAGGACAGGTCTCAACAAAATGTCCTTTTTTCCCCCAAAAAAAACCATACGCCTTTTTTCTTGCGAATCTCTGGGGAGATGTATGATGTAGAGACACCCAGTAACTGCATGGGTTCTTCCACCTCCCCCACTACTGGTTCACCCCCAGACCGCTCCGCTGGAAGAGGTACACAACCCCGACAAGAAGGCCCCGGAGAAAGTGGTATCACCCGTCTGTCCCGAAGGCGTCTACCAAGACGTATGGCCAAAGACATGGCAGCCTCCAAGGACTGAGGGGTTTCATATACTGCCAAGAGACCTTTCTACCTTTCAGTAAGCCCCTCACAAAATTGACTTCTAAGGGCTGAGTCATTCCATTTGGAATCCGTCGCCCATCTACGGAATTCCGAACTGTACGTTTCCACTGACCGATTCCCCTGCTGAAGACGACGTAGCCTAGACTAAGCCAAGGCGACTCGGTCAGGGTCATCATAGATGAGAGCCAGAGCTCTGATAAACCCCTCCATAGACTGGAGACAAACCGAGTCCTGCGGTAACAAAAACGCCCATGATTGAGGATCTCACTGCAATAGAGAGATCACAATACCAACTCGTTGCTCCTCATTACCGGAGGAGTATGGACGAAGTTTGAAATACAACTTGCATGCCTCCTTAAATACAAAAAACTTGTCCCTACCTCCTGAAAACCTGTCCGGGAGGGCAACATTGGGTTCAGGCTGGACAGGCCTACCTGCTGAGACCCCCACATGGGCGACCTGAAATGATGCTGCTGCTGTACCTCAAATGGAGGTCATTCACCTGCAGAGACAGCCTGTGCAGCCGCTCTGCAACTGAACCCATGCCAATGGAGAAAGGAAAAGAAAAGTGCATGCCCAAAAAACACACAGCGAAAAAAAAAAGAACAAAATGTCAATTTTTTTTTTCCTTTTCAATACGTGCTCGGCCGGCTATAATGTCATGCCAGGTGTGGGAAAGACTTTGTGCAACACAGAGGGAAGAGGGAAAGGGAGCCCAGACACTAGGGAAACGGGGAAGTGGAGACCTCTTAGTCTGGTCTAGTGTCACCCTGTCTCAACCACCGTCCCTATATTGCCTCTTCAGCAATCGCCACACACGTGCCTCGCCCTGTCTTTCCCTGTCGTATGGCTAAGGCTAGGGATGGGAGGAGAGGAGCACCCAGTCAATCTCCACTAAATTCTATAGACAACAAGGGTAGACAAACAAGGAGAGAATGCTTAGCTTTAGACGACTCCAGACAAATGCGAACTCGGCCTCAAGCTCCCGAGAGGACGAAGTACTGCTCTTGCTAAGCCTTCACAAGTAGAAATTAATATAGCTGGCACCTCCTTCTCAGACACACCAGGTATATATACACCCAGCCCAGGGAGCTAATTACCAGAGGGAGGTAGCCGCTAGGTCCTAGAGACAGCCTCTCATCTAAGAAGATGTCTGTAATGCCAAACGTAGAGATCTCCTGCAACAAACTGCAGGGCGACTGTCTTTCACCTCTGATACACCCGTGACAGCCTACCTTCCTGTCCCACTTTGTAGGAAGCCACGGAACACCACTATTGAAGCTAGAGCAGTGTGAAAAGGTTGTTGGTTGGATAGCAGATAATTCTTCCAGTCAGTTTGCCATCACCACCACCCTGTCTTCCACACAGTCCAGTCTTAGTAGCTGTGAGTCTGGACCACATATTCCTCACCCTGATCCTCCTTCCTCCCACCATGCCGAGTGCCCGGAGTCCACTGATCCCACACTTGGACACTCCAAAGAGCTGTTCACTTTTCCATTTATAGATACGGGCCTCTCGCCCGGCCCGCTTTAAGCGGGGCAAGAGGAGATCACATGTAGCGATGCCCAAATATTTGAGCAGCCACGGTCACATGAAGGCGATGGTGGTAAAGTGCAATTACTGTCGCAAGAAGTGGATGATGATGATGAGACACAATTGCCAGCAAGTCAGGAGGAGGTCCAGGGTGCGTACGTGGAAGATGAGGTGGTGGATGATGAAGTCACTGACCCAGCCTAGCAAGGTGACATGCATAGTGAGGACAGCAGCACAGGGGGAAGGAGGAGTAGCACGACAACAGGCAGGAACAAGCAGTGGAGTGGCCACACACGCAAGGCATGCAACTGTTTCCCGGAAGACCAACACAAGGGAAGTTGCCAGTCCAAATGTTAGGTCTTTCCGAGTCTGGCTTTTTTTCAAAGACTGTCCAGTTAACCCCAAAAAGAACATTTGCAACATTTGCCATGCCAGCATCAGCAGGGGCAGCAAAACTACCAGCCCAATCACCACCGGCATGCTCAGATACATGACAGCAAAGCACCCGACTAGTTGGGCCGAACTTGCAACCACCACCATCAGCAACCACGTCCTTGTCCCAGCACAGCGTTCAGTTGTCCCTACCCCAGTCCATTGAACGCAAGCGCAAATACGCAGCCAACCACCCACAGTCCACAGCGCTAAACTGACACATTTCTCAAATGCTTGCAAAATGCTTGCACTTGAAATGTTGCCTTTTAGGCTCATGGAAACGGAATCTTTATGCAACCTCATGGCGGCGGCTGTCCCTCGGTACGCAGTCTCCAGTATTTCTCCCGGTGTGCCGTTCCCACCATACACAAGCACGTGTCCCAGAAGATTACACGAGCCTTCAACAACGCAGTTACTGTGAAGGTCCACTTGACTGTGGACACGTGGACAAGTGCTTGTGGACAGGGACGGTACATCTCACTGACGGCACACTGGGTTAATATAGTGGGTTAACATGTCCTTGTCCTCCCGGCGCAGAGGATTGCGGGCCCTGGGTCAATCAGGGTTGCCCCCACATTCTACAGCTCCTGCACCTCCTCCTCTTCAGCCTCCATCTCCTAAATGACCAAATCAGTTGGAAGCTGGAAGCACTGCAGCACTTCCTTAGCCAAGCAGCAACAGGCTGTGCTGAAGCTAATGTGCTTAGATGACAAACCACACACCGCTGCAGGGTTGTTGACAGCTGTAACAGAGCAGGCAGATCTGTGGCTGTCACCGCTGAACCTACAGCCAGGCATGGTCGTGTGTGACAATGGCCAGAACCTGGTGGCAGTTCTGAAGCTTGGCAACCTAACACACGTACAATGCCTGACCCATGTGTTCAATCTAGTGATTCAGTGGTTTCTCAAAACCTACTCAAATCTGCCAGAGCTGCTTGTGAAAGTATGCCGCGTGTGCCCATTTCAGAAAGTCACCTACAGCTTCTGCCAACCTCGCCGTGCTTCAGCAGCGTTTGCAGCTTCCAGCTCACCAACTAGGGTGCGATGTCACTATGCGTTGGAACTCAAAGATGCATATGTTGGGATGGATTTGTGAGCAGCAGAGGGCAGTTGTTGAGTACCAGCTTCAACACGCCTGTCGGTATCCAGGTCAACCTCCGCACATAAGAGCTGATGAGTGGGCATGGATGTCTGACATCTGTGCCGTCCTCCAAAACTTTGACGACTCCACCAAGATGGTGAGTGGCGATGACGCCAAAATTAGAGTCACCATCCCGCTTCTCTATCTACTGAAACGCTCGCTGCTCAGAGGAGGCATTGCACGAGATGGAGCAAGGAACTATACAGGGTGATGCTACACAGCCCAGCCTCATCTCATCTCATCTCATCTCATCTCATCTCAACGTGGATTGGGTGATAGTGAGGAGGAGGAGGAAGAGGAGGAGGAGGAACAGGAGCTTGTTTCCTGCGCTACAGATGGTACTACCCACACAACAGTCATATCATTTGTTTAGCGTGGATGGCCTGAGGAGAGGGAGAACGAGGAGGACCAGGAGGAGGATGATGAGGAGGAGAGCCTCTTGGTCAGGACAGGGAAGTCTTGGCTGTTGGCAGTCTGGCACGCATGGCTGACTTTATGTTCCACTGCCTTTCCCGTGACCCTTGCGTGGTACGCATTTTGGGCAACAGTAATTACTGGTTGGTCACACTTCTAGACCCACGCTACAAGAAGAACTTTCAATCTCTCATTCCCATGGCGGAGAGGTCTAATAAAATGTTGCAGTACCAGACGGCCCTTGTTGAAGAATTATTAAAAAAATTACCATCTGAAAACGCTGGTGGCACAGGTCACAGTTTTTTGGGCAACCAAGGAGTACAGGCGAGGGAGACACAAGTACGATGCAGCAGAGGCAGGGGAACACTGTCAAAGGTGTGGGACAGTTTTCTCAGACCCTTCCAGTGCCCAGGCCCTGATGTGCGGGGTACTCTGACAAGAAGGGAAACGTTTTGGAAGATGCTGAAAGAGTATCTTGCCAACCATACCAACATCCTCCGTGATTCCGCTGTGCCTTATAACTATTGGGTATTCAAGCTGGACAAGTGGCATGAACTGTTTCTCTATGCCTTGGAGGTCCTGGCCTGCCCTGTCGCTAGCGTTTTGTCAGAGCGGGTTCTTAGTGCCGCCGGGGGTATTATAACTCATAGGCGCATCCGCCGGTAACTGAAAATGTTGACAGGCTGACTGTTATCAAAACGAACAAGGGCTGGATTGGGCCAGACTTCTCAACATCACTGGATGATAGCAGTGGAACATAAGGTCAAATCCAGTGGGGGTTTTTTGAGGGGGGGGGGTGTCTATTCCCATGCACCTCTTCACACCCAGACATGAGTATACGCTTCCTGATTTTGTCTATTTTATGTCACCCTCCTTCTTCTCCTTATCCTCCACCACATCAACAGGGTGACCATCATGCAACACCCACATATTTTTTTAAGGGTGTTTATGATGCCCGTAGGAAATTTTTTTTAGAGGCTTAGCTCTAACATTCTTTTACGTGTTCATGTATACCCCCCAGGGGTAACTGTTTTTCAGCCCATGCACTTAGTGCATAGGTATTACCAGTATAGGAAACCCACTCATTAATAATGGGAACAATTTTTTAATGAGGCCCTTCTCTGGTCTCTTCAAAGGGTATTGGAGTGCATCCAAATTTTTGGCAGCCCTTGCAGTCACTGCATGGGCAATACCACTATAGGAGATCCACTACTTAATAACGGGAACAATTTTTTTAATGAGGCCCTCCTCTACGTCTTTTCAAAGGGTATTGGAGTACGTCCAAATTTTTGGCAGCCCTTTCAGTCACTGCATACGCAATAACAGTATAGGGCCCCCACTCCTTAATAATGGTAACAACAAATCATAGCCGGCTGATGGCCCTCTAACAATAGTGAGGGACGACGGCTGGCCCTCTAACAATAGTAAGGGCTGCCTGATGGCCTTGTACAAATAGGCTTTGTGACTTTCAGAGTCCCTCCTTCATAAATGAAACAGGATGTGTCTGATCATGTCTCACATACCACATGGCCAGACAAGGTAGTAAAATGTTAAAATTACATTTACTGGTGTATGTATTTTTCACCATTGAAAGCAATGCAAAAGTGCAAAAATGCATCAAAACTGCTACGTGTGAACATAGCCCAACGTGTGAAGGAGCATTTTTGCTTTTGGTTATTTATTTTGCCTTATATACAAGTCATTACCCTGGAAAGAATGTTCCTAAATATTTTTTCTAGGAAAATCCATTTTGGCTTAGTTTTTGCTTGTTTTATTGTCAGTCTGTAAAAGTGGTGTAATACTCTGAGAACATTGTTCAGAGCAGTGACCTGGGAGTCATAAATGCTTCCAGGGGTCTTCCCGATGTTTCTCCCATATCATTTGAGCACTGTTTCCACCGATTTGGGTAATTTTTAGGCCCACTCCAGATCTTCGGGGGGGGGGGGAGATTGTTTGCAGAAATGTTAATTATATCAGAAATGTGTTCAGAAATTCTTTTTTTCAGTTTTCTAATGGTGCAAACCCACATACAGTACAGACCAAAAGTTTGGACACACCTTCTCATTTAAAGATTTTTCTGTATATTCATGACTATGAAAATTGTACATTCACACTGAAAGCATCAAAACTATGAATTAACACATGTGGAATTATATACTTAACAAAAAAGTGTGAAACAACTGAAAATATGTCTTATATTCTAGGTTCTTCAAAGTAGCCGCCTTTTGCTTTGATGACTGCTTTGCACACTCTTGGCATTCTCTTGATGAGCTTCAAGAGGTAGTCACCGGAAATGGTCTTCCAACAATCTTGAAGGAGTTCCCAGAGATGCTTAGCACTTGTTGGCCCTTTTGCCTTCACTCTGCGGTCCAGCTCACCCCAAACCATCTTGATTTGGCTCAGGTCTAGTAACTGTGGAGGCCAGGTCATCTTGCGTAGCACCCCATCACTCTCCTTCTTGGTCAAATAGCCCTTACACAGCCTGGAGGTGTGTTTGGGGTCATTGTCCTGTTGAAAAATAAATGATGGTCCAACTAAATGCAAACCGGATGGAATAGCATGCCGCTGCAAGATGCTGTGGTAGCCATGCTGGTTCAGTATGCCTTCAATTTTGAATAAATCCCCAACAGTGTCACCAGCAAAGCACCCCCACACCATCACACCTCTTCCTCCATGCTTCACGGGGGAAACCAGGCATGTAGAGTCCATCCGTTCACCTTTTCTGCGTCGCACAAAGACATGGTGGTTGGAACCAAAGATCTCAAATTTGGACTCATCAGACCAAAGCACAGATTTCCACTGGTCTAATGTCCATTCCATGTGTTCTTTAACCCAAACAAGTCTCTTCTGCTTGTTGCCTGTCCTTAGCAGTGGTTTCCTAGCAGCTATTTTACCATGAAGGCCTGCTGCACAAAGTCTCCTCTTAACGGTTGTTGTAGAGATGTGTCTGCTGCTAGAACTCTGTGTGGCATTGACCTGGTCTCTAATCTGAGCTGCTGTTAACCTGTGATTTCTGAGGCTGGTGACTCGGATAAACTTATCCTCAGAAGCAGAGGTGACTCTTGGTCTTCCTTTCCTGGGGCGGTCCTCATGTGAGCCAGTTTCTTTGTAGCGCTTGATGGTTTTTGCAACTGCACTTGGGGACACTTTTAAAGTTTTCCCAATTTTTCGCACTGACTGACCTTCATTTCTTAAAGTAATGATGGCCACTCATTTTTCTCTACTTGGCTGCTTTTTTCTTGCCATAATACAAATTCTAACAGTCTATTCAGTAGGACTATCAGCTGTGTATCCACCAGACTTCTGCACAACACAACTAATGGTCCCAACCCCATTTATAAGGCAAGAAATCCCACTTATTAAACCTGACAGGGCACACCTGTGAAGTGAAAACCATTTCCGGTGACTATCTCTTGAAGCTCATCAAGAGAATGCCAAGAGTGTGCAAAGCAGTCATCAAAGCAAAAGGTGGCTACATTGAATAACCTAGAATATAAGACATATTTTCAGTTGTTTCACACTTTTTTGTTAAGTATATAATTCCACATGTGCTAATTCATAGTTTTGATGCCTTCAGTGTGAATGTACAATTTTCGTAGTCATGAAAATATAGAAAAATCTTTAAATGAGAAGGTGTGTCCAAACTTTTGGTCTGTACTGTACATTTTATCACATGAATTACAATAAATGACATATATTACATGGTCACTGTTGCAGTTAATAAAATGATGTGTATGGAATGATTGTGATTTGTCTGCATTGGAAAAAAAATTTAGTGACCTTTACATATTGACAAAGATTTCACCTGTTTTGTCCGCATCTATAAAATCCTTGGCATTCAAGCCAGGTATGTCGTTTATGAAGTGGATTTATCATTGAAGAGGAAAGGGTATTCCCTAGCGTTTGCGCTCTTTTAGCCACCACCCTGATACCTGGAGATAGAATTTCAGTTAATGTTGAATCATCGTATAGTATAGGTAAAAATTTTAATACTATATTTTTGATACTTTGAAACTGAGGGCTGTATTGAAGAGATAGTGTAATTTGTTTATTATTGTAAAGTTTGTTATCTTTATTTTTGTTACATTCCTTTTTTAATTCTAATAGGTCAGATCTATTTTTACCCTCCACAATGTTATGTGCTCTATTAAGGGTCCACTGTGGGTAGCCTCTTTTTTTCAATTTATTTTTACAATGGGTTATTTCCCTATTTAATTTTTTTTGATTCACTGCAATTGAGTTTTATTCTAATCATTTACCCTACTGGTATGGCCTTAATAGTGTGTACCGGGTGTCCACTCTTGGCGTGGAGAGTCGTGTTACCTGACATTGGTTTAGAAAACGTAGAAGTGGAAATCCCTTGCTCAGTTTCCTCCAACTGTAAATCCAAGAATGAAATATGCCTTGAATGAAAGGAAAATGTAAATGACAGATTCAATGTGTATTCTATAAATAATGGAATAGCAGATCTATCTCCCTTCCATATAATAAGCTGGTCGTCTATAAATCTGGCATACCATTGAATACAATCCAAAAAACGGTTGTCAGTGAAGTATAGAAATTTATGTTCCCAGTAAGACATCACTAGGTTAGCTAATGAAGGGGAGTATTTTGCCCCCATAGATACACCTTTACATTGTAGGTAATATTCATTAAAGTATCTGAAAAAGTTGTGGGACATAAGAAATACAGTGACCTGCTTGATGTAATCACACGGGTCAGTTGTATAATTACTGAAGTTACTGAGATGATACTCAATAGCGCAACTTCCTCTGGTATATTTGTATATAGTAATACAACGTCACAATTGAGCCAAGTATATGTGCAATCCCATGTGATAGTAGATAATTGACTTAACACATCTTTAGAAGATACAGGAACTCTTTGTACCAGTGGTTGAAGGAGATTGTCCAGCCAGTCCCCCAAGTGCTGCGACACCGCATTAATACTTGATATAATAGGTCTCATTGTAGGTGGATCATCGGTCAAAAACGCCAGTACTTCCGGATGATGCTGCGGGCCGCCATCCTGGCCGTACTACTTGGCTGCGCCTGCCGCGTCACCTGCCAGCGTGGCCCGCACTTCCTGTTTGAGCTATAAAGTAGAAAATAAAAATAAATATTCATACACACCTCTCCAGAGGCCCCCGGTCTGCCCGACGCAGCTTCCTCTCTCCTCGGCGGTCCGCGGTGTACTGGCAGGACATGCGGTGACGTCATTTAGTCAGCTGATGGTCACGCGACGGCTGACGTCAGCGGTCAGGTGATGGTCACGTTACCATCAGCTGACTAAATGACGCCACCGCAGGTCCTGGCAGAACACCGTGGGCCGCCAAGGAGAGAGGACGCCACCTGGAGCAGACCGGGGGCTCGCCGGAGGTGTGTATGAATATTTTTTTTTTATTTTTTACTTTATAATTCTTTTTTTTTTTTTACCAATCGTGCAGTATTTTGAGCAGAAATCTCAGTCACCCAATATAAATCCATGCCGGTTGCATGGATTTATATTGTGTGACCAACTTGTCAAGCCCTTTTCCAAGTGATGCTCAAAATCGCTTGGAAAAGCACTTGAAAAACACATGCGGAAATGCATGTAAAAATGCTTAAAAAATACTTCTCCCTGGCAGAAAAAACGCATGTAAAATCTGCATTCGTTTTTTCTGCCAGGGAGAGGAAAAAACGCTCAGGAAGTTTCTGCTTAAAATCTGCATCGTGGGCACATAGCCTTAATCCTCTCCCAAACTTAAAAAGGCCTTTTCCTGTGGACAAAGGGGCTTCCACTGCCCTGTTTTTGTATAAACATATGTACCCTTTTTATAGTCCAACTCTTTGAAAAGAGTTCTAACCATTTTAAATCTGTTTCTCTCACAAAAGGCATCTTCTTTCAGTAATTTGGGCATCAGGAGGACTTCATTCATTTTAACAAAGATGGTTCACATCTCAGACTAAAGCCTGTCAGCTAGTGTGTGGTGGAGTGACCAGAGATTTCTAATATTTTCTATGACATTCAAAATGGAAAGGGATCCACCGAATCCCCAAAATGAGAATCCCACCATAGAGATATCCAGTATTATGTTCTGCAAATACAGGCTAAATTGCATCTAAATAAATGACCACATACTGTGCTCCATTAATATGAATAGCTGACAATAGCACACATAAAACAGTTAGCTGCAATTGACATGCAGACACCTAAAGAGAAATGTGTGCACAGCTGCAGATCTTGCAGATATCTTGCTACATGCTGATTTTAGTAGTAACTGCAATAAAGCCTGAATAGGAAATGCTGTAGCAAGGGTTCTGGGGGAAAAACAAACCAAACAAAAGTCAAAAAGAACTGGCAGGTAAAATGCCAGATGCATGTCGCCACACACTGTGGCTTCCTCAGGGACCTTTGAATCTAATCCACATGTCAATGTTTAAATAGATCAATAATAAGTAATTACACCAATCAGCTGTTTAGCTTCTGGTAAGTCTAAAGAGTTAACAATCAGCACACCTAGTCACGCTAGACCTCCTATTAGTGCTGGTGGGACGGCTTGTATACTTTTTTTGATCAAAAATAGTTCACTAAGTACCCTATATTTATTATGCAATTTTGCTTTACATTTATATATAATTATGGTAGGGTATGAGATATATTTTTGTCTTGCTTCTTTTTTGCTAGTGTGAACATGCCTCTGTTTCTTGTATGTCTGCCATCTTAGACCTCAGTTCACATTGTCTGGTTTTTTGACTTGTTTGCATTCTGTGCAATTTAAGGGTGTGGCATGCCCTTTGTTGAGCTGATTGGTATATATGTAGCTTACCACGGGCCTAGGTGGTCTGGAGTTGGGACCCGGTCCTATTTGTCTACCCTTTTATATGCATTACTTCAACTTTGATATACAGTAAGGTTTTTAATATAGGCAGTATAGGTACCGTCCCAATTTAGGGTCACCTTGCCGCTGGTGGGACGGCTTGTATACTTTTTTTGATCAAAAATAGTTCACTAAGTACCCTATATTTATTATGCAATTTTGCTTTACATTTATATATAATTATGGTAGGGTATGAGATATATTTTTGTCTTGCTTCTTTTTTGCTAGTGTGAACATGCCTCTGTTTCTTGTATGTCTGCCATCTTAGACCTCAGTTCACATTGTCTGGTTTTTTGACTTGTTTGCATTCTGTGCAATTTAAGGGTGTGGCATGCCCTTTGTTGAGCTGATTGGTATATATGTAGCTTACCACGGGCCTAGGTGGTCTGGAGTTGGGACCCGGTCCTATTTGTCTACCCTTTTATATGCATTACTTCTACTTTGATATACAGTAAGGTTTTTAATATAGGCAGTATAGGTACCGTCCCAATTTAGGGTCACCTTGCCGCTGGTGGGACGGCTTGTATACTTTTTTTGATCAAAAATAGTTCACTAAGTACCCTATATTTATTATGCAATTTTGCTTTACATTTATATATAATTATGGTAGGGTATGAGATATATTTTTGTCTTGCTTCTTTTTTGCTAGTGTGAACATGCCTCTGTTTCTTGTATGTCTGCCATCTTAGACCTCAGTTCACATTGTCTGGTTTTTTGACTTGTTTGCATTCTGTGCAATTTAAGGGTGTGGCATGCCCTTTGTTGAGCTGATTGGTATATATGTAGCTTACCACGGGCCTAGGTGGTCTGGAGTTGGGACCCGGTCCTATTTGTCTACCCTTTTATATGCATTACTTCAACTTTGATATACAGTAAGGTTTTTAATATAGGCAGTATAGGTACCGTCCCAATTTAGGGTCACCTTGCCGCTGGTGGGACGGCTTGTATACTTTTTTTGATCAAAAATAGTTCACTAAGTACCCTATATTTATTATGCAATTTTGCTTTACATTTATATATAATTATGGTAGGGTATGAGATATATTTTTGTCTTGCTTCTTTTTTGCTAGTGTGAACATGCCTCTGTTTCTTGTATGTCTGCCATCTTAGACCTCAGTTCACATTGTCTGGTTTTTTGACTTGTTTGCATTCTGTGCAATTTAAGGGTGTGGCATGCCCTTTGTTGAGCTGATTGGTATATATGTAGCTTACCACGGGCCTAGGTGGTCTGGAGTTGGGACCCGGTCCTATTTGTCTACCCTTTTATATGCATTACTTCAACTTTGATATACAGTAAGGTTTTTAATATAGGCAGTATAGGTACCGTCCCAATTTAGGGTCACCTTGCCGCTGGTGGGACGGCTTGTATACTTTTTTTGATCAAAAATAGTTCACTAAGTACCCTATATTTATTATGCAATTTTGCTTTACATTTATATATAATTATGGTAGGGTATGAGATATATTTTTGTCTTGCTTCTTTTTTGCTAGTGTGAACATGCCTCTGTTTCTTGTATGTCTGCCATCTTAGACCTCAGTTCACATTGTCTGGTTTTTTGACTTGTTTGCATTCTGTGCAATTTAAGGGTGTGGCATGCCCTTTGTTGAGCTGATTGGTATATATGTAGCTTACCACGGGCCTAGGTGGTCTGGAGTTGGGACCCGGTCCTATTTGTCTACCCTTTTATATGCATTACTTCAACTTTGATATACAGTAAGGTTTTTAATATAGGCAGTATAGGTACCGTCCCAATTTAGGGTCACCTTGCCGCTGGTGGGACGGCTTGTATACTTTTTTTGATCAAAAATAGTTCACTAAGTACCCTATATTTATTATGCAATTTTGCTTTACATTTATATATAATTATGGTAGGGTATGAGATATATTTTTGTCTTGCTTCTTTTTTGCTAGTGTGAACATGCCTCTGTTTCTTGTATGTCTGCCATCTTAGACCTCAGTTCACATTGTCTGGTTTTTTGACTTGTTTGCATTCTGTGCAATTTAAGGGTGTGGCATGCCCTTTGTTGAGCTGATTGGTATATATGTAGCTTACCACGGGCCTAGGTGGTCTGGAGTTGGGACCCGGTCCTATTTGTCTACCCTTTTATATGCATTACTTCAACTTTGATATACAGTAAGGTTTTTAATATAGGCAGTATAGGTACCGTCCCAATTTAGGGTCACCTTGCCGCTGGTGGGACGGCTTGTATACTTTTTTTGATCAAAAATAGTTCACTAAGTACCCTATATTTATTATGCAATTTTGCTTTACATTTATATATAATTATGGTAGGGTATGATATATACTTTTGTCTTGCTTCTTTTTTGCTAGTGTGAACATGCCTCTGTTTCTTGTATGTCTGCCATCTTAGACCTCAGTTCACATTGTCTGTTTTTTTGACTTGTTTGCATTCTGTGCAATTTAAGGGTGTGGCATGCCCTTTGTTGAGCTGATTGGTATATATGTAGCTTACCACGGGCCTAGGTGGTCTGGAGTTGGGACCCGGTCCTATTTGTCTACCCTTTTATATGCATTACTTCAACTTTGATATACAGTAAGGTTTTTAATATAGGCAGTATAGGTACCGTCCCAATTTAGGGTCACCTTGCCGCTGGTGGGACGGCTTGTATACTTTTTTTGATCAAAAATAGTTCACTAAGTACCCTATATTTATTATGCAATTTTGCTTTACATTTATATATAATTATGGTAGGGTATGAGATATATTTTTGTCTTGCTTCTTTTTTGCTAGTGTGAATGTAGCACCCTGAGGATTCGGCTGCTACAGGGGTATTGCACCTCAATCCAGAGGTGTGATATTCCACTCCCGGGTAAGGATGGAGTGTGGATCTGAGCTCGGTAGGCTGCATGCACTACACACATCCCATTTCCGAGGAGCAGACCGACGGTACTCCCACTTAGAAATGTGCAGGTACGACCGAGTCTGTTCCTGGCTGGAGTGGGAGGGGGGTGGAACATCCCAAGTAGTGTAGGGGCAGATAGGGGGAGCAGCCTGAGTAAAGTTAGGAGCTCATTGGGTGCTGGTCACCTGAGCTCACACATAGAGGGTGTATATAAGGTGGGCACCAACTAAGAACAGGGTCAGATGCAGAGAACAAGTCAGGAGCAGAGGAGAAGGAAAGACCCAGAGTGAGAGAGGAGAGAGAGAGACCCAGAGGCACAGAAGAACAGGACTCTAAGATCCCAAATTAAAACCCCGGGTGAAGAGTCGGCATCAGGGTACCGGAACCCAAGCTGGTGGGGGTAAAAACATTCCCCAGCCAGAGACCGGAGACCGTGGGCAGCGTTTGCCACGGTCACCCACTACATCCACCCCGAAGGCACACCACATGAAGGGTCAGGGAACCCAAGGCCAAGGGTGTCCCAACAGAAGGCCCGAGGGAGCTGGACCTAGGTGGATCACTGGTGGGGACGGCCAGAGAACGGGACAGAAGGAGAGCTCAGGGCCACGCTCCGGACTTGTTTGGGGGTTGGCTGGATCCAGGACCTGGTGGACGCAGCACGGCTCGGGTGGTCACTCGGAGCTGGAGTGACCAGTACAACATCTGCAGTAAGTAAACACCCTTAACTGCATAACCCGACTCTGTCTTCACTGCCGTCTGCACTGCACCACCACAACCCCCATCCTCTGCACCTGTTCCCCCTGAGGCTATACCCCTCCCGTTGGGGGTTATCATCACAAGCTGCACCTGCACCATCAGCCTCAGCGGACCCTGCTGCAGCGGCGGCCACAGTGACCGCATCACAACGGGTGGCGTAGTCGACACAAAAGAACTCTTAATAACATCTGTAGGACTGCCACATAACACTGAGCTTGACGCCCTGGGCACGGGGCCGGGTCACAGCCGCTCGGAGACTACAACCCCCCATCTGATCCGGTGCCGGGTATTCCCCTCAAAAAGGAATATGTCCCAGGGGGCGCGTCAACTTTGGCGTAGTCGGCAGGATTACGTGCCCGCAACACCCGGGTACTGCGTGCCTGAAGAAAAGTGCAAGTTTACCTCAGAAAGAAGTCTCCCGCCGGTTCCAGAGGGTCCACACCATCGGACCCCATCACAGATCGTGTCCCGCCGATTGTCCGCCATTTCCAGCTTGTTCCCGCCATCTGCAGAGTTTCCCGCCACTGGGCGACGCTTCCCGCCAAATCCGAAGATTTCCCGCCTTGGAAGAGCAGCGGACGCCATTATGGGCGTGCCAAAGGAGGGCAAGAGGCCGCCTCCCATCGTGGGCCGGGACAGAAAATGGCGCCAAAAGTGGAAACCGCCCCCACCAACAGAGACTGTGATGCTAGAGGTGTCTGTCAGCGTGAAAGAACTACCCCTGGAGCTGACAGTCACCGAGTTGCCCCGGGACCGCCCTCGAAGGGGGAGGAGACGAAAGAAAAGAAGAAAGATGGGTGTCGCTTGGAGCAGTCTAGAGCGAGCGCACCCGGAGGCAGGAAGCCTGGAGAGGAGCAGCAAAGAAGCTCACCCGGAGATGTCCAGAGAGCAGAGCAGCACCGGCCCGCTGGCCAGGAGCCTGCTGGAAGAAGAGCAGAGCAGCACCGACCCGTTGGTCAGGAGCCTGCTAGACACCACGACCCCGCTAGGCCTAGTGGAGGTCCTTGCACAGCTCCCCCGAGACCGGGAGTGTGCACAAACTGCCCTGGAGGGCCTCGCACGGAGGATGGCCCGGGTACAGCGAGAGATATTGGCGGAATGGAGCCGGGAGATGGCCCAGCAAGCTGAAACCAAGACCCGGAGCACGCCAGCCAAGATGAGGAAGCAGACCGCCTCTGAGGATGGCGCGGGAGGACCAAAGGCCGGAGACGGCGCCGAGAAGGGAGCCGAACGCATGGAGGCAGGTAAAGGGGACGTCTACACCCCAAGCCGGGACACCGCCCACCTGCCCCAGCTCCCCGTCGCAGAGCCCGAAAGTCCCCCTGCTGTGCCCGAAAACGCCATGTCACCGACGCAGACTAGGCCCCAACCGGAAGCCGCCGCCGCGACCCCTGTGACGTCACACGCCTCGACCCCGAGCGTGACCAAGCAGGAAGTACCACCAGCCTGGTCGCAGGGCCTAGAATTCCCGGGCGTCGCATCACCAACAGCGCCCCCTACCTCCGCGGAGCCTCCGGCCTGGCCGCAAGGCCAGGTAGCCCAGGGCGCCGCCGTCCTAACGGTGCCCTTCACCTTCCAGGTGCCCCAGGCCTGGCCGCAAGGCCTGGGCAACCCGGGCGCCACCACCACCGCGCCCGCACCCGCAAAATCAAGGGTGCCGCGTCTGGGAGAGGACTTGTTTGCCCAGCACACGTGGCTGGACGGGCAGCCTTTCATCTGGCCCCAGAAGTATTACGAACTGGAGCACCAGAGGAGGGTTGGGGCCATGTGTGCACCCCTGATTCCGGCTCCGAAGCCCGTAATAAGGATCTCGCCCCCGCTAGCGGAAGCGCAGTTTGAGTGGGACCCCACCGGAGAAGATCTAATGGGGTTCACTCAGGAAACCAGGGCAGCTGCAGCGGAGCGTGCTGAGTGCTGCCGACAGCAGCTCGAGGAGTTTGCGAGGGAGCGGAGAGAGAGGCGGGTCCGGGAACAACAAGCCCAGATAAGGAGCGCGGAGCAGAAGAGCCGGGCCAGGAGAGACCCCCGTGCAGCGCATTGTCCCCGCACCATCGGGACAGTGATCAAGTTCAACCAGCAGCATGGGTGGGGCTTCATCAGAGACCACAACACCCCCGGCGACGTTTTTGTAACGCGCAGAGACGTTGAGTCCCATCTGCCGGAGGGGCACAGAGGTCGTGACCTTTATATCGGGGACGAGGTCACCTTTACCCGGCACAAGTGTGCCAAAGGACCTTACGCCCTCCACGTACACCGCCTGACGGAGGAGAAGTTGCGGTGCGAGGAGGAGGAGCAAGAGGACCCGGACGGGTCTGAAGTTACCACCAGCTATAAGCAAAGAGCAGGAGGAAGACGCCGTTGAGTGCGGCAGAGCAGGTGCTGTAAATAAGTTACCCAATCGGGGTATAAAGAAACTGAAACTGTTGCTACATAAATATAGTCCCCGTTGGGACCAGCTGAGTGAACTGTTTACCCGTTAACCCCTTAATCCCACAGGCTGAGGACTGTGAGCAGCCATTCCCTTTCCCTCCTTACCTGGCCGAGGACTGAGAGCGGCCAACTTCCCCTGTATATAGTTGCGCGTCCTAAAGCGCCCCCTACCGGTTTTATAGGAAAACCAGTTTTTCTAAGAGACTGTCGCACTTTTCCCGGACACACGTTGCACAGTGTCCGGAGGAGGAGGAACCAGAAACAAGAGACGACGAGAATGTTATATGAAAAGTTTTATATATATATAATGTTTTATATGTTTTATATGTTTATAAAAATTTGTATGTTTTGGTGTTGTTTATGTCTTACAGCCCGAGGACGTGCTGTGATTTACCAGGGGGGAATGTAGCACCCTGAGGATTCGGCTGCTACAGGGGTATTGCACCTCAATCCAGAGGTGTGATATTCCACTCCCGGGTAAGGATGGAGTGTGGATCTGAGCTCGGTAGGCTGCATGCACTACACACATCCCATTTCCGAGGAGCAGACCGACGGTACTCCCACTTAGAAATGTGCAGGTACGACCGAGTCTGTTCCTGGCTGGAGTGGGAGGGGGGTGGAACATCCCAAGTAGTGTAGGGGCAGATAGGGGGAGCAGCCTGGGTAAAGTTAGGAGCTCATTGGGTGCTGGTCACCTGAGCTCACACATAGAGGGTGTATATAAGGTGGGCACCAACTAAGAACAGGGTCAGATGCAGAGAACAAGTCAGGAGCAGAGGAGAAGGAAAGACCCAGAGTGAGAGAGGAGAGAGAGAGACCCAGAGGCACAGAAGAACAGGACTCTAAGATCCCAAATTAAAACCCCGGGTGAAGAGTCGGCATCAGGGTACCGGAACCCAAGCTGGTGGGGGTAAAAACATTCCCCAGCCAGAGACCGGAGACCGTGGGCAGCGTTTGCCACGGTCACCCACTACATCCACCCCGAAGGCACACCACATGAAGGGTCAGGGAACCCAAGGCCAAGGGTGTCCCAACAGAAGGCCCGAGGGAGCTGGACCTAGGTGGATCACTGGTGGGGACGGCCAGAGAACGGGACAGAAGGAGAGCTCAGGGCCACGCTCCGGACTTGTTTGGGGGTTGGCTGGATCCAGGACCTGGTGGACGCAGCACGGCTCGGGTGGTCACTCGGAGCTGGAGTGACCAGTACAACATCTGCAGTAAGTAAACACCCTTAACTGCATAACCCGACTCTGTCTTCACTGCCGTCTGCACTGCACCACCACAACCCCCATCCTCTGCACCTGTTCCCCCTGAGGCTATACCCCTCCCGTTGGGGGTTATCATCACAAGCTGCACCTGCACCATCAGCCTCAGCGGACCCTGCTGCAGCGGCGGCCACAGTGACCGCATCACAACGGGTGGCGTAGTCGACACAAAAGAACTCTTAATAACATCTGTAGGACTGCCACATAACACTGAGCTTGACGCCCTGGGCACGGGGCCGGGTCACAGCCGCTCGGAGACTACAACCCCCCATCTGATCCGGTGCCGGGTATTCCCCTCAAAAAGGAATATGTCCCAGGGGGCGCGTCATGAACATGCCTCTGTTTCTTGTATGTCTGCCATCTTAGACCTCAGTTCACATTGTCTGGTTTTTTGACTTGTTTGCATTCTGTGCAATTTAAGGGTGTGGCATGCCCTTTGTTGAGCTGATTGGTATATATGTAGCTTACCACGGGCCTAGGTGGTCTGGAGTTGGGACCCGGTCCTATTTGTCTACCCTTTTATATGCATTACTTCAACTTTGATATACAGTAAGGTTTTTAATATAGGCAGTATAGGTACCGTCCCAATTTAGGGTCACCTTGCCGCTGGTGGGACGGCTTGTATACTTTTTTTGATCAAAAATAGTTCACTAAGTACCCTATATTTATTATGCAATTTTGCTTTACATTTATATATAATTATGGTAGGGTATGAGATATATTTTTGTCTTGCTTCTTTTTTGCTAGTGTGAACATGCCTCTGTTTCTTGTATGTCTGCCATCTTAGACCTCAGTTCACATTGTCTGGTTTTTTGACTTGTTTGCATTCTGTGCAATTTAAGGGTGTGGCATGCCCTTTGTTGAGCTGATTGGTATATATGTAGCTTACCACGGGCCTAGGTGGTCTGGAGTTGGGACCCGGTCCTATTTGTCTACCCTTTTATATGCATTACTTCAACTTTGATATACAGTAAGGTTTTTAATATAGGCAGTATAGGTACCGTCCCAATTTAGGGTCACCTTGCCGCTGGTGGGACGGCTTGTATACTTTTTTTGATCAAAAATAGTTCACTAAGTACCCTATATTTATTATGCAATTTTGCTTTACATTTATATATAATTATGGTAGGGTATGAGATATATTTTTGTCTTGCTTCTTTTTTGCTAGTGTGAACATGCCTCTGTTTCTTGTATGTCTGCCATCTTAGACCTCAGTTCACATTGTCTGGTTTTTTGACTTGTTTGCATTCTGTGCAATTTAAGGGTGTGGCATGCCCTTTGTTGAGCTGATTGGTATATATGTAGCTTACCACGGGCCTAGGTGGTCTGGAGTTGGGACCCGGTCCTATTTGTCTACCCTTTTATATGCATTACTTCAACTTTGATATACAGTAAGGTTTTTAATATAGGCAGTATAGGTACCGTCCCAATTTAGGGTCACCTTGCCGCTGGTGGGACGGCTTGTATACTTTTTTTGATCAAAAATAGTTCACTAAGTACCCTATATTTATTATGCAATTTTGCTTTACATTTATATATAATTATGGTAGGGTATGAGATATATTTTTGTCTTGCTTCTTTTTTGCTAGTGTGAACATGCCTCTGTTTCTTGTATGTCTGCCATCTTAGACCTCAGTTCACATTGTCTGGTTTTTTGACTTGTTTGCATTCTGTGCAATTTAAGGGTGTGGCATGCCCTTTGTTGAGCTGATTGGTATATATGTAGCTTACCACGGGCCTAGGTGGTCTGGAGTTGGGACCCGGTCCTATTTGTCTACCCTTTTATATGCATTACTTCAACTTTGATATACAGTAAGGTTTTTAATATAGGCAGTATAGGTACCGTCCCAATTTAGGGTCACCTTGCCGCTGGTGGGACGGCTTGTATACTTTTTTTGATCAAAAATAGTTCACTAAGTACCCTATATTTATTATGCAATTTTGCTTTACATTTATATATAATTATGGTAGGGTATGAGATATATTTTTGTCTTGCTTCTTTTTTGCTAGTGTGAACATGCCTCTGTTTCTTGTATGTCTGCCATCTTAGACCTCAGTTCACATTGTCTGGTTTTTTGACTTGTTTGCATTCTGTGCAATTTAAGGGTGTGGCATGCCCTTTGTTGAGCTGATTGGTATATATGTAGCTTACCACGGGCCTAGGTGGTCTGGAGTTGGGACCCGGTCCTATTTGTCTACCCTTTTATATGCATTACTTCAACTTTGATATACAGTAAGGTTTTTAATATAGGCAGTATAGGTACCGTCCCAATTTAGGGTCACCTTGCCGCTGGTGGGACGGCTTGTATACTTTTTTTGATCAAAAATAGTTCACTAAGTACCCTATATTTATTATGCAATTTTGCTTTACATTTATATATAATTATGGTAGGGTATGAGATATATTTTTGTCTTGCTTCTTTTTTGCTAGTGTGAACATGCCTCTGTTTCTTGTATGTCTGCCATCTTAGACCTCAGTTCACATTGTCCTGTTTTTTGACTTGTTTGCATTCTGTGCAATTTAAGGGTGTGGCATGCCCTTTGTTGAGCTGATTGGTATATATGTAGCTTACCACGGGCCTAGGTGGTCTGGAGTTGGGACCCGGTCCTATTTGTCTACCCTTTTATATGCATTACTTCAACTTTGATATACAGTAAGGTTTTTAATATAGGCAGTATAGGTACCGTCCCAATTTAGGGTCACCTTGCCGCTGGTGGGACGGCTTGTATACTTTTTTTGATCAAAAATAGTTCACTAAGTACCCTATATTTATTATGCAATTTTGCTTTACATTTATATATAATTATGGTAGGGTATGAGATATATTTTTGTCTTGCTTCTTTTTTGCTAGTGTGAACATGCCTCTGTTTCTTGTATGTCTGCCATCTTAGACCTCAGTTCACATTGTCTGGTTTTTTGACTTGTTTGCATTCTGTGCAATTTAAGGGTGTGGCATGCCCTTTGTTGAGCTGATTGGTATATATGTAGCTTACCACGGGCCTAGGTGGTCTGGAGTTGGGACCCGGTCCTATTTGTCTACCCTTTTATATGCATTACTTCAACTTTGATATACAGTAAGGTTTTTAATATAGGCAGTATAGGTACCGTCCCAATTTAGGGTCACCTTGCCGCTGGTGGGACGGCTTGTATACTTTTTTTGATCAAAAATAGTTCACTAAGTACCCTATATTTATTATGCAATTTTGCTTTACATTTATATATAATTATGGTAGGGTATGAGATATATTTTTGTCTTGCTTCTTTTTTGCTAGTGTGAACATGCCTCTGTTTCTTGTATGTCTGCCATCTAGGACCTCAGTTCACATTGTCTGGTTTTTTGACTTGTTTGCATTCTGTGCAATTTAAGGGTATGGCATGCCCTTTGTTGAGCTGATTGGTATATATGTAGCTTACCACGGGCCTAGGTGGTCTGGAGTTGGGACCCGGTCCTATTTGTCTACCCTTTTATATGCATTACTTCAACTTTGATATACAGTAAGGTTTTTAATATAGGCAGTATAGGTACCGTCCCAATTTAGGGTCACCTTGCCGCTGGTGGGACGGCTTGTATACTTTTTTTGATCAAAAATAGTTCACTAAGTACCCTATATTTATTATGCAATTTTGCTTTACATTTATATATAATTATGGTAGGGTATGAGATATATTTTTGTCTTGCTTCTTTTTTGCTAGTGTGAACATGCCTCTGTTTCTTGTATGTCTGCCATCTTAGACCTCAGTTCACATTGTCTGGTTTTTTGACTTGTTTGCATTCTGTGCAATTTAAGGGTGTGGCATGCCCTTTGTTGAGCTGATTGGTATATATGTAGCTTACCACGGGCCTAGGTGGTCTGGAGTTGGGACCCGGTCCTATTTGTCTACCCTTTTATATGCATTACTTCAACTTTGATATACAGTAAGGTTTTTAATATAGGCAGTATAGGTACCGTCCCAATTTAGGGTCACCTTGCCGCTGGTGGGACGGCTTGTATACTTTTTTTGATCAAAAATAGTTCACTAAGTACCCTATATTTATTATGCAATTTTGCTTTACATTTATATATAATTATGGTAGGGTATGAGATATATTTTTGTCTTGCTTCTTTTTTGCTAGTGTGAACATGCCTCTGTTTCTTGTATGTCTGCCATCTTAGACCTCAGTTCACATTGTCTGGTTTTTTGACTTGTTTGCATTCTGTGCAATTTAAGGGTGTGGCATGCCCTTTGTTGAGCTGATTGGTATATATGTAGCTTACCACGGGCCTAGGTGGTCTGGAGTTGGGACCCGGTCCTATTTGTCTACCCTTTTATATGCATTACTTCAACTTTGATATACAGTAAGGTTTTTAATATAGGCAGTATAGGTACCGTCCCAATTTAGGGTCACCTTGCCGCTGGTGGGACGGCTTGTATACTTTTTTTGATCAAAAATAGTTCACTAAGTACCCTATATTTATTATGCAATTTTGCTTTACATTTATATATAATTATGGTAGGGTATGAGATATATTTTTGTCTTGCTTCTTTTTTGCTAGTGTGAACATGCCTCTGTTTCTTGTATGTCTGCCATCTTAGACCTCAGTTCACATTGTCTGGTTTTTTGACTTGTTTGCATTCTGTGCAATTTAAGGGTGTGGCATGCCCTTTGTTGAGCTGATTGGTATATATGTAGCTTACCACGGGCCTAGGTGGTCTGGAGTTGGGACCCGGTCCTATTTGTCTACCCTTTTATATGCATTACTTCAACTTTGATATACAGTAAGGTTTTTAATATAGGCAGTATAGGTACCGTCCCAATTTAGGGTCACCTTGCCGCTGGTGGGACGGCTTGTATACTTTTTTTGATCAAAAATAGTTCACTAAGTACCCTATATTTATTATGCAATTTTGCTTTACATTTATATATAATTATGGTAGGGTATGAGATATATTTTTGTCTTGCTTCTTTTTTGCTAGTGTGAACATGCCTCTGTTTCTTGTATGTCTGCCATCTAGGACCTCAGTTCACATTGTCTGGTTTTTTGACTTGTTTGCATTCTGTGCAATTTAAGGGTATGGCATGCCCTTTGTTGAGCTGATTGGTATATATGTAGCTTACCACGGGCCTAGGTGGTCTGGAGTTGGGACCCGGTCCTATTTGTCTACCCTTTTATATGCATTACTTCAACTTTGATATACAGTAAGGTTTTTAATATAGGCAGTATAGGTACCGTCCCAATTTAGGGTCACCTTGCCGCTGGTGGGACGGCTTGTATACTTTTTTTGATCAAAAATAGTTCACTAAGTACCCTATATTTATTATGCAATTTTGCTTTACATTTATATATAATTATGGTAGGGTATGAGATATATTTTTGTCTTGCTTCTTTTTTGCTAGTGTGAACATGCCTCTGTTTCTTGTATGTCTGCCATCTTAGACCTCAGTTCACATTGTCTGGTTTTTTGACTTGTTTGCATTCTGTGCAATTTAAGGGTGTGGCATGCCCTTTGTTGAGCTGATTGGTATATATGTAGCTTACCACGGGCCTAGGTGGTCTGGAGTTGGGACCCGGTCCTATTTGTCTACCCTTTTATATGCATTACTTCAACTTTGATATACAGTAAGGTTTTTAATATAGGCAGTATAGGTACCGTCCCAATTTAGGGTCACCTTGCCGCTGGTGGGACGGCTTGTATACTTTTTTTGATCAAAAATAGTTCACTAAGTACCCTATATTTATTATGCAATTTTGCTTTACATTTATATATAATTATGGTAGGGTATGAGATATATTTTTGTCTTGCTTCTTTTTTGCTAGTGTGAACATGCCTCTGTTTCTTGTATGTCTGCCATCTTAGACCTCAGTTCACATTGTCTGGTTTTTTGACTTGTTTGCATTCTGTGCAATTTAAGGGTGTGGCATGCCCTTTGTTGAGCTGATTGGTATATATGTAGCTTACCACGGGCCTAGGTGGTCTGGAGTTGGGACCCGGTCCTATTTGTCTACCCTTTTATATGCATTACTTCAACTTTGATATACAGTAAGGTTTTTAATATAGGCAGTATAGGTACCGTCCCAATTTAGGGTCACCTTGCCGCTGGTGGGACGGCTTGTATACTTTTTTTGATCAAAAATAGTTCACTAAGTACCCTATATTTATTATGCAATTTTGCTTTACATTTATATATAATTATGGTAGGGTATGAGATATATTTTTGTCTTGCTTCTTTTTTGCTAGTGTGAACATGCCTCTGTTTCTTGTATGTCTGCCATCTTAGACCTCAGTTCACATTGTCTGGTTTCTTGACTTGTTTGCATTCTGTGCAATTTAAGGGTGTGGCATGCCCTTTGTTGAGCTGATTGGTATATATGTAGCTTACCACGGGCCTAGGTGGTCTGGAGTTGGGACCCGGTCCTATTTGTCTACCCTTTTATATGCATTACTTCAACTTTGATATACAGTAAGGTTTTTAATATAGGCAGTATAGGTACCGTCCCAATTTAGGGTCACCTTGCCGCTGGTGGGACGGCTTGTATACTTTTTTTGATCAAAAATAGTTCACTAAGTACCCTATATTTATTATGCAATTTTGCTTTACATTTATATATAATTATGGTAGGGTATGAGATATATTTTTGTCTTGCTTCTTTTTTGCTAGTGTGAACATGCCTCTGTTTCTTGTATGTCTGCCATCTTAGACCTCAGTTCACATTGTCTGGTTTTTTTACTTGTTTGCATTCTGTGCAATTTAAGGGTGTGGCATGCCCTTTGTTGAGCTGATTGGTATATATGTAGCTTACCACGGGCCTAGGTGGTCTGGAGTTGGGACCCGGTCCTATTTGTCTACCCTTTTATATGCATTACTTCAACTTTGATATACAGTAAGGTTTTTAATATAGGCAGTATAGGTACCGTCCCAATTTAGGGTCACCTTGCCGCTGGTGGGACGGCTTGTATACTTTTTTTGATCAAAAATAGTTCACTAAGTACCCTATATTTATTATGCAATTTTGCTTTACATTTATATATAATTATGGTAGGGTATGAGATATATTTTTGTCTTGCTTCTTTTTTGCTAGTGTGAACATGCCTCTGTTTCTTGTATGTCTGCCATCTTAGACCTCAGTTCACATTGTCTGGTTTTTTGACTTGTTTGCATTCTGTGCAATTTAAGGGTGTGGCATGCCCTTTGTTGAGCTGATTGGTATATATGTAGCTTACCACGGGCCTAGGTGGTCTGGAGTTGGGACCCGGTCCTATTTGTCTACCCTTTTATATGCATTACTTCAACTTTGATATACAGTAAGGTTTTTAATATAGGCAGTATAGGTACCGTCCCAATTTAGGGTCACCTTGCCGCTGGTGGGACGGCTTGTATACTTTTTTTGATCAAAAATAGTTCACTAAGTACCCTATATTTATTATGCAATTTTGCTTTACATTTATATATAATTATGGTAGGGTATGAGATATATTTTTGTCTTGCTTCTTTTTTGCTAGTGTGAACATGCCTCTGTTTCTTGTATGTCTGCCATCTTAGACCTCAGTTCACATTGTCTGGTTTTTTGACTTGTTTGCATTCTGTGCAATTTAAGGGTGTGGCATGCCCTTTGTTGAGCTGATTGGTATATATGTAGCTTACCACGGGCCTAGGTGGTCTGGAGTTGGGACCCGGTCCTATTTGTCTACCCTTTTATATGCATTACTTCAACTTTGATATACAGTAAGGTTTTTAATATAGGCAGTATAGGTACCGTCCCAATTTAGGGTCACCTTGCCGCTGGTGGGACGGCTTGTATACTTTTTTTGATCAAAAATAGTTCACTAAGTACCCTATATTTATTATGCAATTTTGCTTTACATTTATATATAATTATGGTAGGGTATGAGATATATTTTTGTCTTGCTTCTTTTTTGCTAGTGTGAACATGCCTCTGTTTCTTGTATGTCTGCCATCTTAGACCTCAGTTCACATTGTCTGGTTTAATCCCATGTGATAGTAGATAATTGACTTAACACATCTTTAGAAGATACAGGAACTCTTTGTACCAGTGGTTGAAGGAGATTGTCCAGCCAGTCCCCCAAGTGCTGCGACACCGCATTAATACTTGATATAATAGGTCTCATTGTAGGTGGATCATCGGTCAAAAACGCCAGTACTTCCGGATGATGCTGCGGGCCGCCATCCTGGCCGTACTACTTGGCTGCGCCTGCCGCGTCACCTGCCAGCGTGGCCCGCACTTCCTGTTTGAGCTATAAAGTAGAAAATAAAAATAAATATTCATACACACCTCTCCAGAGGCCCCCGGTCTGCCCGACGCAGCTTCCTCTCTCCTCGGCGGTCCGCGGTCTACTGGCAGGACATGCGGTGACGTCATTTAGTCAGCTGATGGTCACGCGACGGCTGACGTCAGCGGTCAGGTGATGGTCACGTGACCATCAGCTGACTAAATGACGCCACCGCAGGTCCTGGCAGAACACCGTGGGCCGCCAAGGAGAGAGGACGCCACCTGGAGCAGACCGGGGGCTCGCCGGAGGTGTGTATGAATATTTTTTTTTTATTTTTTACTTTATAATTCTTTTTTTTTTTTTACCAATCGTGCAGTATTTTGAGCAGAAATCTCAGTCACCCAATATAAATCCATGCCGGTTGCATGGATTTATATTGTGTGACCAACTTGTCAAGCCCTTTTCCAAGTGATGCTCAAAATTGCTTGGAAAAGCACTTGAAAAACACATGCGGAAATGCATGTAAAAACGCTTAAAAAATACTTCTCCCTGGCAGAAAAAACGCATGTAAAATCTGCATTCGTTTTTTCTGCCAGGGAGAGGAAAAAACGCTCAGGAAGTTTCTGCTTAAAATCTGCATCGTGGGCACATAGCCTTAATCCTCTCCCAAACTTAAAAAGGCCTTTTCCTGTGGACAAAGGGGCTTCCACTGCCCTGTTTTTGTATAAACATATGTACCCTTTTTATAGTCCAACTCTTTGAAAAGAGTTCTAACCATTTTAAATCTGTTTCTCTCACAAAAGGCATCTTCTTTCAGTAATCTGGGCATCAGGAGGACTTCATTCATTTTAACAAAGATGGTTCACATCTCAGACTAAAGCCTGTCAGCTAGTGTGTGGTGGAGTGACCAGAGATTTCTAATATTTTCTATGACATTCAAAATGGAAAGGGATCCACCGAATCCCCAAAATGAGAATCCCACCATAGAGATATCCAGTATTATGTTCTGCAAATACAGGCTAAATTGCATCTAAATAAATGACCACATACTGTGCTCCATTAATATGAATAGCTGACAATAGCACACATAAAACAGTTAGCTGCAATTGACATGCAGACACCTAAAGAGAAATGTGTGCACAGCTGCAGATCTTGCAGATATCTTGCTACATGCTGATTTTAGTAGTAACTGCAATAAAGCCTGAATAGGAAATGCTGTAGCAAGGGTTCTGGGGGAAAAACAAACCAAACAAAAGTCAAAAAGAACTGGCCGATGCATGTCGCCACACACTGTGGCTTCCTCAGGGACCTTTGAATCTAATCCACATGTCAATGTTTAAATAGATCAATAATAAGTAATTACACCAATCAGCTGTTTAGCTTCTGGTAAGTCTAAAGAGTTAACAATCAGCACACCTAGTCACGCTAGACCTCCTATTAGTGTTGAGCGGGCATTTTCTCAACACTGTTCGGTACTCACCCGAGCATCTCACTACTCGGGATGTTCGGCGAGCACCGAGCATTTTCGGGTTACTCAGGTGGGAGCTCGGGTCTCCGCCCTGCACGTTTGGCGCTCTTTATAGAGCCAATGAACATGCAGGGATTGCCAGCCAGTCACTGTAATGCTGCAGCCATGTTGGTTGTGGGCATTACAGTGATTGGCTGGCCGCACAGCGTCACCTTGAGTATTTAAAACCAGGCGCCGCCATCTTGGACACAGTCGCTCCGGATCAGACAGTGTAGGGAGAGTGCTGCTGAGCTAGGGGGAGATTTATACTGCGAAATAGTTAGTGTAGGGTCTCTAAAGCCTGCAAAATCAAACAAACAGTCCTTCTCAGGACTAATATCCATCCCAGATATCAGGCAGGCAGGCAGGCTGTATAGGAGACGCAGTGGTTATACCAACAAACACTGCATTACAGTCCTGTGTGCTGCTTCTCAAATTGCTAGACTCTCAGGTCTCAGGGGCCAGGAAAAATCCTTTTTTTTCATCTAAATCCTCTTTTTTTTTTTTTTCCCTCAGTCAGACTGTACAAATACCCATCTTATCAACCTTTTGGCATTCCCCCCCCCCCCCCAAAAAAAAAAAATTAGTGTGTCTGTGAGTGTTCAGACACAAATATATCGGTTTAAAAGAGTCTGGAGTAGGCCCGAGAACTAGAACTGTGGTTTTGCAGTACCACGGTTCAAATCTCTGTATTATCCACTTTTTTGCCTTTTTCAATAAAAAAAAACAGTTTGAGTGTCTCGCTGACTGTTCAGACACAAATATATCTGTTTAAAAGATTCTGGTGTAGGCCAGAGAACTAGAGCTGTGGTTTTCCTATTCCACGGTTCAAATCTGGGTGTTTCCCACCTTTTTTTACATAGAAAAAAACAGTTTGAGTGTCTCGCTGACTGTTCAGACACAAATATATCTGTTTAATTCTGGTGTAGGCCCGAGAACTAGAACTGTGGTTTTCCTCTTCCACGGTTCAAATCTGGGTGTAATCCACCTTTTTGCCTTTTTTACATAAAAAAGAACAGTTTGAGTGTCTCGCTGACTGTTCAGACACAATTATATCTCTTTAAAAGATTCTGGTGTAGGCCAGAGAACTAAAACTGTGGTTTTCCTCTTCCACGGTTCAAATCTGGGTGTAATCCAACTTTTTGCATAAAAAAAACAGTTTGAGTGTCTCGCTGACTGTTCAGACACAAATATATCTATTTAAAAGATTCTGGTGTAGGCCAGAGAAATAGAACTGTGATTTTCCTCTTCCACAGTTCAAATCTGGGTGTAATCCACCTTTCTGCATAAAAAAAAACAGTTTCAGTGTCTCGCTGACTGTTCAGACACAAATATATGTGTTTAAAAGATTCTGGAGTAGGCCAGAGAACTAGAACTGTGGTTTTCCTCTTCCACGGTTCAAATCTGGGTGTAATCCACCTTTTTGCCTTTTTTACATAAAAAAGAACAGTTTAGTGTCTCGCTGACTGTTCAGACACAAATATATCGGATTAAAATATTCTGGTGTAGGCCATAGAACTAGAACTGTGGTTTTCCTCTTCCACGGTTCAAATCTGGGTGCAATCCATCTTTTTGCATAAAAAAAACAGTTTGAGTGTCTCGCTGACTGTTCAGACACAAATATATCTGTTTAAAAGATTCTGGTGTAGGCCAGAGAACTAGAGCTGTGGTTTTCCTATTCCACGGTTCAAATCTGGGTGTTTTCCACCTTTTTTTACATAGAAAAAAACAGTTTGAGTGTCTCGCTGACTGTTCAGACACAAATATATCTGTTTAAAAGATTCTGGTGGAGGCCAGATAAATAGAACTGTGGTTTTCCTCTTCCACAGTTCAAATCTGGGTGTAATCCACCTTTTTGCATAAAAAAAAAACAGTTTGAGTGTCTCGCTGACTGTTCAGACACAAATATATCTGTTTAATTCTTGTGTAGGCCAGAGTACTAGAACTGTGGATTTCCTCTTCCACAGTTCAAATCTGGGTGTAATCCACCTTCTTGCCTTTTTTACATTAAAAAAAACAGTTTGAGTGTCTCGCTGACTGTTCAGACACAATTATATCTCTTTAAAAGATTCTGGTGTAGGCCAGAGAACTAGAACTGTGGTTTTCCTCTTCCACGGTTCAAATCTGGGTGTAATCCACCTTTTTGCCTTTTTTACATAAAAAAGAACAGTTTAGTGTCTCGCTGACTGTTCAGACACAAATATATCGGATTAAAATATTCTGGTGTAGGCCATAGAACTAGAACTGTGGTTTTCCTCTTCCACGGTTCAAATCTGGGTGCAATCCATCTTTTTGCATAAAAAAAACAGTTTCAGTGTCTCGCTGACTGTTCAGACACAAATATATCTGTGCAAAAGATTCTGGTGTAGGCCAGAGAACTAGAACTGTGGTTTTCCTCTTCCACAGTTCAAATCTGGGTGTAATCCACCTTTTTTCTTTTTTTACATTAAAAAAAAAACAGTTTGAGTGTCTCGCTGACTGTTCAGACACAAATATATGTGTTTAAAAGATTCTGTAGTAGGCCAGAGAACTAGAACTGTGGTTTTCCTCTTCCACGGTTCAAATCTGGGTGTAATCTACCTTTTTGCCTTTTTTACATAAAAAAGAACAGTTTAGTGTCTCGCTGACTGTTCAGACACAAATATATCGGATTAAAATATTCTGGTGTAGGCCATAGAACTAGAACTGTGGTTTTCCTCTTCCACGGTTCAAATCTGGGTGCAATCCACCTTTTTGCATAAAAAAGAACAGTTTAGTGTCTCGCTGACTGTTCAGACACAAATATATCTGAGTAAAAGATTCTGGTGTAGGCCAGAGAACTAGAACTGTGGTTTTCCTCTTCCACGGTTCAAATCTGGGTGTAATCCACCTTTTTGCATAAAAAAACTGTTTCGGTGTCTCGCTGACTGTTCAGATACAAATATGTCTGTTTAAAAGATTCTGGGGTAGGCCAGAGAACTAGAACTGTGGTTTTCCTCTTCCACGGTTCAAATCTGGGTGTAATCCACCTTTTTGCATAAAAAAAACAGTTTGAGTGTCTCGCTGACTGTTCAGACACAAATATATCTGTTTAAAAGATTCTGGTGTAGGCCATAGAACTAGAACTGTGGTTTTCCTCTTCCACGGTTGAAATCTGGGTGTAATCCACCATTTTGCAGAAAAAAAAACAGTTTCAGTGTCTCGCTGACTGTTCAGACACAAATATATCTGTTTAAAAGATTCTGGTGTAGGCCAGAAAACTAAAACTGTGGTTTTCCTCTTCCACGGTTCAAATCTGGGTGTAATCCACCTTTTTGCATAAAAAAACAGTTTCAGTGTCTCGCTGACTGTTCAGATACAAATATGTCTGTTTAAAAGATTCTGGTGTAGGCCAGAGAACTAGAACTGTGATTTTCCTCTTCTATGGTTCAAATCTGGGTGTAATCCACCTTTTTGCATAAAAAAGAACAGTTTGAGTGTCTCGCTGACTGTTCAGACACAAATATATCTGTTTAAAAGATTCTGGTGTAGGCCATAGAACTAGAACTGTGGTTTTCCTCTTCCACGGTTCAAATCTGGGTGTAATCCACCTTTTTGCATAAAAAAATAGTTTGTGTCTCGCTGACTGTTCAGACACAAATATATCTGTTTAAAAGATTCTGGTGTAGGCCAGAGAACTAGAACTGTGGTTTTCCTCTTCCACGGTTCAAATCTGGGTGTAATCCACCTTTTTGCATAAAAAAACAGTTTCAGTGTCTCGCTGACTGTTCAGACGCAAATATATCTGTTTAAAAGATTCTGGTATAGGCCAGAGAACTAGAACTGTGGTTTTCCTCTTCTATGGTTCAAATCTGGGTGTAATCCACATTTTTGCATAAAAAAAAAACAGTTTCAGTGGCTCGCTGACTGTTCAGACACAAATATATCTGTTTAAAAGATTCTGGTGTAGGCCATGGAACTAGAACTGCGGTTTTCCTCTTCCACAGTTCAAATCTGGGTGTAATCCACCTTTTTGCCTTTAAAACAGTTTGAGTGTCTCGCTGACTGTTCAGACACAAATATATCTGTTTAAAAGATTCTGGGGTAGGCCAGAGAACTAGAACTGTGGTTTTCCTCTTCCACGGTTCAAATCTGGGTGTAATCCACCTTTTTGCCTTTAAAACAGTTTCAGTGTCTCGCTGACTGTTCAGACACAAATATATCTGTTTAAAAGATTCTGGGGTAGGCCAGAGAACTAGAACTGTGGTTTTCCTCTTCCACGGTTCAAATCTGGGTGAAATCCACCTTTTTTCTTTTTTTACATTAAAAAAAAACAGTTTGAGTGTCTCGCTGACTGTTCAGACACAAATATATCTGTTTAAAAGATTCTGGTGTAGGCCATAGAACTAGAACTGTAGTTTTCCTCTTCCACGGTTGAAATCTGGGTGTAATCTACCATTTTGCAGAAAAAAAAACAGTTTCAGTGTCTCGCTGACTGTTCAGACACAAATATATCTGTTTAAAAGATTCTGGTGTAGGCCAGAAAACTAAAACTGTGGTTTTCCTCTTCCACAGTTCAAATCTGGGTGTAATCCACCATTTTGCAGAAAAAAAAAACAGTTTCAGTGTCTCGCTGACTGTTCAGACACAAATATATCTGTTTAAAAGATTCTGGTGTAGGCCAGAAAACTAGAACTGTGGTTTTCCTCTTCCACGGTTCAAATCTGGGTGTAATCCAACTTTTTGCATAAAAAAAACAGTTTGAGTGTCTCGCTGACTGTTCAGACACAAATATATCTGTTTAAAAGATTCAGGTGTAGGCCAGAGAACTAAAACTGTGGTTTTCCTCCTCCACGATTTAAATCTGGGTGTAATCCACCTTTTTACATAAAAAAAAAACAGTTTCAGTGTCTCGCTGACTGTTCAGACACAAATACATCTGTTTAAAAGATTCTGGTGTAGGCCAGAGAAACAGAACTGTGGTTTTCCTCTTCTATGGTTCAAATCTGGGTGTAATCCACATTTTTGCATAAAAAAAACAGTTTGAGTGTCTCGCTGACTGTTCAGACACAAATATATCTGTTTAAAAGATTCTGGTGCAGGCCATAGAACTAGAACTGTGGTTTTCCTCTTCCACGGTTGAAATCTCGGTGTAATTCACCTTTTTGCATAAAAAAAAAACAGTTTGAGTGTCTCGCTGACTGTTCAGACACAAATATATCTGTTTAAAAGATTCTGGTGTAGGCCAGAGTACTAGAACTGTGGATTTCCTCTTCCACAGTTCAAATCTGGGTGTAATCCACCTTCTTCCTTTTTTACATTAAAAAAAACAGTTTGAGTGTCTCGCTGACTGTTCAGACACAAATATATCTGTTTAAAAGATTCTGGTGTAGGCCAGAGAACTAAAACTGTGGTTTTCCTCTTCCACGGTTCAAATCTGGGTGTAATCCACCTTTTTGCATAAAAAAAAACAGTTTCAGTGTCTCGCTGACTGATCAGACACAAATATATCTGTTTAAAAGATTCTGGTGTAGGCCAGAGAACTAGGACTGTGGTTTTCCTCTTCCACGGTTTAAATCTGGGTGTAATCCACCTTTTTGCCTTTTTTACATAAAAAAGAACAGTTTGAGTGTCTCGCTGACTGTTCAGACACAATTATATCTCTTTAAAAGATTCTGGTGTAGGCCAGAGAACTAAAACTGTGGTTTTCCTCTTCCACGGTTCAAATCTGGGTGTAATCCACCTTTTTGCATAAAAAAAAAACAGTTTCAGTGTCTCGCTGACTGTTCAGACACAAATACATCTGTTTAAAAGATTCTGGTGTAGGCCAGAGAACTAGAACTGTGGTTTTCCTCTTCTGTGGTTCAAATCTGGGTGTAATCCACATTTTTGCATAAAAAAAACAGTTTGAGTGTCTCGCTGACTGTTCAGACACAAATATATCTGTTTAAAAGATTCTGGTGTAGGCCAGAGTACTAGAACTGTGGATTTCCTCTTCCACAGTTCAAATCTGGGTGTAATCCACCTTCTTGCCTTTTTTACATTAAAAAAAACAGTTTGAGTGTCTCGCTGACTGTTCAGACACAATTATATCGGATTAAAATATTCTGGTGTAGGCCATAGAACTAGAACTGTGGTTTTCCTCTTCCACGGTTCAAATCTGGGTGCAATCCATCTTTTTGCATAAAAAAAACAGTTTCAGTGTCTCGCTGACTGTTCAGACACAAATATATCTGTTTAAAAGATTCTGGTGTAGGCCAGAGAACTAGAACTGTGGTTTTCCTCTTCCACGGTTCAAATCTGGGTGTAATCCACCTTTTTGCATAAAAAAAACAGTTTCAGTGTCTCGCTGACTGTTCAGACACAAATATATGTGTTTAAAAGATTCTGTAGTAGGCCAGAGAACTAGAACTGTGGTTTTCCTCTTCCACGGTTCAAATCTGGGTGTAATCCACCTTTTTGCATAAAAAAAACAGTTTCAGTGTCTCGCTGACTGTTCAGACACAAATATATGTGTTTAAAAGATTCTGTAGTAGGCCAGAGAACTAGAACTGTGGTTTTCCTCTTCCACGGTTCAAATCTGGGTGTAATCTACCTTATTGCCTTTTTTACATAAAAAAGAACAGTTTAGTGTCTCGCTGACTGTTCAGACACAAATATATCGGATTAAAATATTCTGGTGTAGGCCATAGAACTAGAACTGGGGTTTTCCTCTTCCACGGTTCAAATCTGGGTGCAATCCACCTTTTTGCATAAAAAAAATAGTTTCAGTGTCTCGCTGACTGTTCAGACACAAATATATCTGTTTAAAAGATTCTGGTGTAGGCCAGAGAACTAGAACTGTGGTTTTCCTCTTCTATGGTTCAAATCTGGGTGTAATCCACATTTTTGCATAAAAAAAAACAGTTTCAGTGGCTCGCTGACTGTTCAGACACAAATATATCTGTTTAAAAGATTCTGGTGTAGGCCATGGAACTAGAACTGTGGTTTTCCTCTTCCACAGTTCAAATCTGGGTGTAATCCACCTTTTTTCTTTTTTTACATAAAAAAAAAACAGTTTGAGTGTCTCGCTGACTGTTCAGACACAAATATATCTGTTTAAAAGATTCTGGGGTAGGCCAGAGAACTAGAACTGTGGTTTTCCTCTTCCACGGTTCAAATCTGGGTGTAATCCACCATTTTGCAGAAAAAAAAAACAGTTTCAGTGTTTCGCTGACTGTTCAGACACAAATATATCTGTTTAAAAGATTCTGGTGTAGGCCAGAAAACTAAAACTGTGGTTTTCCTCTTCCACGGTTCAAATCTGGGTGTAATCCACCTTTTTGCATAAAAAAACAGTTTCAGTGTCTCGCTGACTGTTCAGACACAAATATATCTGTTTAAAAGATTCTGGTGTAGGCCAGAAAACTAAAACTGTGGTTTTCCTCTTCCACGTTTCAAATCTGGGTGTAATCCACCTTTTTGCATAAAAAAACAGTTTCAGTGTCTCGCTGACTGTTCAGATACAAATATGTCTGTTTAAAAGATTCTGGTGTAGGCCAGAGAACTAGAACTGTGGTTTTCCTCTTCTATGGTTCAAATCTGGGTGTAATCCACCTTTTTGCATAAAAAAGAACAGTTTGAGTGTCTCGCTGACTGTTCAGACACAAATATATCTGTTTAAAATATTCTGGTGTAGGCCATGGAACTAGAACTGTGGTTTTCCTCTTCCACGGTTCAAATCTGGGTGTAATCCACCTTTTTGCATAAAAAAACAACAGTTTGAGTGTCTCGCTGACTGTTCAGACACAAATATATCTGTTTAAAAGATTCTGGTGTAGGCCAGAGAACTAGAACTGTGGTTTCCTCTTCCACGGTTCAAATCTGGGTGTAATCCACCTTTTTCCATTTTTTACATAAAAAAAACAGTTTTAGTGTGTCACTGACTGTTCAGACACAAATATATCTGTTTAAAAGATTCTGGTGTAGGCCAGAAAACTAAAACTGTGGTTTTCCTCTTCCACGGTTCAAATCTGGGTGTAATCCACCTTTTTGCAGAAAAAAAAACAGTTTCAGTGTCTCGCTGACTGTTCAGACACAAATACATCTGTTTAAAAGATTCTGGTGTAGGCCATAGAAATAGAACTGTGGTTTTCCTCTTCCACGGTTCAAATCTGGATGTAATCCACCTTTTTGCATAAAAAAAAAACAGTTTTAAAGTCTCGCTGACTGTTCAGACACAAATATATCTGTTTAAAAGATTCTGGTGTAGGCCAGAGAACTAGAACTGTGGTTTTCCTCTTCCACGGTTCAAATCTGGATGTAATCCACCTTTTTGCATAAAAAAAACAGTTTCAGTGTCTCGCTGACTGTTCAGACACAAATATATCTGTTTAAAAAATTCTGGTGTAGGCCAGAGAAATAGAACTCTGGTTTTCCTCTTCCACGGTTCAAATCTCCTTTTTATTACCCTTTTGCCATTGATAGTGCGAGTGTAAGCTATTTTACTTCATTTACAATGGGCAAGGCTAGTGGCAAGGGACGTGGAACTGGACGTTCTGGTGATGGTGCGTGCAGAGGACGGGGCTATGGCCAAGGTGAAAATGTGCCACAGCCAACAGCCAAATCTTCTCGCTCCCGCTTCTTGACTGAATTACTAGGGAAGCACACAACAGCACCACTATTGCGAACTGATCAGTATGAACAGGTTATTAATTGGATAGCAGATAATACTTCCAGTCACCTGGGCACCACCACCTCCAGTCTGTCTTCCACACGGTCAAGTGTTAGTAGCCGTGAGTCTCGACCGCATACCCCTCCTCACCCTGATGCTCCTTCCTCCCACTATGCAGAGTGTCGTCAGACAACAACTGATCCCACAGTTGGACACTCTCAATAGCTGTTCACTGGTCCATTTCTATATTTGGGCCACTCGCCTGCTCCACTTTAAGTGGTGGAAGAGGAGATCCCATAAAGCGATGGTCAAATATTTGAACAGCCACGGCCACAGGAAGGCAACGCTGGCAATTCATCACAAGAGGTGGACGATGAAAAGACACAATTGCCACGAAGTGAGCAGGAGGACCGTGGTGCGGAAGTGGAAGAGGAGGATGTGGTGGATGATCTAGTAACTGACCCAATGTGGCAGGAGGACACGCAGAGCGAGGCCAGCAGCACACAGGGGGAGTGAGGCAGAGTACCCCAACAGGCAGGAAGAAGCAGTGTGGTGGCCGCAGACAGAAGGCGGACAACGGTTACCCGTTACACCAACACGAGGGACGTTGCCAGTACAATCGGTAGGTCTTCCAGAGTCTGGAATTTTTTTAAAGACTCTGCTGATAACCCCAAAAAGGCCATTTGTACCACTTGCCATGCCAGCATCAGCAGGGGTGACAAAACTACCAGCCTGACCACCACCAGCATGATCAGGCACATGTCAGCAAAGCACCCGACTTTGTGGGGCGGACCCCAGGGTTCACGACCAGTGTCAGCGGGTGTTACTACTGCTCTAACCGCTGTTGTGCGTGTAAGAGAACCTCCTGTTGTGTATGCAAGGCAATCCCCTGTCCATGCTGCATGCAAAGATGCCCCCTCCTCTCAGTCTTCACTTGTTATGGCAGTTTCTCAAGAAACAGCATCAACGTCCACTGCAGAGTTCATATCCCAGACCTTTGAACGAAAGCGCAAATTCGCAGCCAACGCCCCACAGTCCACAGTCCTAAATTCGCACATTTCACGACTGCTTGCGTTGGAAATGCTGCCTTTTAGGCTGGTGGAGACAGAATCCTTCCGCAACCTTATGGCGGTGGCCGTCCCTTGGTACTCAGTCCCCAGCCGACACTATTTTGCCCGGTGTGCCATCCCCGCACTACACAAGCACGTGTCCCAAAACATCTGCCGTGCCCTCAACAACGCAGTTACTGGGAGAGTCCACCTGACAACGGACGGTACATCTCCCTGACGGCACACTGGGTAAACATAGTGGAAGCCGGGACCCATTCGGACCTTGGGACGGAACACATCCTCCCCACACTGAGGATTGCGGGCCCTATGTCAGTCAGAGTTGCCCCCACAGTGTACAGCTCATGCGCATCATCATCCTCCTCCTCATGTTCAGCCTCCATCTCCATCTCCATCTCAGATATCACCACATCAGTTACAAGCTGGAAGCACTGCAGTACTGCCTCAGCCAAGTGGCAACAGGCTGTGCTGAAACTCATAAGCTTAGGTGATAAACCTCACACTGCTTGTGAGTTGTGGACAGCTGTGAAAGAGCAGGCAGATCTGTGGCTGAGACCGCTGAACCTACATCCAGGCATGGTCGTGTGTGACAATGGCCTTAACCTGGTCGCGGCTCTGAGGCGAGGCGAGATCACACACGTACCATGCCTGGCTCATGTGCTTAACCTCGTGGTTCAGCGGTTTCTTAAATCGTACCCTGAGTTGCCAGATCTGCTCGTCAAAGTACGCCGCCTGTCAGCTCATTTTCGGAAGTCGGCTACAGCTTCCGCCGCCCTTGCTGTGTTGCAGCAGCGTTTGCAGCTTCCGGCACACCGACTGGTGTATGATGCCCCCACATGTTGGAACTCTACCCTCCACATGTTACAAAGGATTTGTGAGCAGAAGAGAGCAGTTGTGGAGTACCAGCTGCAACAAGTCCATCGATATTCAGGTCAGACTCCACACATAAGACCTCAGGAGTGGACCTGGATGTCTGACATTTGTACCATCCTGACAAACTTTGAGGAGTCCACCAAGATGGTGAGTGGCGATGACGCCATCATTAGCGTCAGCATCCCACTTGTCTGTCTTTTGCAACGCTCTCTGCAGAAAATTAAAGAGGAGGCATTGCAGCCAGAGTATGTTGAGATGGATCAAGAAGCCGTAGCGGGCGATTACACACAGCCCAGCCTCATCTCATCCCAACGTGCATTGGGGGACAATGAGGGAGAGGAGGAGGAGGAGGAGGAGGAGGAGGAAGAACAGGAGCTGGTATCATGCGCTGTAGACGGTAGCACCTGTACAACTGTCATACCGTCGGTTCAGCGTGGGTGGCCTGAGGACAAGGGAGAGGAGGAGGAGGAGGAGAGCATGGTCAGTCGTCATCTTGGTGAGGACACGGAAGTCTTGCCCGTTACCAGTCTGGCACACATGGCTGACTTTATGTTACGCTGCCTTAACCGTGACCCTCGCGTTGTCAAAATGTTGGGTGACAGGCATTACTGGTTGGTGACACTTTTAGACCCCCGCTACAAGGAGAACTTTTACTCTCTTATTCCTAAGGTGGAGAGGTCTACAAAAATGGGGCAGTACCAGAAGGCCCTTGCTGCAGAACTGTTAAAAAAATTCCCATCTGAACACCCTAGAGGCAGAGGTCACAGTTCGTTGCCCAACCAAGGCGTACAGGCGAGAGAGACGCAACTCCAATCCAGCAGAGCCAGGGGAACACTGTCAACGTTCTGGGACAGTTATGAGACCCGCCCAGCTTACAGGCCCTGAGGCGTGGGGTACTCTCACAAGGAGTGGAAAGTTTCAAAAGATGGTGAGGGAGTACCTTGTCGACCGTACCTTGTCGACACATGGAATGAAGTCGCTCTGTACGCCTTGGGGGTCCTGGCCTGCCCTGCCGCTAGCGTGTTATCGGAGCGTGTTTTTAGTGCCGCTGGGGGAATTATAACTGATAAGCGCACTCGCTTGTCAACTGACAATGCTGATAAGCTGACCCTTATCAAAATGAACAAGGGCTGGATTGGGCCAGACTTCTCATCACCACCAAATGACAGCAGAGTAACATAAAGTCAAATCCACTCTGTTATTTCGGGAGGTGTATTCCCATGCACCGCTTCACACCCACACATGGGTATACGCTTCCTCATTTTGGCTGTTTTTTGCTCTTCTCCTTATCCTCAGCCTCCACCACCACTATACCACCAGGGTGACCGTGGTCCGTGTTGCCAGCATTGCAAGTTCCTCCGTCCTAATTTTTGGCAGCTTTTGCTTGGAAGGCACAGGCAAAGACTATGGGAGACCCACTCCCCAATAATGGTAATAATGTTTTTAATATGCTGTACTGCATGGCTCTTGTAAGGGACATTGCAAGTTCCTCCGTCCTAATTTTTGGCAGCTTTTGCTTGGAAGGCATAGGCAAAGACTATGGGAGACCCACTCCCCAATAATGGGAATAATGTTTTTAATATGCTGTACTGCATGGCTCTTATAAGGGGCATTAAAATCATCTTGTTAAGCTACTGTGACCTCCACGTCTCTTCCAAGGGTCATTGATATTGTCTTTTTATTCCACTGGGACGTCCACCACTCTTCCAAGGGGCATTGATATTGTCTTTTTATTCCACTGGGACCTCCACCACTCTTCCAAGGGGCATTGATATTGTCTTTTTATTCCACTGGGACCCCCACGTCTCTTCCAAGGGGCATTAAAACCATCTTGTTAAACCACTCTGAACTCCACGTCTCTTCCAAGGGGCATTAAAACCGTCTTGTTAAGCTACTGTGACCTCCATGTCTCTTCCAAGGGGCCTTAAAACAGTCTTGTTAAACCAGTCTGAACTCCATGTCTCTTCCAAGGGGCATTAAAACTGTCTTGTTAAGCTACTGTGACCTCCATGTCTCTTCCAAGGGGCATTAAAACCATCTTGTTAAGCTACTGTGACCTCCACGTCTCTTCCAAGGGGCATTAAAACCGTCTTGTTAAACCACTCTGAACTCCACGTCTCTTCCAAGGGGCATTAAAACCGTCTTGTTAAGCTACTGTGACCTCCATGTCTCTTCCAAGGGGCATTAAAACCGTCTTGTTAAACCACTCTGAACTCCATGTCTCTTCCAAGGGGCATTAAGACCATCTTGTTAAGCTACTGTGACCTCCACGTCTCTTCCAAGTGGCATTAAAACCGTCTTGTTAAACCACTCTGAACTCCACGTCTCTTCCAAGGGGCATTAAAACCGTCTTGTTAAGCTACTGTGACCTCCATGTCTCTTCCAAGGGGCATTAAAACCGTCTTATTAAACCACTCTGAACTCCAAGTCTCTTCCAAGGGGCATTAAAACCGTCTTGTTAAGCTACTGTGACCTCCAAATCTCTTCCAAGGGGCATTTAAACCGTCTTGTTAAACCACTCTGAACTCCACGTCTCTTCCAAGGGGAATTAAAACTGTCTTGTTAAACCAATCTGAACTCCACGTCTCTGCCAAGGAGCATTAAAACCGTCTTGTTAAGCTACTGTGACCTTCACGTCTCTTCCAAGGGGCATTAAAACCGTCTTGCTAAACCACTCTGTACTCCACGTCTCTTCCAAGGGGCATTAAAACCGTCTTGTTAAACCACTCTGAACTCCACGTCTCTTCCAAGGGGCATTAAAACCATCTTGCTAAGCTACTGTGACCTCCACGTCTCTTCCAGGAGGCATTAAAACCGTCTTGTTAAACCACTCTGAACTCCACAGCTCTTCCAAGGGGCATTGAAATGTTGTTTTTAATTACCTCTAACCTCCACGACTCTTCCAACGGGCATTGCATTTCCTCCTAATTTTAGTCAGCTTTTGCTTTTCAATGCATAGGCGAACACTAAGGGAGACCCACTCCCCAATAATGGGTAGAAGGTTTTTAGTATGCTGTAATCCACGTCTGTTTCAAGGGGCATTGCAGTTCCTCATAATTTTTGGAAAGCCTTCCATTCACTGCTTAGGCCAACAGTGTACAGGAGACCCAGTTGCTATAAATGGAAAAAAAGGTTTAGTTAAGGCCCTCTGACCTCCATGTCACTTCCAAGGGGCACTGGAGTGCCTCAAAATTTTTGGTAGGCATTGCACTCACTGTATGCCCTATAACTGTGTAGCCGAACCGCTCCTTTTGGTACGAAAACATATCCTACAAGACATGTGTGGCTAACTGGCCTGATATTGATGTGAATGGTCCCTGTTCCTACTGCTTTCTCCTTTGCCACCACCTCATCCATCATTCATCACCTAAAACTTTGTTTTAATGGGAGTCATAGAACTGGGATAGTAGCAGGAAAACATCCAGCAATGCTCGGAGGAGGTAGGATATGCGCCAAAACGCTGACCACCTCAGGCCTAGCCGCTACTACATACATGCGCTTGCATTCCAAGGAACAGAAAGCTAAGAGATGGATGGCCTCATGATCATGAATAATTTACTCGTTGAGTAGGAGGCCGACCACTGCTGCTGTCTACCTTCTGAACTTTGTGTTGAAGCCTGATTGACCCAGGACCCGCAATCCTCTATGTCTGGAGGACGTGTTGCATCCCAGTGTCCAACTGTGTCCCAGCTTCCACAATATTAACCCAGTGTGAAGGCGTCAGTGAGATGGACCATCCCTAGCCACTTTCACTTGTCCACCTGTTTGTGGTTAGGCTGTCCTTTCCACTAAATGCACTTGGGAGGGCACAGGTAATGTTTTGGTATGCGCGCTTGTGTATAAGGTGCACCGGGACAAATAGGGGCGGCTGGGGACCGTTTATGGACACCCGGCCGCCCCTAGGCGGCTGGTCACCGTGTGTAGGCACCCGGCCGTGGGGCGGCTGGGGACAGAGTATGGATACCAGGCTGCCGACGCAGCCATGACGTAGTGGCCAGATTCCCCCTCCACATGCCTAAAAGGCCCAATTTCAAGTGCAAGCAAGCAAGCAGGATGGTATTGCAGCCTGGGGGTGGGTGGGTGGCAGGCTGCATACTTGCGCTTGCAATGCAAGGAATGGGGGAGGTATAATTAAACACTGCCCTGGGACAAGGACTTTGCACGGGGATAGTTGCAAGTCTGCATCTTCTGATGCGGCAAGGATCACTTCTGATGGGTACACTTTTAGGCAGTGACCTGGGTGTCAGAGATGCTTCCAGGGGTCTTCCCCATGCTGTTCCCATGCCTTTTCAGCACTGTATGCATGTGTCACACAGCACATGGCCAGATGAGGTTGTAAAATGTTAAAATGACATTTCCCGGTGAATGCATTTGTCACGGTTGAAAGCAATACAAAAGTGCAAAAACGCATAAAAAATGCTACTTGTGAACATAGCCCAAGGTGTGGAGGAGTATTTTTGTTTTTGCCTATTTATTTTACCTTGTACACAAGTCTTTTCCCTGGAAAGGATGTTCCTTAACATATTTCACAGGAAAACAGTTTCAGTTTCGTTTTTGAACGTTTGTGAGCCCGTAAAAGTGGATTAATACATCTGACCACGTTGTTGACAGCAGTGACCTGGGGGTCAGAAATGCTTCCTGGGGTGATCCCCATGCTGTCCCCATGTCATTTGAGTACTGTCACTATCGTTTTGGGCACTTTTTAGGCTTTCTACAGACTGCCGGGGGTGCCGCCGCAAAAATGCTCGGGTCTCCCATAGACTAACATTGGGCTCGTTGCTCGGGTCGAGCACCCGAGTATCACGGTGAGCTCGGCCCGAGCTTCGAGCACCTGAGCATTTTAGTGCTCGATCAACACTACATCCTATGTATCTGTACCACAAAAAAATCTACACTGTGTGCAGAATTATTAGGCAAGTTGTATTTTAGAGGATTATTTTTATTATTGATCAACAACTATGTTCTCAATCAACCCAAAAGACTCATAAATATCCAAGCTTAATATTTTTGGAAGTTGGAGTGTTGTTTTTTTTTTTAGATTTGGCTATCTTAGGAGGATATCTGTTTGTGCAGGTAACTGTTACTGTGCAGAATTATTAGGCAACTTAATAAAAACCAAATATAATCCCATCTCACTTGTTTATTTTCACCAGGTAAACCAATATCAGTGCACAAAATTTAGAAATAAACATTTCTGACATGCAAAAACAAAAACCAAAAAAATTATTGATCAATATAGCCACCTTTCTTTATGACACTCAACAGCCTTCCATCCATAGATTCTGTCAGTTGCTTGATCTGTTTTCGATCAACATTGCGTGCAGCAGCCACCACAGCCTCCCAGACATTGTTCCGAGAGGTGTACTGTTTTCCCTTCCTGTAGATCTCACATTTTATGATGGACCACAGGATCTCTATGGGGTTCAGATCAGGTGAACAAAGGGGCCATGTCATTATTTTTTCTTCTTTTAGATCTTTAATGGCCAGCCACGCTGTGGAGTAGTTGGATGCATGTGATGGAACATTGTCCTGCATGAAAATCATGTTTTTCTTGAACAATAACGACTTATTCCTGTACCACTGCTTGAAGAAGTTGTCTTCCAGAAACTGGTAGTAGGTCTGGGAGTTGAGCTTCACTCCATCCTCAACCCGAAAAGGACCCACAAGTTTATCTTTGATGATACCAGCCCATACCAGTACCCCACCTCTACCTTGCTGGCGTCTGAGTCGGAGTGGAGCTCTCTGCCCTTTACTGATCCAGCCTCTGGCCCATCTAGAGTCACTCTCATTTCATCAGTCCATAAAACATTTGAAAAATCAGTCTTAAGATATTTCTTGGCCCATTCTTGACGTTTTATCTTATGTTTCTTGTTCAAAGGTGGTCGTTTTTCAGCCTTCCTTACCTTGGCCATGTCCCTGAGTATCGCACACCTTGTGCTTTTTGATACTCTAGTAACGTTGCAGCTCTGAAATATGGCAAAACTGGTGGCGAATGGCATCTTGGCAGCTTCACGCTTGATTTTCCTCAATTCATGGGCAGGTATTTTGTGCCTTTTTTGGACAACACGCTTCTTGCGACACTGTTGGCTATTTGCCATGAAACGCTTGATTGTTCGGTGATCACGCTTCAAAAGTTTGGAAATTTCAAGACTGCTGCATCCCTCTGCAAGACATCTCACAATTTTGGACTTTTCAGAGCCCGTCAAATCTCTCTTCTGACCCATTTTGCCAAAGGAAAGGAAGTTGTCTAATAATTAAGCACATCTTATATAGGGTGTTGATGTCATTGGTCAACACCCCTCCTCATTACAGAGATGCACATCACCAGATTTACTTAATTGGTAGTTGGCTCTCAAGCCTATGCAGCTTGGAGTAGGACAATATGTATAAAAAGTATCCTGTGGTCAAAATACTCATTTGCCTAATAATTCTGCACGCAGTGTAGAGCGGCATGTGAAAGCCAGACAAGAGATTCTGACACAATAAATAAAAATTAAATAATTTTATTCAAGTAAGGGATAAAAAGTACATTAAAATAGACAAGGAAATGAACCTCCAAAAATAGGGGGGATGGAATACACAATGCGGTCTACTGCATATACAAGATGGCAATAATGGCACCTACAGGATTATACACCTAAACAAGGTATAGTACTGAACCCTAACAGCTACAAGGCATGTGACTACTACACCCTAGTATTGCGCCAGTGCGACAAGGAGAGTATATCCACTGTGTGTATCAATGAAATTAACCAGGAAGACTGAGGGACTCATGATGGAAAAAAACAAGCTACTGAGTGGAATCCTAATAAAGGAAAAGGGATGTGTGTGTAATGCCTGTGAAGGAGGTAATGGGAATACCTTGTGGTGAGGTGGATCCTGGCGCGCTGGAGACCAGATGTGTCCTCCCCACACCCGATGGACGCCGTTTCGCTAAGTTGCTTCTTCCGGGGCGTGCAACGAGTAACAGTCAATGACTTAGTCCACCCAAGCACAGACCGGTGAATAGTCAAAATTGCGCGTGCGCACTGTCAGACCCATCATGTGCCAGAATAGGCGCCTGCATATATACACACTGCTTAAAAAAATAAAGGGAACACTTCAACAACAGAATATAACTCCCAAGTAAATCAAACTTCTGTGAAATCAAACTGTCCACTTAGGAAGCAACACTGATTGACAATCAATTTCACATGATGTTGTGCAACTGGAATAGACAATAGATGGAAATTATAGGCAATTATCAAGACACCCTCAATAAAGGAGTGGTTCTGCAGGTGGGGACCACAGACCACATCTCAGTACCAATGCTTTCTGGCTGATGTTTTGGTCACTTTTGAATGTTGGTTGTGCTTTCACACTCGTGGTAGCATGAGACGGACTCTACAACCCACAGAAGTTGCTCAGGTAGTGCAGCTTATCCAGGATGGCACATCAATGCGAGCTGTGGCAAGAAGGTTTGCTGTGTCTGTCAACGTACTGTCCAGAGGCTGGAGGCGCTACCAGGAGACAGGCCAGTACACCAGGAGACGTGGAGGGGGGCGTAGGAGGGCAACAACCCAGCAGCAGGACCGCTACCTCCGCCTTTGTGCAAGGAGGAACAGGAGGAGCACTGCCCGAGCCCTGCAAAATGACCTCCAGCAGTCCACAAATGTGCATGTGTCTGCACAAAAGGTTAGAAACCGACTCCATGAGGGCGGTATGAGGGCCCGACCTCCACAGATGGGGTTTGTGCTCACAGCCCAACACCGTGCAGGATGCTTGGCATTTGCCACAGAACACCAAGATTGGCAAAGTCGCCACTGGCGCCCTGTGCTCTTCACAGATGAAAGCAGGTTCACACTGAGCACATGTGACAGACATGACAGTCTGGAGACGCCGTGGAGAGCGAACTGCTGCCTGCAACATCCTTCAGCATGACCGGTTTGGCAGTGGGTCAGTAATGGTGTGGGGTGGCATTTCTTTGGAGGGCCGCACAGCCCTCCATGTGCTTGCCAGAGGTAGCCTAACTGCCATTAGGTACCGAGATGACATCCTCAGACCCCTTGCGAGACCACATGCTGGTGTGGTTGGCCCTGGGTTCCTCCTAATGCAGGACAATGCCAGACCTCATGTGGCTGGAGTTTGTCAGCAGTTCCTGCAAGATGAAGGCATTGAAGCTATGGACTGGCCCACCCGTTCCCCAGACCTGAATCAGATTGAGCATATCTGGGACATCATGTCTCGTCGCTCCATCCACCGTCACGTTGCACCACAGACTGTCCAGGATTTGGCAGATGCTTTAATCCAGGTCTGGGAGGAGATCCCACAAACCATCCGCAACCTCAACAGGAGTATGCCCAAGCATTGTAGGGAGGTCATACAGGCACGTGGAGGACACACACAATACTGAGCCTCACTTTGACTTGTTTTAAGGGCATTAAATTAAAGTTGGATTTATTTGGATCAGCCTGTAGTATGTTTTTCCACTTTAATTTTGGGGTGGGGGGCAACTCCAAATCCAGGCCTCCATTGGTTAATAAATGACTTCCATTGATGATTTTTGTGTGATTTTGTTGTCAGCACATTCAACTTTGTTCTGTACAAAGTATTCAATGACATTTCATTCATTCAGATCTAGGATGTGTTATTTAAGTGTTGCCTTTATTTTTTTTGAGCAGTTTATATATCAGGCAGGTTAACACTATACAAATCATTTTTTTTACTTTGTAAACTGACTTTTAAACTATTAATAGTTATGCTACAGAATTGCATTGTATTCATAAAAATCTGATGCTATACTGAGGCTCCATATGGCATCAGATTTTTTTCCCCTCACACCCAGATGTGATTTCAGTGTGTCAGAAAAATTAAAATGCATAAAGACATTTCCAGAGAAGGGAGAAGAGCTGAGACTTCAACCTCCATTGAAGTAGGTCATCACATTGAACATATGGGGTTAATTAGACCTAGTAACAGAGAGCCTAATAAAAACAAGGGAACTGATTGCAAAAGGAGGGGGGGGGGGGGGCAGCATACTTCAATGAAGATTGAGGTGTTGGCAGTGTCCAGGTGATAACAGCAGAGAAATGCTCTGGGCAAAGCACTAGGTCTGAAATCCATATATTCAAGAGGCAGAGAAGTGAAAAATCAAACCCCTTCATCGGAAACTTGTTCTCTTTAACCCCTTTAAAGCCCCCCCCCGTGAGGTTGGTTTGCACATTAATGACCAGGCCAATTTTTACCATTGTCACTTTGAGTTAATAACTCTGGAACGCTTCAACAGATGCCCCTGATTCTAAGATTGTTTCTGTACTTCATGATAGTGGTAAAATTTCTTCAATATCACTTGCGTTTATTTGTGAAAAAATAACGGAAAATTGGCAAAAATTTCAAACTTTGCGTTTTCATGCCCTTCTCTCTGACTTATGTAACACAATAGTTAACAAAAAAAAATTGAGAAATATTAGGAAGTTATAAGGGTTAAAAGTTAAGCCATTTCTCATTTTCTAACAAAATTTACAAAACCATTTTTTTTTTTTTACAGTGTTCACTAAAAGGGGTGAACTAGTAGGACAGTTTTATAGGTCAGGTTGTTCCGGACGTGGTGATACCAAATGTGTGTACTTTTATTGTTTTTTTTTTTTGTTCAAAAATAAAAATATGGCTACAATATATTTTTGTTTTTTGGGGATTTTTTTTAATTTTTTTCACTTATTGGTCACTTTAGTCTTAAACTTTGTCCCACTATGGGACTTACTTTTTGCAGCCTGATCAGCTGTAGAGAAGAGCAGGACCGCCCCTGGCACATTGTCACAGCTGACATCCAGTGGCGACCGCTCCGCACAGCTTGTGTGCGGGCGTGATCACAGCACACGTAGTAGTATGTAGCTGGTCCTTAAGGCCCAAGGCGCAGCTACGTACTATTACGGACTTAGTCGTAAAGGGGTTAAACAATTGCAGTTAAGACACTGTCACCGGTGTCCAGATATGAATATTGGGGTTCGCATCGATCCAATCTTTACAGGAGATATATTTTCAGTGTTGCAGCGAAGGACCGAACATAATGCATTCACTTACATCACCATAAGGCCATTCTAACCCCTCCAACTATCCAGTCCGATGGCTAGTGCTACCCAGGTCATGTTTCATCTCCATAAAAAGAAATCGAAATAGGAAACATGACAATATCTACCACCTGGGAGCTCCAGGTGCAAAGATATCCTATAAGTCAGAGATCTCATGAGATTCTGGATGACCTAGCAAGTCCCACAACTAGCCCCCATATGAGCTCATCAAGGAGGGTTATATGGTGTGGCATGGAATAAAAATGAACGTTTTGGTCTCAGTCTATGTTCATTCTGGAAGACAAGTTTGCTGTGAGTGTCCAATATTCCCAATCAGTGCGCTTCCTCAATAAGCTTTGAGTCATTCCGTGACACCAGGTTTAGTAATTCTTTCGTTATTCCATTTTATAACATGTAATTAAATATACTGTATTGTTTTGTTCCCATTTTGTAGCATCTTGATAAAAATATACAAACCCCTACGTTTCTGGATTAAATAAAATTTAATAGTTCTATAATTAACGATTGGTGGTGGCAGCTAGTAGTGGTTCCTTGTTTGTTAGTTATTGTGGTGTTGGCAGTGAGCGAACCAGGGTGTGTATATGCAGTCAACTGCGCAATTATCCAGGCAAACTGGTGACAGTGGTAGCAGAGGTGTAAATCTGATTGAATTAAAATTAACCCCTTTCCAACCCATGACGTCTTAGTAAGCACATTTGCGTACCCCCGGTTCAGTGAGGGCTGCTGCGCTGAGCCCTCACTGAACCGAGCACATGTCAGCTGATTCTTACAGCTGACATGTGCCCGCAACAGCCGCGGGTGGAATCGCGATCCACCCGCGGCTGTTAACATGTTAAATGCCGCGGTCAATCTCCGACATTTAACGCGCGCTTCCGGGTTGCGCATCATAAGCCCCACCCATCGGCGACCCCGTCACGTGATCGCGGGTCGCCGATGGGCATGCATGACAACCCAGGGTCTGCAGCAGACGCCTGTGGTTGTCATGATCTGGTCGCTATGAGCGCCACCTAGTGGTCGGCGCTCATAGCACAGGACCATTTCTGCTGCATGCAGGGGATCTGCTCGTCACCTGTATGTAGCAGAGACGATCAGACAACTGCTGCTTCTAGTCTCCTATGGAGACTATTGAAGCATGCAGTAAGTGAAAAAAAAAGGTTTTAAAAAAAATAAAAAAAAATATAAAAGTTTAAATCACCCCCCTTTCGCCCCATTCAAAATAAATTAAAAAAAACCCACATACAAATTTGGTATCACCGCGTTCAGAATCGCCCGATCAATATAAAAAAAGAATCCGATCGGTAAACGGTGTAACGAGAAAAAAATTCTAAACGCCAGAATTACGTTTTTTTGGTCGCCGCAAAATTGCAATAAAATGCAATAACGGGCGATCAAAACATCGGATCTACCCCAAAATGTTAATAAAAACGTCAGCCCGGCGCGCAAAAAATAAGTCCTCACTTAGCCCCAGATCACGAAAAATGGAGACGCTGCAGGTCTGGGAAAATGGCGCTATTTTTTTTTAGTTTTTTTTACCGAATTTTGGAATTTTTTTTCACCACTTAAATATAAAATAACCTATACATGTTTGGTGTCTACGAACTCATAATGACCTGGAGAATAAGAACGGCAGGTCAGTTTTAGCATTCAGTGAACGTGGTAAAAAAAAATAAACAACTGTGGTATTGCACTTTTTTTGCAATTTTACCGCACTTGGAATTTTTTTCCCGTACACGATATGGTAAAACTAGTAATGGCGTTGAAAAGTACAACTTGTCCCGCAAAAAATAAGTCCTCACACAGCCATATTGACCAAAAAATAAAAACGCTATGGCTCTGGGAACAAGGGGAGCAAAAAACGACAAAACCCAAGGTTGTGAAGGGGTTAAGCCTGCTTCTGGTATATGTTGATGTATCCACAAATATTGCAATTTTCACAATGGGCAACGAGAAAAAAAAAAAAAAAAAGGAATTACTATAATGGTAACTGGGCACTGTCATATTTCCAGAGCCCCTGAGAATACAATGGAAACTTCCCAAAACTAACCACATGTAAGAAGCTACATTGAGGTTTGTCAATTTTTTCCAGGCAATTAAAAATGAACACTGTTCAAAAAAAACATTTATTTAAAAATTAGCATTACACAAGAAAAGCAACATGTGCATTTGTTTAGAGGTGTGCAGTGCCAAAACTTTAAACTGCCTGGCACACCTATACAACCCGTGGTTCTTTTATAGCCTTGCAGTTATTTTTCTGGATCAGAATATAAAACTTACACACATGCGCAACACTGAAGCAGAGAACCTTAGACTCAAAAAGCTATAACTCCCCCTGCAAAAGCTAGAAGTCTCAGCTGAGGCATGGTTAACTGACACAAAGGAAAAATTCATAGTGTCATATATTGCAAAAGGTAGACTTTGGTCCCGATTTATCAAGACCAATGGTTTCCACACTGGTAGGAGGACTGCAAGGCGCTTCATTTATTAAGAGGCACATGCCTCTTAATGAATCAGGAAAGGCGTGAAGTGGTGTGCTCCTTGCCACAAATACCACGTCAAGCCAGGAACTGGAGCAATATTTGTGGCTTAAGGAACGCCACTGCTAGACATTGATTTGCAGTCACCATATCCCAGCTCAACCCAGTTTTGTCAGAAGGGCAAAATTGGCAAGAAAACACCAAAAGAGGTAACAATTTTGCAGTCTACTATTGCATAAAAGTGACTTTCCCAAACTTTGCACACTAGTTTTCCAGCATTAAATCTTTGATGAACTGGGGACAAAGTGCTTTTACACATTCCTTAGGTCAGACAAAACTGTTCTGGTCATAAACTTAACTAATAACCCTCCCTTTAAATATAGTCACGTTACCATGGTTTTGACTGTCAATTTAGCATGCTTTAAAGTCATACTTGATGTAATTTCTATAGGTTAATAAAGTGAATTAATTTACTGGTGTTTTGACTATTCAACATAGGCCTCTAATCTAATAAAGGTAAAGAGGTTAAACAGACTGCATTTTACAGGGAGCATTTTTTTGGGAAGGTATTTATAAACAGAATCACGGGGAGTTGTGGAGCAGACAGATTATTTTGTTTTTAACAATGTCTGAATAGGACAGCATTTAAAATTTTTATGGATTGAAAAAAAAAAAAGCCTCAAATGGGAAAAAGTATGCAATTATTCTACTTGTTACAATAGAAAAAAAAATTACACATGCACATCTGTCAATTCACAATTTCTACAACAAAATGTCCTTTGCTAAATTGTCAAACACATGTTAAAGAGTAGGATGTACATCTTCATGTATGAACACGTTGATTTAATTCTGTCAAGTAGCTTCCAATCTAATAACGGCCTAGGAAGAAAACAAAATAAATATTTTAGCAACAAAAAAAAAGTTATGTAAAACACATGCAGTTAAACCAAACAGATTGTATTATGCTTTTATGACCAACTTAAAAAGCAGGAGATTGCCGCCCTACTAAGACTCCACTCCATTTGTTCTAATAATCACCAAAAGGAGTCCATTGTTCAGTTTGACAGTAGCAAGCCACAATGGTAAATCAATAAGAAGTGGCACAGTAAACCTTGGACTCCAGTCTCCACCTTGACATTGCTGTGACAGCTGATTGACTGATGCCAATCAGCTCACTGGTGGTAGTTTGTGTCAATGCTTCTGATCAAACAGATCAAGGGCCCGAGCCCATGTAGTTTATGCCACAATGATTTGCAACTGTCAAAATTAAAAACTCCATGGATATCCATCTGTGAAAAACAGATTACCTACTGATGGTAAAAACAGACACTAATGAGACGCTGATTCTGGTCTTTCCCCCATGTACATGTTTAAACACGGACATGTGAATGAGGCCTCAGTTTCCAGCAGCTTTTATTAATAACCTATCCTCAGGATAGGTCATTCGTACTTAGCCAGTGGAGGTCTGAATAGAAGTTATGAAGTTCTCAGCAGTGACTGCTACATATAAAAACAGCTGAACATCATAGCTCTTGTTAATGTTTACATCTGATGAGAAGTATAGGTTATCACTATAAAGTTATATTCACACTAGATTGTGGCCCGATTCTAATGCATCGGGTATTCTAGAATATGTATGCGGCAGACCGGGCGCAATCAGCAGAGCAGGGTTTAAATTTGGCGCCAATACTGCTGATTGGTCGCGGACGCCAGACGCGACCAATCAGCACAGCAGTGTTTAAATGTGGCGGCAAGATCGGTGATTGGTCGCGGCCACTATTTAAATGTGGCGCCAAAATCGGTGATTGGTCGCGGCCGCTGCCCGCGACCAATCAGCAGAGCTGTGTTTAACTTCAGCGCAAAGATCACTGATTGGTCGCGTGTGGAGAGCGCGACCAATCAGCGAATCGTATTGGTGAGGACCGGGGAGCGCCGCTGCCTGTGCGGCTACTTCCGCTGCGAGAAGCTGGGAGATGAGCGACTGCTAGCAGCAGAAGTATCCCGACCCACAGAGCCGCTCCCCGGTCCTCCCTCGACACCCTAGCCGCTGATGTCCCCACAGTATCCGCATAGTGTTACAAAGGTCCGGACATTTGTGTTAAAAACCGCTGATTGGTCGTGGCCGATATTTAAATTTGGCGCCCAAATCGGTGATCGGGCAGCGCCCGCGACCAATCACCGATTTGGGCGCCAAATTTAAATATTGGCCGCGACCAATCAGCGATCTTGGCTCCACATTTAAACACCGCTGTGCTGATTGGTCGCCGACGCTGGGCGTGACCAATCAGATTTTAGCGCCACATTTAAATAGCGTCCGCGACCAATCAGTACAGTAGTGTTTAACTTTTGCGGCAAGATCAGTGATTGGTCGCGGGCCAAGAACGCGACCAATCACAGATTTGTGCGGCACATTTAAATAGCGGCCGCGACCAATTGGATGTCAGCGCCGCTCCCTGGTCCTCCCTTTACACCCTAGCCGCTGATGTCCCCACAGTATCCGCATGGTGTTACAAAGGTCCGGACATTTGTGTTAAAAATCGTTGGTCGCCGACGCTGGGCGCGACCAATCACCGATTTTGGCGCCACATTTAAATAGCGTCGGCGACCAATCAGCGATTTTTAACACAAATGTCCGGACCTTTGTAACACCATGCGGATACTGTGGGGACATCGGCGGCTAGGGTGTGACGGGAGGACCGGGGAGCGGCGCTGCGGGTCGGGGTACTTCTGCTGCGAGAGCCCGCTCATGTCCCGGGTTCTTGCAGCGGAAGTAGCCGCACAGGCAGCGCCGCTGACATCCATGCGGCTAGAGTGTGAAGGGAGGACAGGGGAGCGGCGCTGACATACAATTGGTCGCGGCCGCTATTTAAATGTGCCGCACAAATCGCTGATTGGTCGCGGTCTTGGCCCGCGACCAATCACTGATCTTGCCGCCAAATTTAAATATCGGCCGCGACCAATCACCGATCTTGGCTCCACATTTAAACACCGCTGTTTAAGTGTTTAACTTTTGCGGTAAGATCAGTGATTGGTCGGGTCCAAAGACCGCGACCAATCATCGAATCGTCTTGGTGAGGAGCGGCGCTGCCTGTGCGGGTACTTCCGCAGCGAGAACCCGGGACACGAGCGGGCGCTCGTACCAGAAGTATCCCGACCGGCAGTCCTTCTGCTGCTACCGGCCGGGAGATGAGCGCTTCGCGCCGGTCATCACCCGGCTGCATCTCCGTCCCGCAGATGGGTCCAGCGGTCGGAGTCCTTCTGCTGTTACCGGCCGGGAGATGAGCGTGTCGCGGCGCGCATCGCCGCTGAGCTCCGTCCCGCAGATGAGCCGCTAACTGCCGCCATCTTTTTTCAGAAATCCCGCGGCGCTGATTGGCCGCTGCCGGACCAATGAGCGACGCGGGATTTCCAGGACAGACAGACAGACGGGATAAGACAATTATATAGTAGATACCCATGTGCGTTGTTACTGAGAGAAACAGATTTGTTCCTTTTGCGTTATTTTATTATAGCGCCATTAATTCCATGGCGCTTTACATGTGATAAAGGGGTATACATAGCAAACAGCAATAGTTTGAACAAAAACAAGTCATTAAATCAAAATCTCCCACACTTGAAGTAGCTTGACAATTTTTTTTATCCATCAACTTTTGCAACGATTAGTTAAAGTCATATGTAACAAGAGGGAACACAAGCACACAGTATCCAACATGTTTCATCTGTTTTACGCAGCTCCTCAGACTTTAATAGGACATCCACAGAGTCTGAGACCAGGTGTTTTTTTTACATTAGTGCGTATGCATCAATGGACCTATATGGGGAGCGTGCTTTTCAAAAGGAGAAGGAGGTGGGGATGAGAGGGAAACAACCCCCCCTCCCACACACGTCAAACGCAGCCTTAGCAAAGCAGCATTTTGGCTGCAGTTTAATGACCTTTTAGAAAATGTGTAAGACAAGTTGATTTAGCTGCTGATATAACAATTTGAGCATTTCAGAGCCACTTCTACACAAAATGCCAGTGATCTGAATGCTCATTTCCGATTTTTATACATTTCAGCGACTTAGAGATTAAAAACAGGCCAATACAGTTCTGCTACTCAACAGAACCCCCTTGTATGAACTGCAGACAGATTTTGCAGTGGAAAGAAATATTTCTGAACAGCACAACTTACGTGGAGAATAAGAACGAGACCTGGACCGAGACCTGTATCCGCCTCTGCTATAGTATGGTGAAGGAGACCGCCTTCTGTCAAGTCAAAATTAGGTTAAGAGGGCATGAGATGATTAGAGCAATTTAACAAGCTTTTTTTTATTTTTTTAGCCTCAATAAATATCATACTACATTTTATTCTATCTTCTGCAATTACCAAGTCAGACACCCCACCCCAGCAAAACCCCAACACCATACATTTAACAGAATAAAACAAAAGGCTGAATTTTTTTAGTACAAACAGCTAATCAGGCAAGTTACCTAGAAAATTGATCCCTGTCCTGGCCTCCACGCCATCCTCCACCTCCACCTCCGCCTCCCCTGAAATCCAGAATATTAGATACATTAATATGAATAGATCAGAAAAAAAAAGCTTCATAAACTCATCTAAAGACTATGTACAGATTTGAACCCTTTAATGGTTTACATGGTTTTATGAAAACCTGTTTGCAATCTTTTTGTAAACAAGACAGTAATAATTTTATTTAAATAGAACAGACATTCCACAGCCCTTTACAAAGTGGGGACATGTACAGACAAGACAGACATTACAAAGTAACTGTGTTCAGTTCAACACTAACAGGAGTGAGGGTCCTGCTCGCAAGCCTACAACCTATATGGAAATAGGGGAGACACAAAAGGTAAAAAAAAAGTGCTTGTAATGTATGGTCCAGCCATCATAATAAATAGGCGTTATGATACAAAGCTGCATGAGCCGATCAACAGCCATGTATACTTTACATCATGTTTTTACCAACTTTTTTTTGTTAGGAAGTTAGAAGGGTTAAAAGTAGTGTTGAGCGAGTATGTTCTGTTAACCTACTTCACTCTCCGTTGACATCCCCACTATCATCATGGGCGACTTTAACATCCCCATTGACACTTCCCTCTCAGCTGCCTCTAAGCTTCTATCCCTCACTTCCTCCTTTGGTCTTACTCAGTGGTCTTCCACACCCACAAAGACTGCCACACACTGGACCGCATCTTCACCCACCTCTGTTCCCTATCGAACCGCTCTAACTCACCTCTCCCTCTTTCTGACCACAACCTACTCACATTCTCTTCTCTCTCCTACACGGGGCAACAATCCCCACTCCACAAACTTGCATACCCTAGTAGAAATCTCAAACACCTTGACCTACTCTCTGAAACCCTCCTCCCTCTTACAGACATTAGTTCCTTACATGATGCAGATGCTGCTGCCACTTTATACAACACCACAACAGCTGCAGCTCTCGATTCGGTCGCCCCCCTCACACATACCAAGGCTCGCACAAACAGACAACCCTGGCACACCAGCCCAACTAAAGAACTGCGACGGGCCTCCAGGGTTGCTGAATGTAGATGGAAAAGGTCCCACTCCCATGAGCACTTCATCGCATTCAAACAGTCCCTCACTACCTTCAAGTCCACACTCACTGCAGCAAAACAAACACTTTGCATCGCTCATATCCTCCCTGTCTCACAACCCTAAACTACTATTCAACACCTTCAATTCTCTCCTCCGTCCCCCAGTGCCTCCTCCCTCTCCTCTTATTTCAGCCGAAGACTGCCTCATTCGTCAAGCAGAAGATTGACACCATCAGACAAAGTTTTTGCCTAAAGCCCCCACCGCCCCTCCCCACACCTACTCAACCCTCCTCCACCAAAACTACATTCTCCACCACCTGTAAACTTGACCCAATCGTGTCCCACCTCATCACAAACCTTACCACTATCTTCATCCCAGCCCTAGCCCACCTCTTCAACGTGTCACTAACAACTGGCGTCTTCCCCTCATGCTTCAAACATGCCTCAATCACACCCATCCTCAAAAAGCCCTCCCTTGACCCATCCTCCGTGTCTAGCTATCGCCCCATATCACTTCTCCCCTATGCCTCAAAACTACTGAAACAACATGTCCATTCTGAACGGTCCTCCCACCTCTCCTCCTGCTCCCTCTTTGACTGCCTACAATCTGGTTTCAGACCGCACCATTCTACTGAAACTGCACTGACTAAAGACATAAACGACCTACTAACTGCCAAATCTAAGCGATACTACTCTGTCCTCCTCCTCCTAGACCTGTCATCTGCCTTTGACACAGTGGACCATTCCCTCTTACTCCAGACTCTCATCTCTCTGCATCACAGACTTGGCCCCATCCTGGATCTCCTCATACCTAACAGACCGGACATTCAGTGTCTCCCACTCACACACCACCTCTTCATCTCGCCCCCTATCTGTCGGTGTCCCCCAAGGTTCAGTTCTAGGACCCCTGCTCTTCTCCATCTACACCAGGGGTCTCAAACTCGGCTGGGTATATGGGCCGCACATGGAAAAAATTTGAATTTGGGGGGCCGCATTCTTTGTTCAATGTGACATTTTTAGTGATACAATTTTTTTTTGTATACACCTTTTGAACATTTTTTCCGTGTTTATTTTTTTATAGCTTGGGTCGTTATGGATGTGGCGATAATAAACGTGCACTTTTTTGTGTTTACTTTAGTTTACATATAAAACAGCATTTTTAGTGCCCAATATTTTTTCAGGCTTTATTTTTATTTTTTTGATTTTTACAATTTTGTTTCCCCCAATTGGCCACATACAGTAATATTGTCTTACAATTAGCATCATATAGTAATAATGGCAAACATCTTGTAGTAATGTGCCCCCCATCCAGGTCCCCATCCTGTGGCTATGTGCCCCCCATCCAGGTCCCCATCCTGTGGCTATGTGCCCCCCATCCAGGTCCCCATCCTGTGGCTATGTGCCCCCCATCCAGGTCCCCATCCTGTGGCTATGTGCCCCCCATCCAGGTCCCCATCCTGTGGCTATGTGCCCCCCATCCAGGTCCCCATCCTGTGGCTATGTGCCCCCCATCCAGGTCCCCATCCTGTGGCTATGTGCCCCCCATCCAGGTCCCCATCCTGTGGCTATGTGCCCCCCATCCAGGTCCCCATCCTGTGGCTATGTGCCCCCCATCCAGGTCCCCATCCTGTGGCTATGTGCCCCCCATCCAGGTCCCCATCCTGTGGCTATGTGCCCCCCATCCAGGTCCCCATCCTGTGGCTATGTGCCCCCCATCCAGGTCCCCATCCTGTGGCTATGTGCCCCCCATCCAGGTCCCCATCCTGTGGCTATGTGCCCCCCATCCAGGTCCCCATCCTGTGGCTATGTGCCCCCCATCCAGGTCCCCATCCTGTGGCTATGTGCCCCCCATCCAGGTCCCCATCCTGTGGCTATGTGCCCCCCATCCAGGTCCCCATCCTGTGGCTATGTGCCCCCCATCCAGGTCCCCATCCTGTGGCTATGTGCCCCCCATCCAGGTCCCCATCCTGTGGCTATGTGCCCCCCATCCAGGTCCCCATCCTGTGGCTATGTGCCCCCCATCCAGGTCCCCATCCTGTGGCTATGTGCCCCCCATCCAGGTCCCCATCCTGTGGCTATGTGCCCCCCATCCAGGTCCCCATCCTGTGGCTATGTGCCCCCCATCCAGGTCCCCATCCTGTGGCTATGTGCCCCCCATCCAGGTCCCCATCCTGTGGCTATGTGCCCCCCATCCAGGTCCCCATCCTGTGGCTATGTGCCCCCCATCCAGGTCCCCATCCTGTGGCTATGTGCCCCCCATCCAGGTCCCCATCCTGTGGCTATGTGCCCCCCATCCAGGTCCCCATCCTGTGGCTATGTGCCCCCCATCCAGGTCCCCATCCTGTGGCTATGTGCCCCCCATCCAGGTCCCCATCCTGTGGCTATGTGCCCCATCCAGGTCCCCATCCTGTGGCTATGTGCCCCATCCAGGTCCCCATCCTGTGGCTATGTGCCCCATCCAGGTCCCCATCCTGTGGCTATGTGCCCCATCCAGGTCCCCTCTTGATGCTATGTGCCCCATCCAGGTCCCCATGTTGTGGCTATGTGCCCCATCCAGGTCCCCTCTTGTGGCTATGTGCCCCCTGTGCTGTTCTTCACACACATAAAAAAAAAAGATGATTCTCACCTGTCCTCCGTTCCCTCGGCGGCCTTCCTGCAGATGTGGCCCGCAGGCACCACAGAGTCAGACCCCTTGACGATCCCGACCTGGTCCAGGAGGAGCCGCCGACAGCAGCGCTGCATTGCCGCACAGAGACCGTCTCCCAGCACAGCATTTTCAATGTCAGCCGCCGGCCAATCAGAGGCCAGCAGCTGACATCTGCATATGGCAATGACGTCATACTCGCTGCGCCGACACGCAGATATCAGCTGCTGGCCTCTGATTGGCCGGCGGCTGGCATTGGAAATGCAGTGCTGGGAAACAGTCTCTGTGCGGCAATGCAGCGCTGCTGTCGGCGGCTCCTCATGGACCAGGTCGGGATCGTCAAGGGGTCTGTGCCTGCGGGCCGCATAAAGCAGCCTCAGGGGCCGCATGCGGCCCGCGGGCCGCGTGTTTGAGACCCCTGATCTACACCTTAGGCCTGGGACAGCTCATAGAGTCTCATGGCTTTCATTATCACCTCTATGCTGAGGACACACAGATCTACCTCTCTGGACCCGATATCACCTCCTTATTAACCAAAATCCCACAATGTCTGTCCGCTATTTCATCCTTCTTCTCTGCTAGATTTCTAAAACTTAACATGGACAAAACAGAATTCATCTTTCCGCCATCTCATTCAACCCTCCCAACGTCAAATGGCTGCCCACTCTCCCCAGTCCCTCAAGCTCACTGCCTTGGGGTAACCCTGGACTCCGAACTCTCCTTCAAACCACATATCCAAGCCCTTGACACTTCCTGCTGACTCCAACTCAAAAATATCTCCCGGATCCGCACATTCCTAAACCATGAATCTGCAAAAACACTAGTGCACGCCCTCATCATCTCCCGCCTTGACTACTGCAACCTCCTGCTCTGTGGCCTCCCTTCTACCACTCTCACACCCCTCCAATCTATCCTAAACTCTGCTGCTCGACTGATCAACCTGTCCCCCCGCTATTCCCCAGCCTCTCCTCTCTGTCAATGTCTTCACTGGCTCCCCATTGCTCAGAGACTCCAGTTCAAAACCCTAACCATGACATACAAAGCCATTCACAACCTGTCTCCTCCATATATCTCAGACCTAGTCTCCCGTTACATACCTACACGCAACCTCCGATCCTCACAAGATCTCCTGCTCTACTCCCCCTCTTATCTCCTCCTCCCACAACCGTATACAAGATTTCTCCCATGCTTCCGCCCTACTCTGGAACTCTCTACCCCAACGTATCAGACTCTCGCCTACCATGGAAACCTTCAAAAGGAACCTGAAGACCCACCTCTTCCGACAAGCCTACAACCTGCAGTAACCACCGCTCCACCATACCGCTGCACGACCAGCTCTACCCTCACCTATCCCTCGTAGATTGTGAGCCCTCACTGGCAGGGTCCTCGCTCCTCCTGTACCAGTCGCTGTCACATTGTGTTCAAGATTATTGTAATTGTTCTTGTATTATACCACTTTTTCACATGTAAAGCGCCATGGAATAAATGGCGCTATAATAATAAATAATAACCCTTTCGCTCTCGGGCCGAGCTCCGAGTATTTATAGCTGCTCATATTTCTTACACATCCCTCACATGTAATAAAGCTGTCAAACAGTTTCAAATCATGCACACGGGAGCGATTTAACCTCATCACCGAGCAACTATAAATACTCAAAGCTCGACCCGAGCATACTCGGACAGAACATACTGTACTTGCTCAACACTAGTTAAAAGCAATTTCTATTTTTTCCAATTTTTTTTTTTTTTTTTTTAAGACCAAAAACACTTGACAAGACTTTGAGGGGCCTATGTGACATCATTTTAAGAACTGCACCCCTTAAGAGTGCTCAAAATCACATTCAAGAAGTTTAACCCTTTAGGTGCTTCACAGGAATTAAAGCAATGTGGAATGAAATAATGAACATTATAATTTTTCCCACAGAAATCATGTGATGGCTTGTTTTTTTTTTTTTGCGGGACGAGTTGAGGTTTTTATTGGTACCATTTTCGGGCACAACATTTTTTTTGATCGCCTTCTATTCAGATTTTTAGGAGGCAGAACAAAAAAGGCAGCAATTGAGGATTTTTTGTAATAGCGTTCACTATGTGGTAAAAGTAATAAGACCGTATTATTTTGCGGGTCTGTACAATTATAGTGATACCACATTTTATATTTTGACACTTATCAAAACTATTTTAAAGAAAATAATTGCATCACTATATTTTCAGCGCTATAGCCTTAATTTTTCTGCTGATGGAGCTGTATGGCGGCTTGTTTTTTGAGGGACAAGATGACATTTTCAGTGATACCATTTTTATTTACATTAGTCTTTTTTGATCAAGTTTTATTCCACTTTTTTTGGGCAGTATGATGAAAAAGCAGTTTTTGCCATGTTTTTATTTACTTTTTTTACTGTGTTCACTGAAGGGGTTAACTAGCATGACAGTTTTATAAATCAGGTCGTTTCGGACGTAGCGCTATTCAGAGAACTTCATTTTTTTTGGTTTAATATAAATATACATGTTTGTTTGGATAATATTTTCTTCATTTTCTAATTGTGATTTTTACAATTTTTCATTTAAAAAATAATTACTTAGTCCTTCTATGGGACCTTTACCTTTTATTACTCTGATCACTGGTATAATGCATTGCAATACATTACACCAATTTTTTTTTTTTTTTTTTAGACCATGCTAATAGCATGCCATGACTATTGGCAGGCCCCCTCCCTCTCCTAGCCTTTTAAATGCAGTGATTGATATTGATTGCAGCATTTAGGGTGCCACAAGACTATTAACCATCTAGATGCAGCTGTCATTGACCGCTGCATTAAAGGGGTTAAATGGCCATGGTTAGTGCCTTTATGGATCGAGGCTGATGCAGTAGGATGTCCGCTATAGCGTACAGCTGATATCTGCTGCATTTTCACCTGTTGAGGGATGTTATTTTATTATATGTTAGGTCAGTAAAAAGGCATGTTGGTGGTCATTAAAGGGTTGAATGAAAACAGCCTTTTCCCAGCACATACGTAACAAAAATCAATGCTCCAGTTGGTGAAGTCAGTATAAAATGGGTAGACTCCTAAAATATATAGTAAATTGAGTACAGTAGTTCAATGCAGTAGGTGTTTGGGAAAGTTATGAAGTGTCCTATAAATGTCTGTTCTGTTCCTGATCTAAGGATCTCGGCTTTTAGTTGAGATGAATCTGTGCTGCACTTTACGTACATGCTCAGTAGTGAGGCTGTGCTGTGGAGTAAAAGTCAGGGAAATTGAGGAGACTGATGTGTGGCTTATCAACTTCACAGCCCTGCCCAGACAGTAATCCAGGTCCTGCTTTAGGCTGTGCGCCCACGATGCGCTTTTTAAGCGTTTCCGCAACGGCAAAAACGCTGCAGAAAAGCTTAAAAAAAAAAAAAAAAACCACACATGGTAGAAGGCCTGCCATGTCCCTCAATGATAATCCGCATGTGCTTTGCACATGCTGCGGAAATTTCCGCTGCGGATTATCATTGCGGAAAAAAACACGCAGCACTACCAATTATTTTGCGGAAGCGCTGCATTTTCACCGCCATTGACTTGCATTAGAACGCGCCAATTCCGCATCTGTACTTGCGTAATTGGCGCGTTCTAATGTGCGGATGGTACCCGGGTGTAGAGGAGAGGAGAGTCATCCACACCCAGGTACCATTAAAAAAGCTGTAAAAAAAAATAAATAAATAAATAAATAAAATGTATACTTACCTTCCGGCAGCCCGCGCTGCGCTCCGCCTTGCTTCCCGGCACTTCGCGATGGAATGAAGGACCTGCGCTGACATCACAGTCATGTGACGGGTCACGCGACGCTGACGTCAGCAGGTCCTTCAATCCACCGCTGCCGGGACAGTGAAGCAAGACAGCGCGGGCCATCGGAGGGCAAGTATACATTTTTTTATTTTTTGACATTCTCTCGGTCACACTATATAAATCCATGCAGTTTGCATGGATTTATATAGTGTGACCTAGTTGACAAGCACTTTCCAAGTGATGCTAAAATAGCTTGGAAAGCGCTTGTCAACACGCATGCGGAAATGCAAGTGAAGAACGCTTCACATCCGCATGTCCCTGGCAGGAAAACGCATGTACAATCTGCATGCGTTTTTTTTCTGCCAGGGAGATACAGAAACGCTCAGGAAAAAATCCTGAGCATTTCTGCATCGTGGGCACATAACCTTAGACTCATTCACTGATGACACACAGCTGAGCTAGTTACAGTTAGGTCACACAAAATGGCCATTGTCCACAGCAACCAGTGTTAATTGCCTGCAAAGATACTGGCTTACCACTCTCCTCAGCTGACCGACCAACAAATGCACACAAGGCCTGGCTCTAGACATAGCTAGCCAGGTCCATAACCAGAACCTCCAGTGGTAAGTTTTAACCCTGTCCTGCAACACCAACAGCCAATTATAACAGTGTGTTAACACTTATGCAACCACATTTTAATTTCGTTACTTTTCCTCCAAAAGTTTGTTTCTCCGTGGACTTGTACAGATATAGGGGATACTAAAGATGGAAAATGCTCTGAAGTGATTTTTCTTGGCGAGTTATTTACACGACAAAAACCTGGTATTTTGTCAGAGGTGTGTAGATTGAAAGCAACAGTTAAAGTGTTAACAGCATCATTCAGCGCTAGCCCTCATAGTTACTGTTAAAGGCAGATGGCTGTGTAACACCCAGCACCTGCCTTGTGTGGAGGCAGCTGCGGAGCCTATTCCATATACCTGCGCCATGATTTCGGAGTATATCAAAGGGTGGGGGTAGGTGAATGGCAGATTGTAGATCAGATTACAGTCATTAACTGCCATGGTAAATGCAGATTCTAGCATCTAAGCCGATGGAAGCAGGAGGCTCCCACCACCACCACCACCAATGCTTTAGCTCACATGTTTTTCTTTTATGGGCAAGGAGCATTTTACAATTCTGACTTTACCTGTAAGATGAACGACTATAGTATTCCCGATCGTCATAACCTCCACGTTCATAACCTCGTTCGTAGTAGTCTCTTCGGCGTGAACTCCCACTACTTTAGAAATTAAAGCAAACAGGGGGAAAGTAAACGATCACACTCCCAACGTATATCTTTCACACTTTGGCAAAGCCTATGAATATACAATATCTTGAAAGGAGAGAATATTCATTTGAAGATTTAATTAGTTCTGTAAACTTTATAAGGGCTACCTTCTAAACTAAAAACAGAACATTGTGGACATCCTGCCAGTATGCTCGTGTGTCGCAATGAAATACTTTTTTAGTTGCCATTCCCTCGTTTTGGACCTCTGTCCCAGACACGGAAACCGTACAAACATGGATCAAACAGTTATGGCTCAGCCAGTGGGCTGATTTCTAAATGCAGTCATCCGTGTCTGATGAAAGACGCTTATCAGAATAGACAATGGTGCACATTTTAGAAGTGCTAGTGGAATCTCTACTTCTAAATGTGTACTCTGAAGGCCGCCTGTTTCCTCCAATAAATTACATACATGTTCTGTATTAACTACTTCTATCAAATGCTATAAAAGGGGAGAATTTTAACAGTGCAATCTTGGGTACCCCAAGCCCCAGCTTTATAACAGGTTGATTTAGAGTGTAAAAATCGAATGAAAGATTCTGCTTAATGTGGTTGGCCACCTCTTTATTTTCCTTCATGTAAATTGCCACAGATGGGTTCTTTCAGGTGTCATATAATCAGTAGAGAATCTCCTGACTTCTGGGCTCTGGAATCTGAGGTGACATTAGGCATGTGCCTTTCATGCTGTGTCAGTGGGCAGGGCTCCATTCTTAAGAGCTCACTGCATCTGTATACATTGCTCACATAATTCTCCTATCCTCCATGCACAGTTTTCTCTTCCAAAGTACACCTTATAACAGTGAAACATGTTTAGCTAGTAAACAGCAATTATGAGAGGCTTCATTGCCATGGCTGGTGTTGTGCATTTTTATTTAGAGTAAAGGCCTCTGTACACAAACTAAAGTCATCTGAAAAGGTCAACATCGACGGGTTTGCTTAATTATTTAATGCGTATGGCGGTGGGGGCGCCAGCCGACTGATAGTTAAGAGATGCTGATTGCGCCGTTGGCTTTGTCACAAGAGAACACAGAAGTGCTTGGCCGAGTGAGTGCTACTGTGCATGGGAGTGTCGGCCAAATGATTGGCCATCTGCAATTTAACGTGTCTGGAAGGCCTGAAGGAGCCTTGCCTGCAGCAGTGTCCTGGACAAGAGATCACGCTCCTGCCAAGGGTCATATTGTGAAGGTGAAGCTGGGGGAAGGGTGTGGTTTAAGCAGAGTTGCAGGGAGTGTGTTTGCTGCTGGCTTGTAGCCAAGCACAAGGGATGTGACCTTGAAAAAGGAAGCGATTGGTATGAACACAGCTGGTGTCAGGGGACATGGAGAAGAAGCAAGAAACAAAACTTGAAAACTACATTAGATTCTTTAGTGACATCTAACAAAAAAAACAGTAACCGAGTAAGGCTGTGTGCCCACTATGCATTTAAGCAGCGGCAATTCAGCTGCGGAAACTTCTGCTGCGGATCATCATTGCGGAAAAATCCACAGCACTACCAATTATTTTGCGGAAGCGCAGCGTTTTCGCCACCATTGACTTGCATTGGAGCGCATGTCATCCGCATCACTGCATCTGTACATGCGGATTATATGCGTTTCAATGTGCGGATGGTACCCGGGTCTGGAGGAGAGGAGACTCCCCTCCAGACCCGGGTACCATAGAACCTGTAAGAATAAAATAAAAAAATAAATATTATACTTGCCTTCTGATGGCCCCCGGTGTCATAATCTGCTCGCTGGCAGGTCGCGGTAGACTAAAGGACTTGTGCCGACGTCATTTAGTCATGTGACGGGTCACACGACCGCCGTCGGCAGGTCCTTAAGTCTTCCGCGAGCTGCCGACAAACCAGGACGCACCAGATAAAGACTCCGGGGGCCCATCAGAAGGTAAGTATATCTTTATTTTTTACCATTCTTTTGGTCTCACTGTATAAATCCATGCCGTTTGCATGGATTTATATAGTGTGACCAAGTTGTCAAGCACTTTCCAAGTGAGGCTAAAATCGCTTGGAAAGCACTTGATAACCCGCATGCGAAGAACGCTTCACATCCGCATGTCCCTGGCAGGAAAACACATGTACAATCCGCATGCGTTTTTTCTGCCAGGGAGATGCAGAAACGCTCAGGAAAAATCCGGACATTTCTGCATCGTGGGACATAGCCTTAGGGTAGTGGAGAACCTCCAACTCCTATCTGAGAAACACGTTTACAATTCCTACACTTCAGGTACAGGAGCAACAATAGGCAAGCTTCCATGTGGAACACAACACATCTCATCCTTTATACTTACTAGGTCGGTCTTCCCATATATATCCCTGGTGTAGGAGTATGAGGCCTTTTTGTTATTGAGAAGTCAACTCTTATCCTTCTTCCATCCAGTTCCATGCCATTGGCACGTTCTTTTGCCTGAGGAAAAAACAAAAACCATCTTTATGTTTTTTGGCACAGGACCATTTCTGCTGCATGCAGGGGGATCTGCTCGTCACCTGTATGTAGCAGAGACGATCAGACAACTGCTGCTTCTAGTCTCCTATGGAGACTATTGAAGCATGCAGTAAGTGAAAAAAAAAAAAAAGTTTAAATCACCCCCCTTTCGCCCCATTCAAAATAAAAAAAAATTATATAAAAAAAACCTACATAGACATATTTGGTATCGCCGCGTTCAGAATCGCCCCATCTATCAATATAAAAAAAGAATTAATCCGATCGGTAAACGGCGTAACGAGAAAAAAATTCTAAACGCCCGAATCACGTTTTTTGGTCGCCGCAAAATTGCAATAAAATGCAATAACGGGCGATCAAAACATCGGATCTACCCCAAAATGTTATCAATAAAAAGTCAGCCCGGCGCGCAAAAAATAAGCCCTTACCCAGCCCCAGATCACGAAAAATGGAGACGCTACAGGTCTCGGAAAATGGCGCCATTTTTTTTTGGGTACCAAATTTTGGAATTTTTTTCCACCACTTAAATATAAAAGAACCTATACATGTTTGGTGTCTACGAACTCGTAATGACCTGGAAAATAAGAATGGCAGGTCAGTTTTAGCATTCAGTGAACGTGGTAAAAAAATAAATAAAACTGTGGTATTGCACTTTTTTTTGCAATTTTACCGCACTTGGAATTTTTCCCCCTGTTTTCCCGTACACGATATGGTAAAACTAGTGATGCGTTGAAAAGTACAACTCGTCCCGCAAAAAATAAGCCCTCACATGGCCATAATGACCAAAAAATAAAAACGCTATGGCTCTGGGAACAAGGGGAGCAAAAAACGAAAAAGCAAAAACGGAAAAAGCTCTGGTCCTTAAGGGGTTAAATGATAATTTTCAGCAGCAGTCGAATGAAGATGGATAGATAGCGTGAAGGAAATAATCTTAAAATACAAATTACATTGAGAACAATTACATAATATTCTCACCTCCTTAGCATCATCAACATTTTCAAAGTAAACAAACGAGAATCCTCTAGATCGTCTTGACTGCTGATCATACACAATGGAAACATCAGCTATTGGACCATATTTTGAGAACACCTCTCTTAAATCACGCTCTGTGGTATAAAGACTTAGGCCAAATACACCTAAGCAACAGTTTGGATCAGGGTTTGCCTAGAGGGTAAACAAAGTCACAACCTGATTAAAAAATTTTAAAGGTCTAATGGTAATTTTTTTTAAAGAATTACTAAAAAGTGGTAAACATACTCTATTGCCTACATGACGTCTACGATTTGACATAGGAGAGTGACTATGGCTGTGACGTCGTCTATAATCTCTGCTATATGAACGGCTTCTTGATCGTCTGTGGGATCGAGAACGAGTACGCGATCTAGTATAGTGACGACGAGAACTTCTCCTTGATCTTGATCTGGGGAGAGGAAAGCGAGAATGGGAGGGGGGAGCAGGGGGTTGAAAGGGAAAAAAATATATATACTTGTTTAGTAACAGTATTTAATACCAAAAAAATATCTGCACTAAAAGGATATTTTCCAAGCTGAAGATTCGTTTTTTGCAGTTACTTTGAGACAGCAAATTGCTGAATCTTTATAAATATGCACTGCCAGAATTCCACTGTTGCCTGCATGGGCAGTCATTAATTGGCATACTAGCGGTCATGAGCCAATCGCTCAAGATGGCAGCAGAGAAGGGGGGGGAATACTGAAAGTGTGCACATTACAGTTAGGACTCTACTTTGTGACTGCAGAAATTCATATTCAGCCTAGAAAGCCTTTTAAAAAAAAACAGTACAAGCAGAACCGTGAAAACAAACCTCGATTCAGATCTTGATCTAGATTTGGATCTTGAACGTCTTGATCCCTCTTTCGAACGAGATCGTGCTGGAGAACGATTGGGAGAGTGGCTTGCAGACTTGCCTGAGCGTCGAGCACTTCCACTCCTTGAAGCAGATCGAGATTCCTAGAACACAAGTCGTACATTAAGCACAAATGACTATTGCCACTGCATTAAAAAAAAAATACTTCCTTCAAAGTTGAAGTCTTTAGTAAGTCTGAGTGAAATTGAATTACAACCCCATTTTTTACCTACGTGTTTTACCCTGTATGCTTGCTTTAACAAATAATGCATGCATATAATTTGATATATACAGGGACACAGAAACAGACTAGTAATTACTTAGCGTAGAGCTTTATGATGCCAGATTACTTCTCATCTTAAACTTCATTTTTATTTCTTTCTTCATTCTTCATTTTCAAATTCTGACTTCTTTTCATCTTCCTGACTTCATAAATATTTCTTAAAATTCTACAAGTAGGGCTTCAGTTCTTACAATTAGCATGCATACTTTTTTTTTTTTTTCATATTTCAGCTTCACTTATTTCTGAGCTTCAAAAAATTCTCATATAATAAACGTGTCAAATGACGACTTCTGTATTTTCCTTCTTCAATATTAACCTTAACAGAAAAAGAACAGGATGGAGTTTAAAATCTTTAGGATCAAAACTCTGAAATCTAATTGAATGTATAAGAAAAGTAATCTGAATGCCATAACGGCTTTGACTGCCCTGATACGTGCCCTCAAATATGAAATGCCAGCTAGCATTCTACAGCATGCGATAGTATAGTGCAGCACCAGTCACTCAATCTAAATTACACTACATTAAATGGTTAGAAATAGAAGCCTTTATATTGGGTGCCAAGGTTCAGTGGAGTCATTAAATAAATAAAAAATGTACATCTTGGATTGAGAGTTGCAGTACGTTAGAAGATGGGCCACAACAGTGGCAGGCTAACGGCATGTGTTCATTATGACTTTCAAGTGGATTATGCCTTAAAAAGCGCAAAAAAAAAAGTCGCTTCAGGAAAAGCCAGTCGACAGCATGGTGGCTCAGCGGTTACCACTGTTGCTGTTTTAATACTTGGAGTTTGTATATAAAGGGGTATTGGAACACCCCTGTGCGCAAGTGCAGTTTGTTTTAAATGGGAGGGACGGGAGGAAAAAAAAAAAATAAAAAAAAGAAGAAAGTAAAGCTAAAACCTTTAGAAAGATGGAGTTTAAGTGCCAAAAAACCCGCACCATTTTTAATTGTAAATAATTCATGAGTCCATTGTGCAGTGATAAAAATAGTAAGAGGAATATCAGGCACGTTGATTGCTCTCAGTAGGAGAAACAAGAATAATCTTGGACTATACAATACCTTTTTGTGGCAAAAATAAAATGATGCTACCAAGCAAGTCTGAGATTACTAAAGGTCTCATCACAATATATTAAGCATACGTAGCTGGCATATGCCTTTAATGGCAGATTGCTGCAGTTAATATTCCAAATGCTGTTGTCAGCAGCATTGACAACCATCACCAATGCGATTGCGAGGAGCTCATAGGTTGCAATGACACCTAGAAGCAAGGCAAAGGCCCCCTCTGTGCCTGTCATTTGGTTTCCCTTGCGACACTAGGGGCCAAAGAAAACTCATTTTTACCATATACAGTAGGAGACCCCAACAGGTGGCTCACTAGCCCTTCATGTATTGCTCGGGACTGTCAGCTTGGCACATTAGAACCACGTATAACAAAATGCTATGAAGAGCAGGTTTTTAGATGGTTACTTGTGAATAGCCCTGTACAGAAAAGATCTGATGAGCATATATAGGCCTTGGTATAGTATAACACCGCCAGTCAGAAAGTGCTTGAAGCTGGATGCAATAGTGTAGTAGGAGTGCTTGGTGCAAGAATACTGAAGGGTAGGCAAGGTGGGAACCAGGGCTGTGGAGGAGTCGGAATAAAATGGACGAACTCCTAAAATATATTCTAAATTGGGTTTTGTAGTACAATGGAGGTTTGTGCTGTATTTTTTTTCATAAATATTTGGGAGAGTTATGAAATGTCTGTTCTATTCCTGATCTAAGCTTTTAGTTGAGATGAATCTGTGCTGCACTTTATGTACACGCTCAGTAGTGAGCCAGGGCTGTGGAGCCGGGAGTCAGGGAAATTGAGGGGCCTGATGTTTGGCTCACCAACTCCACAGCCCTGGTGGGAACCCCTGGATCTAGATATGCCACCTCTGATTTGTATGGGGAAGCTTTGAGCATCTTACCAGTAATGGGGCCTCTGGTTGTCACTACTGTGGGGGAGGGTAGAACAGGAGATACATTTCACTACTTATAAATTACACTTTCTCATCACGCAAAAGAAACAGGCCGCCATTACGGCCATGTCAGCAGAAAAAAAAAAATTAGAAAAGGTAAGGCCATTTGAAAGAGAAGAATAAATGAAAATACAAAACAACTAAAATTAGCTGCATCCTTAAGAGGTTAATTACTCAAGTTGTGCGCTGCTAGTTTAGTCCTAATCATACCAAACATTGCTTTTATTTGAATGACTACTGGTAAATATTAACCTGTTTAAATTATTAAAAACATACATTTTATGTAGTTCACTTTTTTGGTGGTTTGTGACTCCATTCTTCTTGTGTGCAAGTGTTAATAAATAGTTTCTATTTTTGGATAAATTTTAAAATTTTAGGGAGAATATAATTTTTGCAGTGCTCTTAGTGCACCTATATAAATGGTGCCTTGTGAATACGGTTATTGCTTAAACCTTTAGTAGAAAAACAGTCAAAATTACTTCAGTAATCAAGTGAAAGGGTATGTGCTAGTAAGGATCCATGGAGCAAACCGAACAGCAAGATGTCAGATGCACAAGATGTCAAAGAATTTAAGGGACGCAACTATTATAATTCACACCTTACATAAAAGTAGTAACAAAATATTAAAGAACGTTTATAAAAAAAAAAAAAAAAAAAGAAAATGCACAAGACCAGTCACAGTGCTATCCAGGCAAAGATATTAATGACCCATTCACAGGATAGCTAATCAATAGACTGATTGGGTCCGACAACCCCACCGATCAGCTGATATTTGCTTCGAAGCCAGCTACACTTCAAATGGACCTATGCTCAGCAGCTCCATTCATAGTGTTCACATCCTGCGACCACCGGACCACACTGATCTGCTACTGATGACCTGTCTTTTGGATAGGTCATTAATGCTTATTCCCGGACAACCTATTTAAGGGTCCTCAACACTGTATTTAGAGAAACAATCTATTCATTAGTTCTAAATAGTGTTGAGCGGGCATGCTCGACACTGCTCGGTACTCGCCCAAGCACCGAGCATTTCCAGGTTACTCGGGCGGGAGCTCGGGTCTCCGCCCTGCATGTTTGGCGCTCTTTACAGAGCCAATGAACATGCAGGGATTGCCAGCCAGTCACTGTAATGCCGCAGCCATGTTGGTTGTGGGCATTACAGCGATTGGCTGGCCGCACAGAGTCACCGCGAGTATTTAAAACCGGGCGCTGCCTTTGACACAGTCGCTCCGGATCAGACGGTGTAGGGAGAGTGCTGCTGAGCTAGGGAGAGATTTATACTGCGAAATAGGTAGTGTAGGGTCTCTAAAGCCTGTAAAATCAAAAACAGTCCTTCTGAGGACTAATATCCATCCCAGATATCAGACAGGCAGGCTGTCTAGGAGATGCAGTGGTTATACCAACAAACACTGCATTACAGTCCTGTGTGCTGGTGCTGCTCAAATTGCTAGACTTAGCCACAGGTCTCAGGGGCCACCCGAGTATCACGGTGAGCTCGGCCCGAGCATTTTAGTGCTCGCTCAACACTAGTTCTAAATGATTAATGGATGTGTACCAACACCCACTGAGGTCAGGAGGGTAAGATAGAAAGATGCATAAGGGCAATGTATCTGTATAAGTCACAAGAGTAAAGATTATACTAGAACTCAGTGTTCCTCAACTCCAGTCCTCAAGAGCCACCAGCAGATCATGTTATTAGGATTTTCTTAGTTATGGTGATGGAATTATTACCTGTGCAATACTAAGAAAATTCTGAAATCATCATCTGTTGGTGCAACATAAGAACTGGAGCTGCAGATCACTGCTATTAACACAACACGCTACTGTTTGCCCTTGAACACCAAGGCTTCATTTAGAAGTTTGATTTTCACATACTAGAGCAGTTTTGATGTGTTTAAGTACAGCTCAAGTGAATAATGCAAATTAAAGGGGTGGCCAGCCACTTTCTGCTCTTGGTGCAGTTTTCCTCAAACTGGCCAGCACTTTTGTCCATTAAATTGCTGCGAACGGAGGAGCACATGTCCAGACCAGTCTGGACACATGCTGCTTTACTAGCAGCCATTTTATTGACAGAAGTGCTGGTCAGTATGTAAGGAAAACTGCACCAACAAGGGAAAGTGGCCAGCCCCCTCAACCTTGAAATGCTATTCCAATCTCAAACCACTGGAGACAATTATATGGAAAAAGCTAAGAAAGGCTGAGCTACATCATTTCCGTAACTGTCATTAAAGGGGTTGTCTGGCCAAACATAACATCGTCCGATGATATGCCACTAAAGTCACCTAATTGCTGCAGCCAATCACTGCTGATGGAAGGGTGATGCATCCTCTTTATTATAGAAGATCCAATGTGGTCTACATTGGATCCAGGTGAGTGACTTATTTTGGGAAGAACAGATTTAAACTACCTCCTATTCCAGCAATGCCGAGTACAGGGCTCTGCAGCCCCACCTTGAATGGAGCGAGATGTGCATGCCCAAAGTCTGCTCCATTCATAATCTATGGGAGTGTTAGAGAAAGCAGAGTAAGAGACTCTTGCTATTCCCATCTACATTGAAGATGGGACTCCGCAGAGGCATCACTGGATCTGGGGATGTGCGAGTAACTGCCAAGTATACTTTATAGGTCTGCAAGCTTTCGAAGAACTGAAAACTAGAGATGAACGAACCCGAACTCAAGTGTTCTGGATTTGTAACGGACACTTAGTGTCCAGTGCTAAAATGAACAGCGACTTCCCCCGGAAGCCCATTTTAATGTTCGGAGTTCCAGGAGAGGGAATGGGGTTCAGGTACAGGTCTGATAAACGAACAAAACTTTGGTCTAAAGTTCGGGTCGGGTACCAGAACCTGAACTTCCAAGGGTCTGCTCATCCAAACTTTAAAAAAAAAAAAAAAAAAAAAACACACACACTTATTTACCTCTCTTTCCCATGTCTACTTTGTTGTAGCAATTATGTGGAATACATCCAAGTAATTTCTGCAGGCTGTCACCAGCTTTAAAAAGGTGTTGTCTGCATGCACTTTATTTATGAACAGCAAAAGATCACAATGGGTTGCTATGTTAGTTGAAGACCTCCATGCATGCCATCACTCAGCCTGGGGTTCAGAGGACACACACTTCTTCAACCGTAACATTAAAACATTATGGGTCTCAGAAAGATATATCTATTTTTTTTTTTAACTATATTTTCCATATCTTGTTCTTCACCACTAAAATGACCACGTTTGGCATCTCTGTAAGGCTATGTGCACACGGTGCGTTTTTCACGCGGAAATGGGCCAAAAGCGCTAGGTAATCCGTGTGCCAGCAAATGCAATGACAATCCTGAAGTGCTGTGCACATGATCAGGAGTTTTACTGTCAGGATTGTCATTGCGTTTAATTCTGAAGCATGTCAATTCTTTGTGCGTTTATGCAGCGTTTTTCACCCATTGACTTCAATTCAGTCAAATCTGCAGCAAAAAAAGCAGGTATAAAATTATTTACGGACTTGCTGCGTATTTGACTGACTCAATTCAAGTCAATGAGCCAAAAATACACAAAGAACTGCCCGCAGAGACTAGTCTTCCCCTCATCCTACAGCCACTCCCGCTGACAATAGCAGGAGAGGTAGTCTCCTCAGCAGGAGTCTGTGCGCACTGTATAAAAAAAAAAAAAAAAAAAAAAAACCCACACACTTTATATTCACCTGTCTGCCGTACCAAGAGTGTCCCACGGCGATCCGATCACCCGGCAGCAGACTAACAGGAGCACGACCGGCTGCCGGGACTGAGGTCACTTGAGCTATTCAGCTGATCAACTCACTTATGGCACCAGTGAGAGAGAAATTTCTCAAGCAACACTGGTGCAGTAAGTGAGGTTGTTGGGGCTTATCAGCTGATGCACTCAAGTGACCTCAGTCACAGCAGCCAAGCGCTACACTTTCTATGGCGGCCCTGTGGACGGGGTTTCACCCCACATCATAGCATGCAACTCTGCGCTTTCCCAGTGAATGCAGAGGAAAGCGCGCAGCGGATGCTGGGCTGTGAAACCCTGCCCACAGCCAATCAGAGGGGAGCGCGTCACTAGTTCACGCTTGGCTGCAGCCGGAACTTGACATGACATCAGCAGATGTCAGAGCCGGTTGCAGCAGGGACACGAGACGTCTGGTGAGCGGTAAGCAATAGCGCAGCTCACAGGCAACAATGCCCACGGGAGGCATTTACAAAAAGTCTTATTTCCACTTTTTAAAGCTACGGGGGAATTCTCTATAGTAGTGGACAGCCTCTTTAATACTTAGCAGTCGCCATCTTCACTCCTGCATGGTGTGACCACAACTTTCTTGCCGGCTTGCACTGCAGACCATTGCTTCTTTTGGTGACTACCGGCCAAACGAGACACTGTAGTGAGCCAGCTGGTCACAGCTGTGGTCACGCTATGCAGGAGAGAACTGGAACAGCAGAAGACGGTGTGAAGTAAGTGTTTTACTGCACACACTGAACTCTAACGGATGGGGAAATGAAAGGGACGTCAGAACAGAATGACTATTCAAACTAGTGACAGATACTCAGTGCTCCATAGCGGGGCCAATCATTTATATGCACCTTCCCATCAGCTTGTTTTCCCATCTATCTTCTCCCTTCTCTGGCTCCATGAAGCCAGAGCTGTCAATCAAATAAGGGGGGGGGGGTGAAGATAGAGGGAAAACAAGCAGGAGACGGGGGTGGGGGAGGGGGAAGTCGAGGTTAGCGTCACACCGCCGGAGACGGGGTGGGGGAGGGGGAAGTCGAGGTTAGCGTCACCCCGCCGGAGACGGGGTGGGGGAAGTCGAGGTTAGCGTCACCCCGCCGGAGACGGGGTGGGGGAGGGGGAAGTCGAGGTTAGCGTCACCCCGCCGGAGACGGGGTGGGGAGGGGGAAGTCGAGGTTAGCGTCACCCCGCCGGAGACGGGGTGGGGGAGGGGGAAGTCGAGGTTAGCGTCACCCCGCCGGAGACGGGGTGGGGGAGGGGGAAGTCGAGGTTAGCGTCACCCCGCCGGAGACGGGGTGGGGGAGGGGGAAGTCGAGGTTAGCGTCACCCCGCCGGAGACGGGGTGGGGGAGGGGGAAGTCGAGGTTAGCGTCACCCCGCCGGAGACGGGGTGGGGGAGGGGGAAGTCGAGGTTAGCGTCACCCCGCCGGAGACGGGGTGGGGGAGGGGGAAGTCGAGGTTAGCGTCACCCCGCCGGAGACGGGGTGGGGGAGGGGGAAGTCGAGGTTAGCGTCACCCCGCCGGAGACGGGGTGGGGGAGGGGGAAGTCGAGGTTAGCGTCACCCCGCCGGAGACGGGGTGGGGGAGGGGGAAGTCGAGGTTAGCGTCACCCCGCCGGAGACGGGGTGGGGGAGGGGGAAGTCGAGGTTAGCGTCACCCCGCCGGAGACGGGGTGGGGAAGTCGAGGTTAGCGTCACCCCGCCGGAGACGGGGTGGGGGATGGGGAAGTCGAGGTTAGCGTCACCCCGCCGGAGACGGGGTGGGGGATGGGGAAGTCGAGGTTAGCGTCACCCCGCCAGAGACGGGGAGTCGAGGTTAGCGTCACACCGCCGGAGACGAGGTTAGCGTCACACCGCCGGAGACGGGGAGTCAAGGTTAGCGTCACACCGCCGGAGACGGGGTGGGGGATGGGGAAGTCGAGGTTAGCGTCACACCGCCGGAGACGGGGTGGGGGATGGGAAGTCGAGGTTAGCGTCACACCACCGGAGACGGGGAGTCGAGGTTAGCGTCACACCGCCGGAGACGGGGTGGGGGAAGTCGAGGTTAGCGTCACACCGCCGGAGACGGGGTGTCGAGGTTAGCGTCACACCGCCGGAGACGGGGAGTCGAGGTTAGCGTCACACCGCCGGAGACGGGGAGTCGAGGTTAGCGTCACACCGCCGGAGACGGGGAGTCGAGGTTAGCGTCACACCGCCGGAGACGGGGAGTCGAGGTTAGCGTCACACCGCCGGAGACGGGGTGGGGGATGGGGAAGTCGAGGTTAGCGTCACACCGCCGGAGACGGGGTGGGGGATGGGAAGTCGAGGTTAGCGTCACACCACCGGAGACGGGGAGTCGAGGTTAGCGTCACACCGCCGGAGACGGGGTGGGGGAAGTCGAGGTTAGCGTCACACCGCCGGAGACGGGGAGTCGAGGTTAGCGTCACACCGCCGGAGACGGGGAGTCGAGGTTAGCGTCACACCGCCGGAGACGGGGAGTCGAGGTTAGCGTCACACCGCCGGAGACGGGGAGTCGAGGTTAGCGTCACACCGCCGGAGACGGGGAGTCGAGGTTAGCGTCACACCGCCGGAGACGGGGAGTCGAGGTTAGCGTCACACCGCCGGAGACGGGGAGTCGAGGTTAGCGTCACACCGCCGGAGACGGGGAGTCGAGGTTAGCGTCACACCGCCGGAGACGGGGAGTCGAGGTTAGCGTCACACCGCCGGAGACGGGGAGTCGAGGTTAGCGTCACACCGCCGGAGACGGGGAGTCGAGGTTAGCGTCACACCGCCGGAGACGGGGTGGGGGATGGGGAAGTCGAGGTTAGCGTCACACCGCCGGAGACGGGGTGGGGGATGGGAAGTCGAGGTTAGCGTCACACCACCGGAGACGGGGAGTCGAGGTTAGCGTCACACCGCCGGAGACGGGGTGGGGGAAGTCGAGGTTAGCGTCACACCGCCGGAGACGGGGTGTCGAGGTTAGCGTCACACCGCCGGAGACGGGGAGTCGAGGTTAGCGTCACACCGCCGGAGACGGGGAGTCGAGGTTAGCGTCACACCGCCGGAGACGGGGAGTCGAGGTTAGCGTCACACCGCCGGAGACGGGGTGGGGGATGGGGAAGTCGAGGTTAGCGTCACACCACCGGAGACGGGGAGTCGAGGTTAGCGTCACACCGCCGGAGACGGGGTGGGGGAAGTCGAGGTTAGCGTCACACCGCCGGAGACGGGGAGTCGAGGTTAGCGTCACACCGCCGGAGACGGGGAGTCGAGGTTAGCGTCACACCGCCGGAGACGGGGAGTCGAGGTTAGCGTCACACCGCCGGAGACGGGGAGTCGAGGTTAGCGTCACACCGCCGGAGACGGGGAGTCGAGGTTAGCGTCACACCGCCGGAGACGGGGAGTCGAGGTTAGCGTCACACCGCCGGAGACGGGGAGTCGAGGTTAGCGTCACACCGCCGGAGACGGGGAGTCGAGGTTAGCGTCACACCGCCGGAGACGGGGAGTCGAGGTTAGCGTCACACCGCCGGAGACGGGGAGTCGAGGTTAGCGTCACACCGCCGGAGACGGGGAGTCGAGGTTAGCGTCACACCGCCGGAGACGGGGAGTCGAGGTTAGCGTCACACCGCCGGAGACGGGGAGTCGAGGTTAGCGTCACACCGCCGGAGACGGGGAGTCGAGGTTAGCGTCACACCGCCGGAGACGGGGAGTCGAGGTTAGCGTCACACCGCCGGAGACGGGGAGTCGAGGTTAGCGTCACACCGCCAGAGACGGGGAGTCGAGGTTAGCGTCACACCGCCAGAGACGGGGAGTCGAGGTTAGCGTCACACCGCCAGAGACGGGGAGTCGAGGTTAGCGTCACACCGCCGGAGACGGGGAGTCGAGGTTAGCGTCACACCGCCGGAGACGGGGAGTCGAGGTTAGCGTCACACCGCCGGAGACGGGGAGTCGAGGTTAGCGTCACACCGCCGGAGACGGGGAGTCGAGGTTAGCGTCACACCGCCGGAGACGGGGAGTCGAGGTTAGCGTCACACCGCCGGAGACGGGGAGTCGAGGTTAGCGTCACACCGCCGGAGACGGGGAGTCGAGGTTAGCGTCACACCGCCGGAGACGGGGAGTCGAGGTTAGCGTCACACCGCCGGAGACGGGGAGTCGAGGTTAGCGTCACACCGCCGGAGACGGGGAGTCGAGGTTAGCGTCACACCGCCGGAGACGGGGAGTCGAGGTTAGCGTCACACCGCCGGAGACGGGGAGTCGAGGTTAGCGTCACACCGCCGGAGACGGGGAGCCGAGGTTAGCGTCACACCGCCGGAGACGGGGAGCCGAGGTTAGCGTCACACCGCCGGAGACGGGGAGTCGAGGTTAGCGTCACACCGCCGGAGACGGGGAGGGGGATGGGAAGTGAGGTTAGCGTCACACCGCCGGAGACGGGGTGGGGGATGGGAAGTGAGGTTAGCGTCACACCGCCGGAGACGGGGTGGGGGATGGGAAGTGAGGTTAGCGTCACACCGCCGGAGACGGGGTGGGGGATGGGAAGTGAGGTTAGCGTCACACCGCCGGAGACGGGGTGGGGGATGGGAAGTGAGGTTAGCGTCACACCGCCGGAGACGGGGAGTCGAGGTTAGCGTCACACCGCCGGAGACGGGGAGGGGGATGGGAAGTGAGGTTAGCGTCACACCGCCGGAGACGGGGTGGGGGATGGGAAGTGAGGTTAGCGTCACACCGCCGGAGACGGGGTGGGGGATGGGAAGTGAGGTTAGCGTCACACCGCCGGAGACGGGGTGGGGGATGGGAAGTGAGGTTAGCGTCACACCGCCGGAGACGGGGTGGGGGATGGGAAGTGAGGTTAGCGTCACACCGCCGGAGACGGGGTGGGGGATGGGAAGTGAGGTTAGAGTCACACCGCCGGAGACGGGGCGGGGGATGGGAAGTGAGGTTAGCGTCACACCGCCGGAGACGGGGCGGGGGATGGGAAGTGAGGTTAGCGTCACACCGCCGGAGACGGGGCGGGGGATGGGAAGTGAGGTTAGCGTCACACCGCCGGAGACGGGGCGGGGGATGGGAAGTGAGGTTAGCGTCACACCGCCGGAGACGGGGCGGGGGATGGGAAGTGAGGTTAGCGTCACACCGCCGGAGACGGGGCGGGGGATGGGAAGTGAGGTTAGCGTCACACCGCCGGAGACGGGGTGGGGGATGGGAAGTGAGGTTAGCGTCACACCGCCGGAGACGGGGTGGGGGATGGGAAGTGAGGTTAGCGTCACACCGCCGGAGACGGGGTGGGGGATGGGAAGTGAGGTTAGCGTCACACCGCCGGAGACGGGGTGGGGGATGGGAAGTGAGGTTAGCGTCACACCGCCGGAGACGGGGTGGGGGATGGGAAGTGAGGTTAGCGTCACACCGCCGGAGACGGGGTGGGGGATGGGAAGTGAGATTAGCGTCACACCGCCGGAGACGGGGTGGGGGATGGGAAGTGAGGTTAGCGTCACACCGCCGGAGACGGGGTGGGGGATGGGAAGTGAGGTTAGCGTCACACCGCCGGAGACGGGGTGGGGAATGGGAAGTGAGGTTAGCGTCACACCGCCGGAGACGGGGTGGGGGATGGGAAGTGAGGTTAGCGTCACACCGCCGGAGACGGGGTGGGGGATGGGAAGTGAGATTAGCGTCACACCGCCGGAGACGGGGTGGGGGATGGGAAGTGAGGTTAGCGTCACACCGCCGGAGACGGGGTGGGGGATGGGAAGTGAGGTTAGCGTCAGCCTAAAGATATGCAAACAGGTGGCCTGGTTACTGTTGCCCCTATACAAAAAGTAGGACTCTGCGAATTAAAGATAAATAATCCGCCCTCCCCACATGGCGCAGCTGAAACGATTCAGGGGGAGGTGGAACAGGGCAGACAAAGAAGCCACTGTGAAAACAAAAGCCCCCTGGATTATCCCAGCTGCCGGTAGGAGCAAAGCTGGGCCCCGGGCCACCACGGAGCTCTCCGCCCCCCGCACAGCGGCCTCACGTTTTCCTCAGCCGTCACAGCGCGGAGCCATTTCACAAGAGCTGTTATTCGCCTCACAAAATGGCGCCCGGCTCGGAGGCGCCACAGTGCGCACCGCCATTACCGGGCACGGACACTGCTGTGTGACTGCTACAGGTCACCAAGGCGGCATACTACAATGTGTGACCATATGGAGAAAGAAACCCGGGAAAATACTGATATAAGAAGCCGTCCCCTCACCAACCTCCAGGACACGCCATAGTGCGCAGCCAGAGCTAATGCACATTAATACTGACCCGATCGCCAAAATTCTGCTCCCCGTTGTCGCTCATCTTCGCAGCCGTGTGCCCGTCCTCTGCGATGGCTCTTCAGGAAGTGAAGGAGCTCGTGGCGGCTACACACTGCTATAACTGAGGCGGTCACAGGAGGCGCGAACACTCCTTCTCCTCGGTGGGAGGGGCCATCTACTCTGCGCCTGCGCACTGCGATCGGATAAAGGCTATGTGCCCACGATGCAGAAATGCTTCGGATTTTTCCTGAGCGTTTCTACATCTCCCTGGCAGAAAAACCGCATGCAGATTGTACATGCGGATTGTACATGCAGTTTTCCTGCCAGAGACATGCTGATGTGAAGCTTTAGGCTGTGTGCCCATGTAGCGTTTTTCAAGCGTTTTTGATGCGGAATTTCCGCAGCGGAAACGCTTGTAAAACGCTTGGTAACCCGCACCCCATGTTCCCCAATGGGATTCCGCAAGTTCTATGCACATGCTGCGGATTTTTCCGCAGCGTTAGGCTGTGTGCCCACGTAGCGTTTTTCAAGCATATATGCTGCGGAATTTCCGCAGCGTAAACGCTTGAAAAACGCATGTAGATCCGCACCCCATGGTCCCCAATGGCATTCCGCAATGTCAATGCCCATGCTGCGGATTTTTCCGCAGCATATATGCTGCAGTCAAAAATCCGCAGCATGTTCATTAATTTTGCGGAAGCGCAGCGGAATCAATGTGCGGATGGTACCCAGGTCTGGAGGAGAGGAGACTCTCATCCAGACCTGGGTACCAAAGAACCTGTAAAAAAAAGAAAAAATAAAGTTTATACTTATCTTATGATGTTTTCCCTCCGTCGCGCTGTTGTCTGAAGGACCTGCCACGTCATTTAGTCATGTGACCCACCACATGACTCAATGACGTCACCGCAGGTCCTGCACACAACAGCGTGAGCCGCTCAAGACTCCGGACGGGGCAGAGAATGCATCGGAAGGTGAGTATAAAGTTTATTTTTTTATTTTTTACCATTCTGAACAAGTTGTCAAGCACTTTTCCAAGTGATGCTTGGAGAAGTGCTTGATAACCCGCATGCAGAAATGCATGCAAAGACGCCTCACAAACGCTTCTACCTGGCGGGAAAACCGCATGTAATATCCGCATGCGATTTTCCCGCCAGGGAGAAGCGTAAAAAATATGCTTCAGGTCCGCAACGTGGGCACATAGCCTTAGGCTATGTGCCCACGTTGCATTTATGAAGCAGAAAATTTCTGCTGCATAAATGCAAGTCCTCTCCTGGAAAAACGCATGCGGAATTCCGCACGCGTTTATCGCGCATTTTTCGCGCGTTTATCACGCGTTTTCCACATGCGGAATTGCCTTGCGTTTTTTATGCATTGGACAAAGGCAATTCTGCTTGCGGAAACGCAAAATTAAATGACATGCTGCGGATTTTTGAACGCGGCATAAACGCTTGAAAAACGCTACGTGGGTGTAGCACCCTGAGGATTCGGCTGCTACAGGGGTATTGCACCTCAGTCCAGAGGTGTGATATTCCACTCCCGGGTAAGGATGGAGTGTGGATCTGAGCTCGGTAGGCTGCATGCACTACACACATCCCATTTCCGAGGAACAGGCCGACGGTACTCCCACTTAGAAATGTGCAGGTACGACCGAGTCTGTTCCTGGCTGGAGTGGGAGGGGGGTGGAACATCCCAAGTAGTGTAGGGGCAGATAGGGGGAGCAGCCTGGGTAAAGATAGGAGCTCATTGGGTGCTGGTCACCTGAGCTCACACATAGAGGGTGTATATAAGGTGGGCACCAACTAAGAACAGGGTCAGTCTGTCAGAGCAGAGCAGAGGAAGAGGAGCAGAGAAGCCCCAGAGAGAGAGAGAGGAGAAGAAAGAGAGACCCAGAGGGGGAAGCAGAAGAGAGGACTCTAAGACCCCAAATCCAATCCACGGGTGAAGAGTCGGCATCAGGGTACCGGAACCCAAGCTGGTGGGGGCAAAAACACACCCCAGCCAGAGACCGGAGGCCGTGGGCAGCGTCTGCCACGGCCACCCACCATATCCACCACGAAGGCATACCACGTGGAGGGTCAGGGAACCCAAGGCCAAGGGTCTCCCAACAGAAGGCCCGAGGGAGCTGGACCTGGGTGGATCACTAGTGGGGACGGCCAGAGAAAGGACAGAAGGAGAGCTCAGGGTCACGCTCCGGACTCGCTTGGGGGTTGGCTGGATCCAGGACCTGGTGGATGCAGCACGGCTCGGGAGGTCACTTGAAGCTGGAGTGACCGGAACATCAGCAGTGAGTAAATACCCTTAACTGCATAACCCGACTCTGTCTTCCTTTAACATCTATGCTGCACCACCACAACCCCCATCCTCTGCACCTGACCCCCTGAGGCTATACCCCACCCGTTGGGGGTTATACCATCACAAGCTGCACCTACACCATCAGCCTCAGCGGACCCTGCTGCAGCGGCGGCCATAGTGACCGCAATACAACGGGTGGCGTAGTCGACAATAAAGAACTCAATAACATCTGTAGGACTGCCACATACAACTCAGTTTGACACCCTGGGCACGGACCGGGTCACAGCCACTCGGAAGACTACAACTCCCATCTGATCCGGCTCCGGATATTCCCCCCTAAAGAATATGGCCCAGGGGGCGCGTCAACTTTGGCGTAGTCGGCAGGATTACGTGCCCGCAACACCCGGGTACTGCGTGCCTGAAGAAAAGAACGAGTTTACCTCAAAAAGAAGTCTCCCGCCGGTTCCGGAGGGTCCCCGCCATCGGACCCCATCACCAGTCGATTTCCACCGGTTGTCCGCCATTAACAGCGTTTTCCCGCCATCTGCAGAGTTTCCCGCCACTGGGAAGCGATTCCCGCCATTTCCAAAGGTTTCCCGCCTTGGAAGAGCGGACGCCATTATGGGCGTGCCAGAGGGTGGCAAGAGGCCACCTCCCATCGTGGGCCAGGACCGAAAATGGCGCCAAAAGTGGAAACCGCCCCCACCAACAGAGACTGTGATGCTAGAGGTGTCTGTCAGCGTGAAAGAACAGCCCCTGGAGCTGACAATCACCAAGTTGCCCCGGGACCGCTCTCGAAGGGGGAGGAGACGAAAGGAGAGAGCAAAGATGGGTGTCGCTTGGAGCAGTCTAGAGCGAGCGCACCCGGAGGCAGGAAGCCTGGAGAGGAGTAGCAGAGAATCTCACCCGGAGATGGCGAGAGAGCAGAGCAGCACCGGCCCGCTGGCCAGGAGCCTGCTGGAAGAAGAGCAGAGCAGCACCGACCCGTTGGTCAGGAGCCTGCTGGAAACCGCGACCCCACTAGGCCTAGTGGAGGTCCTTGCACAGCTCCCCCGAGACCGGGAGTGTGCACAAACTGCCCTGGAGGGCCTCGCACGGAGGATGGCCCGGGTACAGCGAGAGACATTGGCGGAGTGGAGCCGAGAGATGGCCCAGCAAACCAAGACCCGGAGCACGCCAGCCAAGATGAGGAGACAGACCGCCTCTGAGGATGGTGCGGGAGGACCCAAGGCCGGAGACGGCGCCGAGAAGGGAGCCGAACGCATGGAGGCAGGTAAAGGGGACGTCTATACCCCAAGCCGGGACACCGCTTACCTGCCCCAGCTCCCCGTCGCAGAGCCCGAAAGTCCCCCTGCTGTGCCCGTCGCTGCAACGTCACCGCTGCAGACTAGGCCTCAAACGGGAGCCGCGACCCCTGTGACGTCACACGCCTCGATCCCGGGCGTGACCAAGCAGGAAGTACCACCAGCCTGGTCGCAAGGCCTAGTACCCCCGGGCGCCGCAATACCAACAGCGCCCCCTACCTCCGCGGAGCCCCCGGCCTGGTCGCAGGGCCAAGTAGCCCAGGGCGCCGCCGTCCTTACGGTGCCCTTCACCTTCCAGATACCCCAGGCCTGGCCGCAAGGCCCGGGCAACCCGGGCGCTAACACCACCGCGCCCATAAGACCTAAAGTGCCGCATCTGGGAGAGGACCTGTACGCCCAGCATACGTGCCCGGATGGGCAGCCATTTATATGGCCACCGGAGTTCCACCATCCCCGACTCCGGAGAGAGAGACCCCTGGATGAACCCCTGATCCCGGCTCCAAAGCCCGTAAAGAGGATCTCGCCCCCGCTAGCAGAAGCGCAGTTTGAGTGGGACCCCACCGGAGAAGATCTCATGGGGTTCACTCAAGAGACTCGGGCAGCTGCAGCGGAGCGTGCTGAGTGCTGCCGCCAACAGCTCGAGGACTTTGAGAGGGAGCGGAGAGAGAGGCGGGTCCGGGAACAGCAAGCTCAAGTAAGGAGCGCGGAGCAGAAGAGCCGGGCCAGGAGAAACCCCCGTGCAGCGCATAGTCCCCGCACCACCGGGACTGTGATAAAGTTTAATATGCAGCATGGGTGGGGCTTCATCCGAGACCACCGCACCCTAGGCGACGTCTTCGTGACGAGGAGAGACGTTGAGTCCCACCTACCGGAGGGACACAGAGGTCGTGACCTTTACATCGGGGACGAGGTCACCTTCACCCGGCACAAGTGTGCCAAAGGACCCTACGCCCTCCATATGCATCGTCTGACGGAGGAAGAGCTGCGGTGTGAGGAGGAAGAACAAGAGGACCCGGACGGGTCTGAAACTAGAGCCAAAGGTAACAATAAAGAAAGAGCAGGAGGACGCCGTCGTTAAGTACAGCGAAGCAGGAGCTGTATATAGTTGCCCGTCGGGGCACCATAAACTGAAACTGTTACTGCTGCTAATATAGTCCCCGTTGGGACCAACATGTGTGAACTGTTACCCGTTTAACCCCTAAATCCCACTGACCGAGGACTGAGAGCGGTCAACCCCTATTCCCATTACCTGGCCGAGGACTGAGAGCGGCCACTACCCCTGTATATAGTTGCGCGTCCTAAAGCGCCCCCTACTGGTTTTACAGGAAAGCCACGAGTTCCAAAGACTGTCGCACTTTACCCGGTCACACGTTGCACAGTGACCGGAGGAGGAGCCAGAGGCGACGAGAATGTTTTATTTGCTAATATATGTTGTTTTATATGTTTTATATGTTTATGCAAAAATTTGTATGTTTTGGTGTTTTGTCTTACAGCCCGAGGACGTGCTGTGATTTACCAGGGGGGAATGTAGCACCCTGAGGATTCGGCTGCTACAGGGGTATTGCACCTCAGTCCAGAGGTGTGATATTCCACTCCCGGGTAAGGATGGAGTGTGGATCTGAGCTCGGTAGGCTGCATGCACTACACACATCCCATTTCCGAGGAACAGGCCGACGGTACTCCCACTTAGAAATGTGCAGGTACGACCGAGTCTGTTCCTGGCTGGAGTGGGAGGGGGGTGGAACATCCCAAGTAGTGTAGGGGCAGATAGGGGGAGCAGCCTGGGTAAAGATAGGAGCTCATTGGGTGCTGGTCACCTGAGCTCACACATAGAGGGTGTATATAAGGTGGGCACCAACTAAGAACAGGGTCAGTCTGTCAGAGCAGAGCAGAGGAAGAGGAGCAGAGAAGCCCCAGAGAGAGAGAGAGGAGAAGAAAGAGAGACCCAGAGGGGGAAGCAGAAGAGAGGACTCTAAGACCCCAAATCCAATCCACGGGTGAAGAGTCGGCATCAGGGTACCGGAACCCAAGCTGGTGGGGGCAAAAACACACCCCAGCCAGAGACCGGAGGCCGTGGGCAGCGTCTGCCACGGCCACCCACCATATCCACCACGAAGGCATACCACGTGGAGGGTCAGGGAACCCAAGGCCAAGGGTCTCCCAACAGAAGGCCCGAGGGAGCTGGACCTGGGTGGATCACTAGTGGGGACGGCCAGAGAAAGGACAGAAGGAGAGCTCAGGGTCACGCTCCGGACTCGCTTGGGGGTTGGCTGGATCCAGGACCTGGTGGATGCAGCACGGCTCGGGAGGTCACTTGAAGCTGGAGTGACCGGAACATCAGCAGTGAGTAAATACCCTTAACTGCATAACCCGACTCTGTCTTCCTTTAACATCTATGCTGCACCACCACAACCCCCATCCTCTGCACCTGACCCCCTGAGGCTATACCCCACCCGTTGGGGGTTATACCATCACAAGCTGCACCTACACCATCAGCCTCAGCGGACCCTGCTGCAGCGGCGGCCATAGTGACCGCAATACAACGGGTGGCGTAGTCGACAATAAAGAACTCAATAACATCTGTAGGACTGCCACATACAACTCAGTTTGACACCCTGGGCACGGACCGGGTCACAGCCACTCGGAAGACTACAACTCCCATCTGATCCGGCTCCGGATATTCCCCCCTAAAGAATATGGCCCAGGGGGCGCGTCATGGGCACACAGCCTTTCTGCATCTCCCTGGCAGAAAAAAACGCATGCAGATTGTGCATGCGTTTTTCCTGCAGAATACATGCGGATCCACATGCAGATTGACAAGCGCTTTCCAGGCGATAGCATCACTTGGAAAGTGCTTGACAACTAGGTCACACTATATAAATCCATGCAAACGGCATGGATTTATACTGTATAGTGTGACCGTAAAAATAAAATAAAGCTATACTCACCCCCGAGGCCCCGGTGTGTGCAGCAGCGCTCGTTCCTGTCTGGTTCCCGGCTGCCGGCATATCGCGAGACAGAGCGGTGAAGGGCCTGCAGTCACATGACTGTGACGTCACCGCAGGTCCTTCAGCGCTGCCGGCATTCAGAGAGAAGCCGCCGGACAGGTGAATATAAACTTTATTTTTTATTTTATTCTTTTTTTTACAGGTACAATGGTACCCAGGTCTTGATGAGAGTCTTCTCCAGAACTGGGTACCATCCGCACATAGAGACGCATAGAAACCGCTTGTCAAATGTACAGTCGCGGTTTCTATGCGTCTCAATGCAAGTCAATGGCGGGGCTTCCGCTGCGCTACCGCAAAATTAAATGACATGCTGCGGATTTTTGTATGCAACATAAACGCTGCGGAAAAATCCGCAGCATGTGCATAGAACATGCGGAATCCCTTTGGGGACCATGGGGTGCGGATTACCTAGCGTTTCACAAGCATTTACGCTGCGGAAATTCCGCAGCATAAACACTTGAAAAACGCTACGTGGGCAACCCAGCCAAATTCCGCAAGCGTTTTTCCGGGAAAGGACATGCAGAAATTTTCTGCTTCATTTCTGCAACGTGGGCACATAGCCTCATTGCGGAAAAAAACGCAGCATTACCAATTATTTTGCGGAAGTGCTGTGTTTTCGCCGCCATTGACTTGCATTAGAACGCATGGATTACGCATCACTGCATATGTAGATGCGCATTCCATGCTTTTCAATGTGCGGATGGTACTCGGGTCTAGAGGACAGGAGACTCTCCTCCGGACCCGGGTACCATAGAAACTGTGAAAAAAAGAATAAAATAAAAAATAAATGTATACTTACCTTCTGGTGGCCCCCGCTGCCCTCCTCCTCGCATACCGGCAGTTCGCGATGGACTGAAGGACCTGCGCTGACATCATAGTCATGTGACGGGTCACGCGACGCTGACGTCGGCAGGTCCTTCAGTGTACCGCTGCCGGCAGCCGGGAATGTGAAGCTAGACTGCGGGGACCATCAGAGGGTAAGTATATATTTTTTTTATTTTTTGACATTCTCTCGGGTCACACTATATAAATCCATGTCAGTTGCATGGATTTATATAGTGTGACCAAGTTGACAAGCACTTTCCAAGTGATGCTAAAATCGCTTGGAAAGCGCTTGTCAACCCGCATATGGAAATGCATGTGAAGAACGCTTCACATCCGCATGTCCCTGGCAGGAAAAACGCATGTACAATCCGCATGCGGTTTTTTCTGCCAGGGAGATGCAGAAACGCTCAGGAAAAAATCCGGAGCATTTCTGCATCGTGGGCACATAGCCTCACATGCATTTCCGCATGCGGGTTGACAAGCGCTTTCCAAGCGATTTTAGCATCACTTGGAAAGTGCTTGTCAACTTGGTCACACTATATAAATCCATGCAAACGGCATTGGCTTTATATAGTGTGACCTTAAAGAATGGTAAAAAATAAATCTATACTTACCTTCTGATGGCCTCCGGAGTCTTTATTCGCTCTGTCCTGGCTTGCCGGCAGCTCGCGGTACACTGAAGGACCTGCCGTCAGATGACTATGACATCAGCGCAGGTCCTTCAGTCCACCACGATCTGCCGGCATGGGAGAACGAGTGCAGCGGGGGCCATCAGAAGGTAAATATAATATTTCATTTTTTATTTTATTCTTTTTTTCACAGTTTCTATGGTACCCGGGTCCGGAGGAGAGTCTCCGGTCCTCCAGACCCGGGTAGCATCCGCACATTGAAACGCATATTATCCGTGTGTGCGAATGTGCTGATGCAGATAATATGCGTTTCAATGCAAGTCAATGGCGGCAATTAAGCTGCGTGTCCGCAAAATTAATGGACATGATGCGTATTTTTCCGCAATGATAATCCGCAGCGGAAATTTCCGCAGCATGTGCACAGCACATCCGGATTATCATTGGGGAACATGGCAGGCCTTCTACCAAGCGATTTTTAAGCGTTTCTGCCGCGTTTTTTGCCGCTGCGAAAACGCTTAAAAAGCGCATCGTGGGCACACAGCCTAATGGTGGGGACTGGAATTTAGCCTTCGCCTGCACAGGGATTGCCTGTGCCAGTGGTGGGCAATTCGTGAGGGCCACATGAGAGCGTGACTGTGACTTGTGTGGAGGGCCGATCCAAGAGGCTGAAATTAATTCTGCTCAATATTGATATATTAATTATAATTATTTTATATTAATATTGATGTCAGAGTCATATCTAGGGGAGCAGGCAGGCATGTGCCCTGGTGAAGTCAGCAGTGGGGTGCAGTCGGGCCGCTTAATACGCTGGTCCGAGGTGTCTCCCTGGCGGCAGCATTCTACTGCCCCCGTGACCGGGAGCCAGCAGTTCTCTGAGCCAGCTGTCAAGTTGACACCCGGCTCACAGAAGGTGCAGAGTCCCGGCTCCCAGTGATCACTTGTACTCACGTCTTTCAGACACAAGTACCATTGAAGCTCTGACCGCCAGGCCAGAGAGACGCCAGCATCATGACCAGGTCATGTGTGTCATGCGCTGGCGCCCAGAAGGGCTGAGAACATTGGTGTGAAGTGCTCCACGCTGGACACCGAAACCGAAGAATAAATGTAGCAGGGGCGTGGGGGATATTTGCTGGCGAATATTTACTTGGGGGGGAGGGATTTACCATGTGGGAGGGGGTGGTATTTACTGCGTATGGGGGGGTATTTATGACGCGCCCCTGGGCCTGCTGTGTCGTGCGGCATCGCGCGCACGGGGGCTTACCCGGAGCCGGATCAGATGGGGGTAGTAGTCTTGTGGCGGTGACCCGGTCCGTGCCCAGAAAGTCAAACTGAGCGGCAGTATTTAGCAGTAGATGTTAGAATGTTCGACTACGCCACCCGTGGATTGCGGTCACGGAACCGCCGCTGCACGGCAGTCCGCTGAGGCCGGTGTTGTTTGTGCAGCTGAGAATGAGATGACTCCCCACGGGAGGAGTATGGCCTCAGGGCAGATCTGTTAGAGATGATGATGGGAGTGATGGTGCGGGTGTCCCAGTGCTGAGGGTGCAGGTGTGACGGCAGGAACACAGAGGCGGGAAGTGCAGTTTCAAAAGCTTTACTCACAGTTCTTTATCAGATCCTTGTGCACAGTAGGACCACCCGAGCCGTGCTGCGTCCACCAGGTCAGGGACTCTGCCAACTCCCAGGCGATTCCAGAGCGTGGTCCAGAGCTCCCCTCTCTTCCTTCCTACTGGCCGTCCTCACCAGGGACCCACCTATGTCCGGCTTCCTCGGGCCTTATGGGGCAAAACCTCTCTCCGGCTTTCCTGACCCTATGTGGCGTGCCTTCCTGGTGGATGTGGCGAGGGGTCGTGCCAAAGCTTGACCACGACCTCCGGTTCCTGGCTAAGGATGATTGACCTCCACCAGTTTGGGATCCGGTACCCTTCTCTGCCAACCCTTCACCCGTTTTAGTTCACTCGTGGGATCTCAGGGTTCCTTCTGCTTGCGTCTCTGGGCCTTTCCTTGTGTTCCTCTTCTTCCTTCCCTCTCTTTGCTTCAGGCCTGGCTCTGGAGCTGGGCCCAGACGGAGCCACAGCTCCCCCTCAGCCCTCTCTGGCTGAGCTCCTTTCTCCACTCCTCCAGGCTGAACAGACCCTGTCTAAAGATGGTGCCCACCTTATATACTCCCTCTGACACCCGAGCCCAGGTGACTAGCACCCAATGGGCTCCTACCTATGCCCAGAGTCCCTCCCCTATCTGCTCCTACACTACTGGGATGTCCCCCCCCCCCCACTCCAGCCAGGGACAGACGCTGTCGTACCTGCACATCTATCTGGTGGGAGTACCGTTGTTCTGTCCCCCGGAAATGGGGTGAGTGTAGTGCATGCAGCTATCTGAGCTCTGTCCCACACTCCATCCTTACCCGGGAGTGGAATACCACACCTCTGGTTTGAGGTGCAATACTCCTGTAGCAGCCGAGTCCTCGGGGTGCTACATTCCCCCCTGGTAAACCACAGCACGTCCTCGGGCTGGAAAAGAGCATAACATTATAAAACATACAAAATTTTTAAAGTACACACTAACATATAAAACATTATAAAAAACATTATCAGAAAATATAACATTACAGGTAACTTCTTATATTATAATCTTAGCAGCATAAACTTTCAATATAAAACTCCTTCATATAAAACGTTCTTGTTCTTCCGGCCACGGTGCAACTTGTGACCGGGTAAAGTGCAACAGTCACTAATAGAAAAAAAAACAGTTCCTTATAAAACCAGTAGGGGGCGCCTGAAGAAGCGCAACTATTTACAGGGTATGGCCGCTCTCAGTCCTCGGCCAGTGGGAATAGGAGAACGGCTGCTCACAGTCCTCAGCCTGATTGGGGATAGGGGCACACAGGAAACAGTTCCTTTAAACAGTTCCACACTAGTCCCAACGGGGACCACACTTCACTTAGCATATCGAATACCCATACGGGTAACTTATTTACAGTACTTTGCTTATGCTACTCCCCTTTAGTAGCGATGTCCTCTCCTTGTCTCCTCCTGAGGGTAGTCTTCAGACCCGTCCGGGTCCTCTTGATCTTCCTCATCCTGTATCTCCTCCTCCGTCAACCGGTGCACGTGAAGGGCGTATGGTCCTTTGGCACACTGGTGCCGGGTGAAGGTGACCTCATCACCTGAGTAAATGTCACGTCCTCGGTGTCCCTCCGGCAGGTGAGACTCGACATCCCTGCGGGTGACAAAGACGTCGCCGGGGGTTCGGTGATCCCGGATAAAGCCCCAGCCATTCTCCAGCTGAAACTTTATCACAGTCCCAGTGGCGCGGGGACCGTGGGCCGTACGGGGGTTTCGTCGGGCCCGGCGTTTCTGCTCCGCGCTTTGGACCTGCAGCCGTTCCTCGCGGATCCGCCTCTCTCGCCGTTCTCTCCCGAAGACCTCTAACTGCTGACGGCAGCATTCCTCACGCTGGGCTGTGGCCGCCCGGGTCTCTTTGGTGAACCCCATGAGGTCTTCACCGGTGGGGTCCCATGCAAATTGGGCCCCCTCCAGCGGGAGCGGAACAATTTTGGCGGTTGCCGGAGCCGGGATCAGAGGCTCACACAGAGGCCATTCCTTCCGGAGTCGGGGGTTGACGTACTCCGGTGGCCAAACGAAAGGCAGCCCGTCCGGGCTAGTATGCTGCGCAAACAGATCTTCACCCAGGGGTGGCACGGTGGAGGTAGAGGGCGCTGTAGGGGCAGCGGCGCCCGGGGGCGCTCGGCCTTGCGTCCAGGCCGTAGGCATCCTGTCTGGATTCAGGTATGGCGCCTTCCGGGAGGAGGGCGCTGTGGGGACCGCGGCGCCCGGGGGCGCTCGGCCTTGCGACCAGGCCGGGGGCACTTCCTCTTTTGCCGCGCTCAGGGTCCAGGGGCGTGGCGTAACAGAGGGCGCGACCGCGGCTCCTGCCGCTTGAGGCCTAGTTGGTAGCAGCGGCGGTGCGGCAACGGGCGCGGTGAGTGGAACTTCGGGCTCTGCGACGGGGAGCTGGGGCAGGCTTACGGCTACTGGGCTCGGGGTGATGACGTCCCCATTACCTGCTTCCATCCCTGCGGCTCCCTCCGCGGCGTCGTCTCCGGCCTTCGTCCCTCCTGCACCATCCTCAGGGGCAGACATGCTCCACGATGCGGGTGGCGTCCTCTGCTGGCGGGTTCCAGCCTGCTGGACCATCTCCCTTCTCCACTCGGCCAGTGCTTCCTGCTGTACCTGGGCCATCTTCCGGGCCAGGGCTTCCAGCGCGGTCTGTGCACGCTCCCGATCTCTGGGGAGCTGTGCCAGGATCTCCACCAGGCCTTCTGGGGTGGCAGCCTGCAACAGGTTCCGGACCACAGGGTCAGTGCTGCTCGACTCTTCCTCCATCTCCGGGTGCGATCTGTCCAGACTCCTCCAGGCCGCACCCATCTTCTCTTTTTTGTTCTCTATCCGCCCCCCTTGAGGGTGGTCCCGGGGCAACTTGGTGACAGTCAGTTCCAGGGGCAGCCCCCTCACGCTGATGGACATTTCTATCATTGCAGTCTCTGCTGGTGAGGGCGGTTTCCGCTTTTGGCGCCATTCCTGGACCTGGCCCACGATGGGAGGTGGCCTCTTGCCACCCTCTGGCACGCCCATAATGGAGTCCGCTCTGCCAGGGCGGGAAATCGTCTCAGATGGCGGGAATCGTCTCCTTATGGCGGGAAACTCCGTGGATGGCGGGAAAAGGCTGCAGATGACGGGCAAACGGCGGGAAACGACCCGAGATGGCGTCCGATGGCGGGAACCATCTGGAATTGGCGGGAGACTCCTTTTTACGGTAAATGTGAACTTTTCTTCAGGCACGCAGTACCCGGTGGTTGCGGGCACGTAATCCTGCCGACTACGCCAAAGTTGACGCGCCCCTGGGCCTGCTGTGTCGTGCGGCATCGCGCGCACGGGGGCTTACCCGGAGCCGGATCAGATGGGGGTAGTAGTCTTGTGGCGGTGACCCGGTCCGTGCCCAGGGAGTCAAACTAAGCGGCAGTATTTAGCAGTAGATGTTAGAATGTTCGACTACGCCACCCGTGGATTGCGGTCACGGAACCGCCGCTGCACGGCAGTCCGCTGAGGCCGGTGTTGTTTGTGCAGCTGAGAATGAGATGACTCCCCACGGGAGGAGTATGGCCTCAGGGCAGATCTGTTAGAGATGATGATGGGAGTGATGGTGCGGGTGTCCCAGTGCTGAGGGTGCAGGTGTGACGGCAGGAACACAGAGGCGGGAAGTGCAGTTTCAAAAGCTTTACTCACAGTTCTTTATCAGATCCTTGTGCACAGTAGGACCACCCGAGCCGTGCTGCGTCCACCAGGTCAGGGACTCGGCCAACTCCCAGGCGATTCCAGAGCGTGGTCCAGAGCTCCCCTCTCTTCCTTCCTACTGGCCGTCCTCACCAGGGACCCACCTATGTCCGGCTTCCTCGGGCCTTATGGGGCAAAACCTCTCTCCGGCTTTCCTGACCCTATGTGGCGTGCCTTCCTGGTGGATGTGGCGAGGGGTCGTGCCAAAGCTTGACCACGACCTCCGGTTCCTGGCTAAGGATGATTGACCTCCACCAGTTTGGGATCCGGTACCCTTCTCTGCCAACCCTTCACCCGTTTTAGTTCACTCGTGGGATCTCAGGGTTCCTTCTGCTTGCGTCTCTGGGCCTTTCCTTGTGTTCCTCTTCTTCCTTCCCTCTCTTTGCTTCAGGCCTGGCTCTGGAGCTGGGCCCAGACGGAGCCACAGCTCCCCCTCAGCCCTCTCTGGCTGAGCTCCTTTCTCCACTCCTCCAGGCTGAACAGACCCTGTCTAAAGATGGTGCCCACCTTATATACTCCCTCTGACACCCGAGCCCAGGTGACTAGCACCCAATGGGCTCCTACCTATGCCCAGAGTCCCTCCCCTATCTGCTCCTACACTACTGGGATGTTCCCCCCCCCCCCACTCCAGCCAGGGACAGACGCTGTCGTACCTGCACATCTATCTGGTGGGAGTACCGTTGTTCTGTCCCCCGGAAATGGGGTGAGTGTAGTGCATGCAGCTATCTGAGCTCTGTCCCACACTCCATCCTTACCCGGGAGTGGAATACCACACCTCTGGTTTGAGGTGCAATACTCCTGTAGCAGCCGAGTCCTCGGGGTGCTACATTTACTGTGGGGATGATTTAGTGCAATGGGGCTGGGGGAGATTTACTGTGTGGGGGAGATTAAGTGTAATGGGGTGGGGATGATTTGAGGACACAAGTTTGGGGAGCAAGGAAGGGACCGGTGCAGACACAATATAGGGAGTGGGAGAAATTTGAAGACACAATATGAGGAGCAAGGGGTGAGACCGGGGGGATGTGTTCGGACACGGTATGGAGAGTCAGGTGTCACGTAGGTGTGTGAGAAGGCAGTACAAAAAGTGAGAGGGTAAGTGTATGAGGAGGGAGGGGGAAACGTGTGAGGAGACTATTGAGGAGAATCATGCGAGGATACAGTATGGGGGAGAAAAGTGTGAGTGGGCACAGAATAAAGACTGAGTAGTGTTTGTGTGTGTGGGGGGGGGTAGCATGGGGGAACATTCTATGGTCACAGCCATGAGGGGACAGTGTGCCAAGGAGGGGGAGTTTGGTGAGGCGGCATAGTATAAAGACTGGGCCCTATAGGTGGAGACACAGTGTGAGAGGTCAGTGTGAAGAGGGGGCCCAGTATGGAAAGGAGGGGGCAGTGTGGAAAGCATGTACCATAAAAGGATAGTGTGGGGGTCATATTTTGTGCAGGAAATATAGTGATGGGCAATTATTTATTCAGGGGTTCAGCGTAGGGCAGATATTTTTATTCAGGAGCATTATAATGACACTGCTATCTTTAAGGGCATTTTGTGGGGATGTGCTGCACAAGACTGGAGATGATGGAAGTCTGCAGAGACGAGCTGTGAATGAGAAAAGTCATCATGGAGTCTGGACAAGATGAAGAAGAAAAGAAAGAGAACGACTCCAATCAGAGACAATGTCATCTATAAGGTCCATCTTGAGCTGTCCTCCTACCTCTCCTCCTGCTCCCTCTTTGACCGCCTCCAATCTGGCTTCCAACTGCACCATTCTACTGAAACTGCCCTGACTAAAGTCACAACGACCTATTGACCGCCAAATCCAAGCGACTCTACTCTGTCCTTCTCCTTCTGGACCTGTCATCTGCCTTCGACACAGTAGACCATTCCCTCTTACTACAGACTCTCTCATCTCTCGGCATCACAGACTTGGCCCTATCTTGGATCTCCTCATACCTAACAGACCGGACATTCAGCGTCTCCCACCCACACACCACCTCCTCACCTCGACCCCTATCTGTCGGTGTTCCATTAGGCTCAGTTCTAGGACCCCTGCTCATCTCCATCTACAGCTTGGGACAGCTCATAGAGTCTCACGGCTTTCAGTATCACGTCTATGCTGATGACACACAGATCTACCTCTCTGGACCTGATATCACCTCTGAGTCCTTACTAACCAAAATCCCACACTGCCTGTGTGGCGCCCCTGAGGGTCTGACCGCCACAGGAATGCTGCACTTCTCTAATGGAGTGTAGTGTTCCTCCTCTGAGGTAAGGCCAGTGTGATAGTCGTGACCTAACCTTTTGCATCCAACACCACACTTCTCCACCAGAGGGAGCTAGTATGCACTAGGTGCTGCTCCCCTGGTTACAGGGAGACTGGGGAACACAAAGTGGTAGGAACCAGTTAGTGGGTGAGGGTGGAGGACTTACAAGTTAGTTACACTTTAAATTTCATATTTAATAGAAAGCCATCTTTGATCCTGGTCTCTGGCAGTCTGTCTGTCAAGCGGTCTTGTAGCTAGTCTTTGGTGCATCTTGGCACAACCTGGCTAGTCTGCCTTGGTTGCTGTGTGCTGTCATGTACTGTGTGTTAATGTGACCTCCCTCCGGGAGCGCAGATCCTGTGTGGGCCCGCACCGGCAAGGGACACAGCCCTCGTACCCCAGCCTTGGGACGAGAGGTAGGTTGCAGACAAGGAATGTCTCAACCCGGCCAAGGACCAGGATCAAGAAGGCCCGGAGCTTAACAGTGTGGCTCCGTAGCAAATGGATCCCAGGCAGGATGCAGACGGAGCGGTGTACGCCACCTGTCCTCGCCAACCTGATATATTCAGAGGGACTCCGGCTGCAAGAGGGGTACCGGCCCCCAACACCCGACCTTGTACTTCATGTCCTGGACGGGAAAGCCCGGTTAGGCCCAGAGGATCCCACCGGGTATCGGATGGAGAGGAATTGCCACCCGTACCCTTGTTCTGAGAGGAGCTCAGAGGGAGACCCGGCCTATTTGCACACACACGGACAGGACTGGATTCGGTCTGTAGTTCAGGAACACTCTGGTGTAAGGTCTCGACTGAATGCTGGACTTACTCGGAGGTTGTCGGACCCCCGTTCCTGGAGACCGCAGGACTCCGCGGGGAGCAGGGAGTCGCCTTCCTTTGCCATCTAAGTGAGTAAAGCCTTGGAAGTTCACCCCTATTGTTAGAACCTTGCTCTTAGGTTTTTTCCTTTGCTGGTCACATGACCTTGTTGGCCTATTTAATCCTGCTCCGCCCTTCTGGCTTTGCTGGACTTCATTGTATAACTACTTTCTAGCTAGCCTGTGCTCTGTATCTAACGCTGTTAGTTTGCTTGGTCTACGGACCTCAGTGTTCTATATATTTTGTTTGTTTGTCTGTCTGCTACTATTTCTGTTAGGAGGTGTCCCATTTTCCTCCCAGTCCTTAGTACTTGTAGGGATTCCTTCCCCACATCTATAGGTCTCCGTACAGACTAGCTTAGGACTTTAGCAGGTCTGATCGCAGGATCAGGTCCCCTGTTACATCGTAGGGATAAAGCTGAGTTCTATCACAGATCACCTCTCTTTCCTTAGCTCTGGTAGCAGAACATAACAGTAAGTCCAGCCTGCAAATTCTCTAAGGAAAGATTTTTCTGTTCCATCATGGTGTCGGTTCAGGATTTGGCTCATCGCCTGCAGGGACTCTCTCTGGAGGTGGCCGAGCTCCGTCAGCACGTGAGTAACTGTCCTGGAGCACATTTCTTGGAGCCTAAGGTATGTTTGCCGGATTTATTTTTTGGTGAACACCGAGAATTTTTTTCATTTAAAAATGCTTGCTTATTGTATTTTCGTTTGAGACCCAAGTCCTCTGGGGATGAATCCCAGCGCATAGGGTTCATAATGTCACTTTTGCGCAAAGAGCCTCAGGAGTGGGCCTTTTCTTTGCAACCTAGTGATACATGCTTCAGATCAGTGGATAGTTTTTTTTCTGCTTTGGGGCTATTATATGATGATCCTGACCGTGTCGCATCAGCTGAGACTGAGTTAAGACGTTTGAGACAGGGATCAGGTAATGTGGAAAAATATTGTACTCATTTCCGTCGATGGTCTACTCAAACAGGGTGGAACGATTCTGCTCTGAAAAGTCTATTTCTTGCTGGGCTCAATGAAAGGGTTAAAGACCTGCTAATTGCTTATCCTACACCTGAAGATTTGCAACAGGCTATGCAATTAGCTATACGGGTGGATAGGAGACTGCGTGCAAGGGTTAATGAGAGCAAATCCTCTGCTATGTCAGTTTCTGGTTATGAGAATGTGTGTACTAACAGTGGTGAACCGATGGAGATTGGATCGGTGGCACCTCGCTCTCAAGAAAAAGACCGTAGATTTTTTGAAGGCTTGTGTTTCTATTGCGGAAAATCTGGTCATTTGATTAAAGGCTGTGAGCTTCGTATGAAGAAAGAAAAAAAAATGGTCAGTCATGCCCGTATTGCCTGTTTAAATTCCAAGGGTGTATTTTTAGCTGCTTCCACGATTGCTCAGGAAAAATTAATGGAATTTCGGGTGTTTGTCGATTGTGGGTCTACTCTGAATGTAATTGATGGGGGATTCTTGGAAAGACTCAATTTAAAACCCGAACCTTTATCATCCCCCATTGCTGTGGTTTCTGTGGATGGTTACCCTTTGAAGAATATTACTCTCAAGGTCTGTGAATTTCCTCTCACTATTAATGGTGTTCACCATGAGAAATTGGATTTGGTAGTGTTGAATAACTTGCCTTCTCCAGTAATATTGGGATTGCCCTGGTTAAAATTTCACAATCCTGTACTGGATTGGTCTACCAGTGAAATTAAATCCTGGAGCCATAAATGTTATGACAAGTGTTGTAACGGGCGTATTGCAGCTTTGGATAGGGGAGAATTGCCTGTTCCTATTCAGGATTTTTGGAGAGTTTTTTCTGAGAAGGAATCGCAGGTTTTGCCTCCCCATAGAGACTATGATTGTTCTATTGAATTTGTCCCTGGAGCGACTCTTCCTAAAAGTCGTTTATTTAACCTTACTATTCCTGAGAGGAAGGCTTTGGAGGAATACATACAGACAAGTTTGGCCGCCGGTCACATTAGGCCTTCTAAGTCTCCTGTGGCGGTTGGATTTTTTTTTGTAAAAAAAAAGGACGGCGGTTTACGTCCTTGTCTGGATTTTCGTGAGATTAACAAAATTACTGTACGCAATCCTTACCCACTGCCATTGATTCCTGATTTATTTAACCAGTTAATGGGGGCCAAGTGGTTCTCTAAAATTGACCTTAAGGGGGCATACAATCTGTTGCGCATGAAGGAGGGTGACGAATGGAAGACTGCTTTTAACACTCCTGTGGGTCATTTTGAGAATCTGGTTATGCCTTTTGGTCTTACTAATGCTCCTGCATTTTTTCAGAATCTGATTAATGACATCCTTAGACCTTTGATCGGCAAAAATGTGGTTGTGTATTTGGATGACATTTTGATTTATTCGCCGGATCTGGAGTCTCATTGGCGGAGCGTACGTGAGGTATTACAGTTGTTAATGGACAATTCGCTTTTTGCTAAGCTGGAGAAATGTGAGTTCGCTGTACAGAGAATTAGTTTTTTGGGTTACATTATCTCCAGCGAAGGTTTTGAGATGGACCCGGTTAAAGTTCAAGCTGTACAGGAATGGCCTAGGCCTATTGGTTTGAAATCGATACAGAGGTTTTTAGGTTTCGCCAATTATTACAGAAAATTCATAAAAAATTTTTCTAGTATTGTCAAACCTCTGACCGATCTCACCAGGAAAGGTGCTGATGCGGTTCAGTGGTCTTCTGAGGCTATTGAAGCTTTTGTGTATCTCAAGGAGAGGTTCACCTCTGCTCCCATCCTTATGCAGCCTGATGTGACTAAGCCGTTTTTGATTGAGGTTGATGCTTCCTCTGTGGGGGTTGGCGCAGTATTGTCTCAGGATAACGGGGATGGATTACATCCCTGTGCCTTTTTTTCAAAAAAATTTTCGGAGACTGAACTGAATTACGATATTGGTAATCGGGAATTATTGGCTATTAAACTCGCATTTGAACACTGGCGCCACTTCTTGGAAGGTGCGGAATTTCCCGTTCAGGTTCTTACGGATCATAAAAATCTGATATATCTTGATGCTGCCAAGCGCCTGAATGCCCGTCAGGCTAGGTGGGCACTGTTTTTCTCGCGGTTTAATTTCTCCGTTACTTACATCCCTGGTACTAAGAATGTTAAGGCGGATGCCTTGTCTCGCAGTTTTTCTCCCATAGTCGGTGCTGAGAAAGAGGAGAACATTTTACAAGAAGGTGTTGTGATAGCTGCTTTGGACTCCGTTTTGGAAGATGAGATTCTTAAAGCACAGGAGAATGCCCCATCTAACACTCCTCATGGGAGGTTGTTTGTGCCTGGGACCTTTAGGAGAGATTTGTTTGTTGAGTGTCACGAATCTCGGTTGGCAGGTCATCCCGGAATCTCTGAGACCAAGAGACTGGTGGGTCGCAGTTTTTGGTGGCCTGGATGGCAGAAGGAAGTCATTAAGTGGGTGCGTCAATGTACTATATGTGCTAGATCTAAGTCCTCACATACTCCTGCTGCGGGGTTGCTTTGTCCTTTGGAGGTTCCCAGTGCTCCTTGGACACATTTGGCTATGGACTTTATAACTGACCTTCCCCCCTCTGAGGGTTTTACTGTCATCTGGGTGGTCGTGGACCGTTTTAGCAAGATGTGTCACTTGGTTCCCTTCGTCAAACTGCCCTGCGCTAAAACTCTCGCTAAGGCCTTTGTCAAGGAAATTGTCAGACTTCATGGCGTTCCTACTGACATTGTTTCTGATAGGGGTCCTCAGTTCGTGGCTCGTTTTTGGCGTGCCTTTTGTGACAGGTTGGGAGTTCATTTATCGTTCTCGTCCGGATATCATCCTGAATCTAATGGCCAGACAGAAAGGAAAAACCAGGATGTTGAGCAGTTCTTGCGTTGTTTTGTGGCAGACAATCAAGAGGGGTGGTCTGAGTTTCTGCCACTTGCTGAATTTGCTCTGAACAATCATACATCTTCTTCTGCTGGTTGTTCGCCTTTTTTTTGTTGTTCTGGGAGACATCCGTCGTTTGGGTCGTTCTCCAAGTTGGGATCTGCCGTGCCTGAGGAGGAGAATTTTTCCGGTGATTTGGAGAGAGTTTGGACGGATGTGCGTGGTAATCTTCAGGAGGCCAACAGAAAATCTAAAGACTACTTTGATAGGAAACGACAGGAGGTTTTGTTCGCTGTTGGTGACATGGTTTGGTTGTCCTCTAGGAATCTGCGGTTGAGGATTCCTTCTAAGAAATTGGGTCCCAAGTTTGTAGGGCCCTTTAAGGTGCTTCAGGTTGTCAACCAATCTGCTGTTAGGTTGGAGGTTCCTACCTCCTGGAG